>NC_135718.1:55068636-55439415 GCF_964656455.1 Halichoerus grypus
GCTGCCTGGCTGAGTAGGAAAGCCAAAACCCAGGAGGGAACGGCACAGAACTGGTGCTGTTTGGTAGGATCTTGATGTGGCATTAGGAGGCAGACCGCTCTGTAGCTCTGCAGACCACTGGCTTTGTCTTTGTGTACACAGCATGCAAGATGAGGAACAAAAGTTGACTGGGTTCTTTTTTTCCTACCTTTTCTTTTCTGCGTCTGGCGTTCAGGGTTCCCCAGTCTAGATCCAGCATACCTTTCAAGGTCCTCCAATTACAGAGTTGATCAGCTCCTATAGTTTTCCAGGCTGGGGTATAATACAAAAATACATTTGGTCTTTGTCTCTAGTTCCTGGTAGAGAACTTCCTGGAATTTCCTGATTTCCTGAGTGTTTCTGAGTGTATTTTGTTATTCATAATGAGCCTTTCTCGTCAAACCTGAGTTTATGCTAATGAGGTGACTTAGGTGGGGCTCCTAGCTAGCCTCAGATTGGGGCTGGTCATCAAAGACCAAGTGATTAGAGGGTAGGAATTTTCAGGCCCACCCACTGGCCTCTGGGACTGGGAGGGGAGACTGGAGATTGAGCTCTCCAAGCCTCTGGAATGATGACATTTGGAGCACTTATGAGTTGGTGAACACGTGGGAGGTGCCGAGAGAATGGCACACCCACCTGAGCGCACCTGGAAGCTCTGCACCACCCCCTACCGCCCCCAACACCTGCCCTGTGCATGTCTCCCATTTGGCTGTTCCTGAGTTGTATACTTTATAATAAACCAGTAAACATAAGTAAAGGGTTTTCCTGAGTTCTGGGAGTCATTCTAGCAAATTAAACCTGAGGAGGGAGTCCTGTGAGCCCTCGAGGCCACTGGTGTCTGAAGTGGGTCAGTCTTGTGGGACTGAGAGCCCTTTCACTTGTGGGAACTGAACGCTGGCCCCAGGTACAGGTCGTCAGTTGGATTGAATTGGACACCCAGTTGCTGTTGGTACCTGGAGAACTAGAGAGTTGGTTGTTGGTGTTGGAAAATGCCCACACTTGCATTTCAGATTTCTGGATTTTCAAATTTTGGCATCAGGTGACGTTTTGTGTTAATTATAAGTTCCTTGAAATTTATCAGGGTTTAAACATTTCCCAGTTCACTTCGTAAACTTTCAATACTTTTGGTGGTACTATGATAACAGAATGCATGATATTCTTTAACTGCACAGATTATAAATTAGACTTAAGCAAAGGTATTTTATAAAATTTAAATGCGCTTCTGTTGTTGAATGTACTCCTCCTTCCAATAATACTTTTCTTGGTTGGTTTTTTAACCCTTGTTTCTTCTGTTTGCTTGCATCAAACAGCAGCTTGAGGACTTTGAGGCTAGGCATTGTTGATAGCTATACAGAAACCTTGAAAAGTTTTAAAATATTTTAAATTTTAAAATTTTAATTTTTTAAACAAATTTTAAAAAAGATTTTTATTTATTTTGAGAGAGCCCACGTGACAGCCAGCACGAGTGGGGGGAGGGGCAGGGGAGAGAGAATCTCAAGCAGACTCCCTTGCTGAGCACAGAGCCCTACGAGGGGCTGAATCCCACGACCCTGCGACCATGACCTGAGCCGAAATCAAGAGTCAGACACTTAAAAAAAAAAGAGAGAGTCAGACACTTGAGGCGCCTGAGTAGCTCAGTCGGTTGGGTGTCTGTCTTTGGCACAGGTCGTGATCCTGGGGTCCTGGGATCGAGCCCCATGTTGGGCTCCCTGCTCAGTGGGGGAGCCTGCTTCTCCCTCTGCCTGCTGCTCTGCCTACTTGTGCGCTCACTCTCTGTCAAATAAATAAATAAAATCTTAAAAAAAAAAGTCAGACACTTAACTGACTGAGCCACCCAGATGCCCTGAAACGTTTTTTTAAACAGGACACTTTTCTGTTGGCCAGAACTAGAGCATTGTGATATAGAATGCCTATCCTATAGAGCGAGAAGTCTAGTCTCATTTCATATATCACCCATCAATGGATTTCAGTGCAATCCATTTTTCTTGTCTCTGGTAATTGGGGTGTGTACCTCTGAATATAGCCTCAGGCTGTCTTTTTTAGTATCTCCTGCCCTTCTCATAGACGTTACCCAACCTTGCCAAACTAGTTCTTTCATTATGTAGCCCCCAGTCATTTCTCCCTCCTCTCCTCCAATAGAAATTATTGTATTAATTGTTCCCTTAATAAAGTCATGGATGATTTCCTTTTCATGTGTATGTGCTCTCTTTTCAACAAGGTGGCTAGCTCTGTTATCTTTTACTTTCTTGATAATCCATTCCATAGCTCTCTCAAGGTATGTACTTGAAATTTTTATTGCATGAATAATTACATATGCATCTTACAATCTGCTTATTCTCTTCTTAGATATTAATGATGTCAAGCGGCTGAAACCTGGCTACCTGGAAGCTACTGTGGACTGGTTTAGAAGGTACAAGGTTCCTGAAGGAAAACCGGAAAACCAGTTTGCTTTCAATGCAGAATTTAAAGATAAGGTAATGCGTCATTTAGAAGTGTAGCTTTAATGGGGCGCCTGGGTGGCTCAGTCCTTGAGCGTCTGCCTTTGGCTCAGGTCATGATCCCACAGTCCTGGGATTGAGCCCCGCATTGGGCTCCCTGCATGCGGGAAGCCTGCTTCTCTCTCTCCCACTCCCCCTGCTTGTGTTCCCTCTCTCGCTGTGTCTCTCTCTGTCAAATAAATAAATAAAAAATCTTTAAAAAAAAAAAAAAAGAGAAGTGTAGCTTTAAGCCTGTTTGTATTGAAACTAATTTAACTAGATTGGGTTTTTTGTTGTTTTTTTTTTTTTAACTATATTGTTACCATTTAAAGACTATACAATCATAAAACAAATGTTTAAAGACATAAATAAGACAGCCTTGATATTGATTTATTCATTTAAATTTTCTCTTCCGTTTTTGACACAAGGAAGTGAATTCAGAAAAGACAAAGTTATCAGTCTTTGGGAAAATGTTGATAATAAGGAAAGAACACTTATCTGTCATTGTAATGCATATCTCTTCAAATTACAGGATTTTGCAATTGATATTATTAAAAGCACTCATGACCATTGGAGAGCATTAGTGACAAAGAAAACCGATGGAAAGGGAATCAGTTGGTAAGCAGTAACTCTTCTCTGCATGTTTAACACAAAAAGCAGACCAGTTTGCTCCAAAGGTTTTAATGACATAAGCACACTGTATCATTACATTCCCTTAGAAAAGAGAGAACTGGTTTTGTCAGTCAGTGCTAAAAGGAGTGGGAAGGTAGATATGTAAGCAACTGAAAAGTACTCATAAGATACTCTCTGAACAAGTACAAACTAAAACTATAAAGGGGGCAGTGAGATCAGAGCTTTGTGAGGGTAACTGGAAAGGCTTCCTAACATCGGGGTGCTCAGAATGTAGTGAGTAAAATAATTTTGAGTGCAAGAGTTTTTCTCTGATATAAATATAGAAGATGCATTGCAGCTTAACCAGTATCTACCATGCACACAAAATTTATTACTGCTAATAATTATAGCTTATATTTATCGAGCAGTTAAATATTTGCCAAGCATGTAACAGAGATGCAGGGCGGTTGCCTGGGTGGCTCAGTCGGTTAAACGGCCAACTCTGGATTTCTGCTCAGGTCATGATCTTGGGGTGGTGAGATTGAGCCCTGCATCAGGCTCTGCACTCAGCAGGGAAACAAACAGAAGAAAAAGTGAGCACTTATACATTTGTGTGAAAATGTACAATACTGTTTTCCTGAAAGTTTGATATTGAAGAAGAAAGTCAAATCACTCAGTCCTTTAGAGTTTGGTAGACCCAAACATGTATTAGTTTATAACAAAGTATTACGGATGAATGGTTTTGGACCCACTGGCTGTTTAGGAAGAAAACAGGCTAGATCCCTATCTGGCTCCATATACTCCTTGCCAGAGATGCACCCTGGCAACCATCACCATGTTCTGGCTGTTCTGTTTTGTTTTTAAGAGGTGCTGTGACCAGGCAGGTGCTCTAGGAGCACCCCTCAGAAGCAGCTCAGCACATTTTCTTACAGTTAGCTTCTCTACACCCTTATGTTAATTGGGTGCAGTCTGTTGGTGTTTGAGTTTACAGCCTTTGTCTTACATCAGTATTTAATGCCAGACACATAAATTTTGATGTGAAAAATTCTAGAAAAAGTAGAAGTGAATTTCTTTTTTTTTTTTTTTTTTTTAAGATTTTATTTATTTGAGAAAGAGCATGAGCAGAGGGAGAAGCAGGCTCCCCCCTGAGCAGGGAAGCCCGACAAGGGGCTCCATCCCAGGACCCTGAGATCCATCTCCTGAGCCAAAAGTGGCCCGCTTAACTGACTGAGCCACCCAGGCGCCCCTAAGTGAATTTCTTTATTAGCAGGGAAGGCCTTTCCAAACAGAGCACAAACTCAAAATCCATACAAGAAAGGTTTACTTGTGATATTTTTATGTATCAGGAGACAATTTTTCCCCGTTCTTTTTTTTTTTTTTTTAAACAAAATACAATGAAGAGCTAAATTCTTTAATATATAAACAGCTTGTTCAAGTTGGTAAGATAAAGATTAACAACTCAATAGATGGAGAAAAAAGGTAGGAGAAGGAAATTTACATAAAAGAAGCTGCATAGTCTCACTCATAATTTAAAATGCAATTCAGCAAGATAATGATATCACCCATTACATTTGCAAACATTAAAAAAAAATCAGATGATAGCGAGGGATACCAAGAACATACATATGTAGCTGTTGAGCGTATAAATGGGTATACCTTTGTGAAGGGCAATTTGACAGGATCCAGTAGAAAAATTAAAATTGCATGTATTTCTTCACACCACCACTGCTAGGAATATATCCACAGTTCACCAAGATCCATGTATAAGGATGTTCATTATGTCATTTATAATAGCAAAATGTTAGGAAAAAAATGTAATGGTTAAGTACATCTATATACTAGAACATGTGCCAGTGTATGTATGGCACATTAAAAGATTATCTATATATATTGATATGGAATGATACCCAAAATAAAGGGAGAAAAGCAAAGTTCCTAGTAGTATATTTAATATGATCCTATTTATGCAAGATAAACACCCCCACACACACACATAATACCAGCATCTATGTATTTATATCTAAATTTTTTTGGGAGGGGGGAAGAACTATAAATTATAATTGCCTTTGAAGACAACCATCTGGAGAGGAGAGGAAGGCTTTCATTTTATGACTTTCTGAATTTTCTAACTATATATATGTGTGTGTGTGTGTATTATATTCATTTTTTTAAATGTCAAAAGTTACCTGGGCAGTAAGATTTTTTTCTGAGTATGGGAAAACCCTAATGTATAAAAATAATTCTCAGGCATCTTCTGTTCTGTGAGTCAGGATAATGTCCTATAAAGTGAAAACACTGTCTTTCCACAAACAGAAGAAAAAGTGAGCAGTTATACATTTGTGTGAAAATGCACAATCATAAGACATTGCTTTTAAGTTCTCAATTTTTGTGGTGTCTTATTTCTATAGAAATGACCTTAATGCATGTTAAGTAACAGATAACTGCAGATATTTCCTTTTTCATTTTAGTAGACTATTTCTTATCATACCCATGTTATGCTAGTACTATAATAATTAATATATAGGAAATTTTGAACTATGGATAAACAAAAACAAAGCCTATATTTTTAAAAAATCCTCCTTATCAGTTTTTCCATAGATATTCCTATTAACATTTAGAGTGTTTTGTTTTTTTTTTTACAGTCCTCGTGTGTATGTGTAATACTTTAAAAAATAATTAGGATTATATTGCATGTATAATTTGTCTTATGATTTTTAATTTTTTAATTTATTTTTTAAAAAGATTTTTATTTATTTATTTGACAGAGAGAGAGAGCACAAGCAGGGGGAACGGCAGGCAGAGGGAGGGGGAGAAGCAGGCTCCCCGCTGAGCAGAGAGCCCGACTCAGGGCTTGATCCCAGGACGCTGGGATCATGACCTGAGCCAAAGGCAGATGCTTAACCTACTGAGCCACCAGGTGCCCCATGTTTTACGATTTTTTAAACATTTAACACTATAAGTATTTCCTCATATCATTAAAAATATTTTTATAATATTATGTAACATTCCATCTCTGTATAATATCCCACCTCCTAGATACACCATTTTTAATCATCCCCATTGCTGGACATTTTGGTTACTTTCAGCTTTTCATTCTTATCAATGGTGAGATGGCATATATTGAACATTTATAGATCATTGTTTAAATCTGTTTGAATCTGAGAGGTAGAACTTCTCTATCAAAGCACATGGACTTTTTAAAAGGTTTGGACACAGTTTATCAGCGTATTTTCCAGAAATGTTTCTCCAAGAACCAAGTGTTGCTCCCACTAGGACAGTTTATCTCAGATGCTTCACCAGCACTGACAGGAACTGATAGGATTTTTTGCTTTTGTCTAATTTGGAAAGATAGGTTTCTCATTTTAATTTGCATTGCTTAGTTATTTCAGTGAGAATTACAGGGCATTCAGTCTTAGATTTCTAAATTTGAACTTGCTTAGGTACTTGAATAAAATTGGCAACAAGAATAACTATACCTTGGCAAAATAAAGAGAATATTTAATATAGGTGAGAAAGCTTTCCACTGAATCAAACTTGAATTTCATCTGATCTACCATCTTCAACTTTCAAAAAATTATTTTTCATTGGGGTATAATTGACATAATATTATGTTAGTTTCAGGTATATAGTGTAATGATTCGATATTTGTATTTATTGCAAAATGATCACCATTAAGTCCAATTAACATCCATCACCACACAGTTACAACATTTTTTTTCTTGATATGAGAACTTTCAAGATCCACTTTCCTAGCTAGTTTCAAATATGCAATATGGTATTATTAACTATAGTTACCGTGCTTGTACATTACATACACATGACTTAGTTGTAACTGAAAATTGGTACCTTTGACCGCCTTCACCATCCACCCTTCACCTCACCTCAGGTAACCACCAATATGTTCTCTATATCCATGAACTTGGTTTTGTTTTGTTTTGTTTTTTTAGATTCCATATATAAGTGAGATCATATGATACTTCTCTTTTTCTGTGTGACTTACTTCATTTAGCATAATGCCCTCAAGTTCCAGCTATGTTGTCACAAATGGCAAGATTTCATTCTCTTTCATGGCTAATATTCCATTGTGTATATATACTACATTTACTACATTTCTTTATCCATTCATTCATTGGTGGATCTTTAGGTTGTGTCCATGTCTTGTTGTAAATCAGGCTGCAGTGAACATGAGGGTGCATATATGTTTTCTATTTCATGTTTTTGCTTTCTTCAGGTAAATACTTGAAGTGGAATTGCTGGATCATAGGGTAGTTCTTTTTTTAATTTTTTGAGGACCCTTCCTACTGTTTTCTGTAGTGGCTGCTCCAATTTGCATTTCCACCAACAGTGCACAAGGGCTTCATTGTTTTCTACATCCTACTGACATTTGTTATTTCTTACCTTGTTGATAATAGCCATTCTAACAGGTGTGAGGTGACATCTCACCGTGGTTTTGATTTGCATTTCCCTGATGATGAGTGATGTTGATCACCTTTTCATGTACCTGTTGGTCATCTGTATGTCTTCTTTGGAAAATTTCCTATCCAATCCTCTTACCCATTTTTTAATCAGATTGTTTGTTTGCTATTGTTGTATGAGTTCTTTATATATTTTAGATCTTAACCCCTTATCAGATATATGCTTTGCAGATATTTTCTCCCATTTAGTAGGTTGTCTTTTCATTTTGTTGATGATTCCCTTTGCTGTGTTTTTTAGTTTGATATGGTCCCACTTGTTTATTTTTGCTTTTGCCTTTGCCTTTTGGATAAATCCAAAAATTTATCCCCAAGACTGATGTCAAGGAGCTTACTGCCTATGTTTTCTTCTAGGAGTTTTATGGTTTCAGGTCTTATATTCAAGTCTCACCTATTTTGATTTAATATTTGTGTATGATGTAAGATAGTGGTCCAGTTTCATTCTTTTGCGTTTGGCTGTCCAGTTTTTCCAACACCGTTTATTGAAGAGACTGTCCTTTTCTCATTGTATATTCTTGGCTTCTTTATCGTAAATTAATTGACCTTATATGAATGGGTTTTATTTCTGGGCTCTCTATCCTGTTCCTTTGATCTGTATATCTGTTTTTATGCCAATACCATACTGTTCTGATTACTGTGGCGTGAAATCAGGAAGTATGAGGCCTCCAGCTTTGCTTTTATTTCTCAAAATTGTTTTGGCTATTCAGGGTCTTTTGTGGCTTCACACAAATTTTAGGTTTGTCCTGTTTCTGTGAAAAAATGCCACTGAATTTTGATAGGGATTGCGTTGAATCTGTGGATTGCTTTGGGTAGTATGAATATTTTGACCATATTAATTCTTCCAGCCCATGACCATGGACTATCTTTCCATTTATTTGTGTCTTCCTCAATCTCTTTTTATTAGTGTCTTATAGTTTTCAGTGTATACATCTTTCCCACCCAAATTGGGGTGCCTGGCTGGCTGGCTCAGAGCATGTGGCTCTTCATCTCGGGGTCGTGAATTTGAGCATGGGGCTCCATGTTGGACATGGAGATTACTTTAAAAAAAAATTTATTCCTAGGTATTTTCTTTTTGATGTAACTGTAAATGTTATTGTTTTCTTTAATTTTTCTTTCTGATAGTTTATTATTAGTGTATGGAAAATACAACAGATTTTTGTATATATTGATTTTGTATCCTACAACTTGAGTAAACTTGAGATTCAAGTAAACCAAACTTGAATCTCATCTGGCCTACCATCTCTATCTGTTGCTTTTTAACTATGAAGAGACAAGTTTTGTTACTGTGACTCATGACTACTTTTGTTTTATTTAATAGCATGAATACTACAGTGTCTGAGAGCCCCTTCAAGTGTGATCCCGATGCTGCCAAAGCTATTGTGGATGCTGTATGTAAAAGTTTTCCTTGAAAAAGAACATACTTGGTGGCTAAAAAAAAAAT
Organism: Halichoerus grypus; assembly: GCF_964656455.1. Classification (NCBI taxonomy): domain Eukaryota; kingdom Metazoa; phylum Chordata; class Mammalia; order Carnivora; family Phocidae; genus Halichoerus; species Halichoerus grypus. The sequence continues at coordinate 55,077,657 of NC_135718.1, forward strand.
GATGCCAATGGGGAGGGAAAGTACTTCTTTCAACAAATATTGGAGTTCCCCTATGCATGTTATTGTGTGAAGTCTTGAAATTACAAACCATGAACACACACAAGTGGACATTTGACTGAAGGGAGAAGCTGAGAAGGGTCCTAGTCAACTCTAAATGGGAAAATAGTACAATTGTAACTATCAAAATGATTCCAGAAGGTAGCGACTAATCCAAATCCCGTGTGCCTATCGTAAGCCCTTCTTCCAAAAGAATTAATGGGAACTTACTTGACTTGGTTATAGCAAGGACTAAGAAAGTGGTCAGGTTTCAGGCACCATGCAGGAGTGGTTCATAACCCCTAGAAAAGACTTTCTTGTGAGGTAGTAAACTATTCATGAAAGAAATAATTTTGCCTTTGTATTATTTTTAATTATTTGATTTGGGTTAACCAAAAGACTGAAATAGATAATCTTATTCTCATTTACTATATTAAATAAGGAAAAGAAAATGAAGTCTGACTTTTTATTGCCTTGTAAGTGAGGTGTAGTCCAAGGAAAAAGAATAATTTAACAATGAAGCCAGTACATTTAAATTTATCTTTATATATGAATCCTGACAAAGTTGAGGTGAATAAGAAAAGTTGGAAGGGAAAAACCACTGGTTAACAATCATAACTTTTCAATGAGAACACTCTGCCTACTTTTTATGTATATGTGTGTGTATATATAAATTCATTATATATGCATCAATCAGTTATTTTAAACAACATTTCTTTTTATTTATCCTCCTGTGTGCAATCAAAAGCTAAGGGCCTGAATTTGTTTTTTGGCAGTAAAGTGAACCTTGCCTTGTTCCTATATATTATAAATTATTTTTAGAACCTAAAAATTGGGGAAGTTACCATCTGTTCATATTCTTTTAAGATTTTTGTGTTGGTATACTTTTTTAGATTATTTTTTTTCTGGAATTAGACTAATACATTTTAATATTTTATTTTAGTTACCACCACCATGCGAATCTGCCTGCACAGTACCAACAGATGGTAAGATCTATATTCTAGTAAAATTACACTAAACATTGTGTGTATGTGTGGGAAAATTATAGCTGTATCTACAGATTTATCTTACAAAACACATCCACAGAGAAAGAGAAGGAAGGGAAGAAGAAACATTTTTAGAGTTCCATAATGTCTGTGGGAAGAAAGATGGCTGTTAACGCCACCCTTCAGGCCAACCCCCATCACAGCAGTTTCCAAACCATGACCCGCTCTTCTCCTCTGGGTTCCGGGTAGATGCCTCATGGATGGTGGAGCAGGTGGGGCTCTGGATCCCCCCTCTGGCCACCAGCTGCTTCACCCAGAAAACAGCTTTCTCTGCCTTTACATTTAGAATTCTCTGTAAGGTTCTTCTGGTGAGAATCACATGTTTATTGATTAGTATCAAGAGTGAGAAAGCCCAGAAGAAAACACTGTGATAAATTATCTGTTTTTGCTGTAGTGAAACTTCAGGTGTAAGTTTGTTTTAAGGTAATCTATGGTAGGATACATTAAAGCAAGTATGGTATTCTTTGTTATATTTTGGGTATATCTTGATTCTTTTTTTATTATTTTTAATTTTGATTCTTAATAAGAGATTCTAATTTGGTTTTCTTTTCTCTGAATGCAGTGGATAAGTGGTTCCATCACCAGAAAAACTAATGAATATTCTGTGGAATACAAGCTGATGTTGCTGTATCTTATTCATCTGGAGTATTAGATGCAAAAGTAGTAGCTTTTCAAAGCTTTAAATTCATAGAACTAATCTAACTAAAGCAAATTCTGCTGCGACCAGTATATCCAGAATGTTCTGCATCTAAAAGCATTTTTCATATCTCAACTAAGATAACTGTTAGTACATGTTTCAATATCAAAGCAGTTGTTGTAATTTGGAAATCATTTGTGAATAAATGTGCAAGACGAATGCATGTTGGATGTATATGTTTACCATGTGTTAGAAAATAAAATTATTTTGCTGAAACTTCATTTATAATATTTTTACTTTACTCTGAAGCCTGACGTTACCAAGTGGGCATGGGTGCTGTTTGGTGTTTGTTTTCTATCAATGATCTTATAATTCAATTTCATAATTATTAGACTAAAACTGACTTTATTTTTAGGAACCCAAGAATGAAATCCCTTATGTTTAAAGTAGTCTTGATGCTATATTCTTACTAATTCCTAGCTCATGCTCTCTCTCGTTCTCTCTCTCTCTCTCAAATAAGTAAAATCTTTAAAAAAAATTTTTTTTTATTTATTTGAGAGAGCAAGAGAGTACAAGTGGGGGGAGGGGCAGAGGGAGAGGGAGAGGCAGACTCCCTGCTGAGCAGGGAGCCCGATGCAGGGCTTGAGATCATGACCTGAGCTGAAGGCATACGCTTAACTGACTGAGCCACCCAGGTGCCCCAAAACACTGAACAGTGCTAACAACACATCCCGTGTTGTCCATGGGTCCGTAGGCTTTGTTTTGTTTTTCCAGTCTATTTTCTCTCTGTTTCAGACTGGGTGAGTTGTGTTGTTCTGTCCTAGAGTTCATGGAGCCTGTCCTCTGTCATCTCCACGTTCACAGTGAACCTACCCAGCAGGTGTTGTTATTATGGAACTGTTAAGTTACTGTATTATTAGTTCTATAGTTTCCATTCGGTTCTTTCTTATAATTTCTATTTCTTTGCCGAGGTTTTCTATTTTTTAATTTATTTCAAGGGAATTTCTAATTGACAGTCTTAACTGCAGTTTTAAGATGGCTGCTTTAAAATCCTTGTCAAGATCATCACTGTTGGCGTCCATTACCTTTTTTCACTCAAGTTGTGATTTTCTTCGTTCACAGTATGATGGGTTAGTTGTGTCCTAGACATTTTGTCTATTATGGTCCTATGTAAATCCTGTATTTTAGCAGGCATCCCCACTGAGGGCTAGTGCATGGGGCTCGGCTTACTTTGTGGACCGTGGTTTCAATGGTGGTTTAATTTTCAGCACTTTGCACTGTTACTCTGGTATGTTTGGTTTTCTCTAGTGCCTTTGGGGCTTCTGTTGGTTCCTGCAGGTGCTGCCTCAAGGTGCTGGTGGGCATCTCTCGGTGGGGGGAGGGTGTGTGGGTCCCCCAACTGGTCCTCCCAGCCCACCCTACTGAGCTAGTGCCCTGGGTGGGAGAGGAGAGTCTTGCTTTAGGCTGCAGGGATAAAGAAAGAGGCTTCCTGGACTAGTCCACCTGCAATAGCTAGGTTTCTCCCTCGGGCTCAGCCCGCCCACCCACCCAGGAAACTCTAGGGGGAAAGAGGGAGTCTGTCTGGAAGGAGAATACCTCCCTGGTGGCTTATTCCTGGCTGGACTCCCAGTGATCCCCCTTGTCAGCTGGTGTCATGCCACCAGACAGACTCCCATTCTCTAAGGGGGAGGAATGAGCCTATCTGGGCTGCCTTCCATTGCTAGGTCAAGGGTTGGGAAGGACTCTCCCATGGGTGGTAGGACACACATGCCCCTGCCACTGTTCTGCTCTCTGGTCCTGGTCCCAAACCAGCTTGCCTCCTTGATCACCTTTCAGAGTTTTCCTTTGGTTGTCTCTTGCCATTTCCAGGGTTTGTAGCTGTGCTTAGCCATGAAGAGCAGGCAAAAATGGGTCTATGCCATCTTGTCTGGACCAGAATCAGAAATGTCAGCATTCAGATTTTAGAATATTTCTTACTCCCTTTGTAAGTCTATTTTTAAACGTTGCCTCAGTCACAGTCGTATGTGATTTCTGAAGGTGATTTATTTGTCAGGATGAGAAATAGATTTTGTAATGAAAGATTATACAATGTGCAGGACTTCCTAAGAATTGGTCCAATAGTTAGGATCAGTCATCAAGGTTTTTGCTACGTTTCAATGCAGTAAATGATTGTATTTTTTCCCGTGGACTTGGAAGTCAAATCTGACTCTATCACCATGGTTAAATTACTTAACCTACTTGAGTTTTAGTTTTTCCATCTCTAAGATGGTCATGAAGCCATCCTCACAGGGTGGAAGGAATGTAGGTGAAGGACTTCCCCGGTGCCAGGGTCATAGCAGAGGCTCAATGGAGGCTGACTGTTCATAATTGTAATCTCAACAACAGTGAGTGTGATCAGTGCATTTTTCCAGGTAAGAGAATCTGAAACATTGGTCCAGCTGTGTAAAGGGTCTGATGGAGAACTCCCATTGGAAATCCAATCCATCTTTACCGTCACGGAGCCTAGGCGTGCGTGGGCTATAGCTGTAAAGCAGTTATATCCTATCTGATCCGCATATTTGCTCTGCAAGGGCTTAAATTGTGCTTTTGCACAGAATGTTCTTTACATTGAGAAAGAGCTGCCCCTACTGCTTTCTGGGAGTCTGGGCAGAAGGAAATTTGCTTCTACATGGACAAGAATGCTGTGCAAATCGCTCCATGGTAGGCAAGTATTTATTAAAGAATTTGGCAACTGGAGTCCGTTGCCACATAGTTCATTGTTCCCTCTGTCGGTCTTTGGAATCTTTCGTTATTACAAAACCTTTAAACTAACAGAAAATATTCACCAGAAGTAAGATTAAGCAATGAAAATCACAAGGTTATGTGGCAATCTGAATTTAAAAAGGAGCCTGAGATCAATCTGGCAGTCTCTGTCAAAATTTTAAACTCACACTTACCCTTTGAGTCAGCAATTCTGCTCTGAGAATTCATTCCAGTTGACAAAAGAATAGTCAACCAAGCGCACAGGGTATGGAAGCTTTGTTTAGTGCAGCAAAACCTGGAAAAATATCTAATTGTCCAGTTGAGAAGTGGCTAAATATGTTCTCAGTACCATGTAGCAGTTAAAGAATAAAGTCACTGCATGGGCTGATAGGGAAAAGATACTCAGAATAGCCGAGTGATAGTTGTACTCTGTAGCAGCCAACTGTGGCTGGCGGGCCAAATCCCGCCTGCTGCCCGTCTGGCAACCAAAGCGGCCCTGGAACACAGCCACGCCCATTCATTTGCGAATTGTTGTGGCTGCCTTCAAGCTACAATGGACAGTTTGGTAGTTGGGACAGAGACCATATGGCCAGCAAAGCCGAAAATATTTACTGTTCAACATGTTACTGAAAACATTTGCCAATCCCTGCTCTATCCTGTGATCCTATTTGTGTTTTTCACAAAGTGAGCATGGGGGAAAAGAGATGTATTAGTGGATATGCTTGTAAGGGCATAGACAATTTCTGGAAACAAACGAAACCAACCACAGTTAACAAGGATTATCTCAGGGGGTGGGAACGTAGAGATAAGCGTGGAAGAAGCAGGGTCCGCAAGGCAGCCTCTCTCCCTGTGGTCCTTGAGCCACCAGCACTGAATCACCTGAGATAATTATAAAAAATAAGTAAATACATACAATATATGTAATATACATATTATATATGATAGATAACATATATAGATAACATGATAGATACAGACATTTTATTTATATTTATTATATATATACACATATATACATATATCCTACTGAATTAGAACTGGGAGGGGCTAGGCCCTGAAATCTAATTTTGAACCAGTTCCCCTCAGGTAATTCTAACATACCTCGATGTTTGAAACCATTGCTCTAGTCATAAATCTCCCAAATTAGCGAAAGAGTTCCCAGCAAGTTGTAATATAATCAGCGTGCGATAATCAGCAAACAATTACCACAGCAACAGTAGCAACAAAAATTGCTCCCATTTTGGGGGCACCTGGCTGGCTCAATCAATAGAGCATGTGTCTTGATCTCAGGGTTGTGAGTTTGAGCCCCACATTGGGTGCAGAGATTACTTAAAAAAATTTTTTTTTTAAATAGCTCCCATTTGTGAGTACTTACGAAATAAGTATCAGGCCCTGTTCTATATGCTTTATGTACTTCATCACATTTAATTCACTCGCAACATGGAACCAGGGAGGCCACGTGACCTGCCTGAGGCCTCAAAGCGCCTTGGGCCCAGCCCTTTGCGAAGGGCTGGGAATGTGACACCATCCCAGCCCCATGGCTCTCCCCAGTGCCAAGCTGGTCTCCTCTTTCACCTGGCAAGCCACATAATACTGGTTGCACTTTGTCAGGGGGTCTCAAGAGACTCACGGGCTGGGTCACCTTCCATGCACAACTTCCATTCTTGGGAAATAAGGGGCTTGACCTGAGTGCCCCGGAAGGCCTCTTCCAGCTCACACCCGCACCTCCACCTTAGAGCAGTAGTGTGGATGTTCCAGCGGGGCGTGCGGCTCCTCACTGCTGCCCCCGTGCACCTGGGGCCATCCTGCCCTGGCCTGCCCCCCTGCTCCCTCCCTGCGGAGGCGGATGGCATTGCTGTCCCGCATTCCTGCTTCAAGTCTACCTCCCTAGCATCCCTGTCTCTCCTCCTAGCTTGTTAAAATACATGGCGAGCACGGAGCTGGGATCCCTAAACAGCCTGCCAGCTCCTCATAGGCAGAGGCCACGTTTATGCCTTGTCACCCAGCACAGCACTGAGTCCATAGTGGGAGTTCAGTAACACCCTGATGCTTCTCGGAATGCCTTTGCAAACAGAAACATAACGGCGTCGTTGTACAACTCCAGTTGATAGCCAGCAGCTGGTGCCTGCCCGCTTCCACAGAGGGTCTGAGAGGGCACCATCGTGGAGTGATGCATGGCCTTCCACACGGAGGCTCCGGCAGCCCCCGGGGACGCAGCCTGTGCCCAGGGGCCCTAAAGCCACAGCGCAGACTCTGCACAGGGACATGCGGCTTCAATTGTACTGGAGGGTGAATAATCACAAGGTTACTCATAGGTTCAAAGACACAGACATGCTGTGGTTTTTGAATGTGGGCTTTCCAGGCATTTTGAAGAGAAACATGCTACTGCAGGGCAATTTGCTATCTGTGGCTTCCGTCCTAGGGCTTTGGCACCAGATCCCTGGAGCCAAAGTTGATTCTCCTCTGGTCTTGGAGTAAATTTAGAGGCAGTTCGTGGAGCACTGTAGGAAAGAGCTCCGTGCCGCCAGTCCTGAGTCCTGAGTTCTGGCTCTGGCCCTGCGTGACATCGGGCAGATCTTTTTACTTCTCAGTGTCCGCATTTTGTGTAATAAAGTAGTCCACTCCTACCTCGAGCATCTATTTTAACATGGCAGATATCCTGTCTTTATGACTCTGCTATAGTCCTGTGGAGCAGGGAAGAGGTGGGGACAGTTTCTCTCTGTGACTGGCACTGGGCTGAGAGCTGGGGTGACAGAAAACCACAATTTCACACTCTTTGCCGTCAAGAAGTTCCCTGGTACGGTGGTACACTAAAAAAATGATTGTAGACATGGAGAAATTGGACCTCCTCATACACTGCTGGTGGGAATGCAAAATGGCGCAGCCACCTTGGAAAACAGGCAGTTTCTCAAGAAGTTCAACATAGTGTTACCAGATCACCTAGCGATTCCACCCCTAGGCATATACCAAGAGAGATGTGTCCATACAAAATTTGTACATATGTTCATAGCAGCATTATTCATAATAGCCAAAAAGTGTAAATACCCCAAACGTCCATCAACTGATGAGTGGGTAAGTAAAATGTGGTATAACCACGAAGTAGGTATTATTCAGCCATGAAAAGGAATGAACTACGAGCACATGCTACAACTTGGATGAACCTAGAAAACATGGTGCTGAGTGAGAGAAGCCAGACACAAAGGCCATATTTTGTATGAGTCCATTACATGAAAGTCTAGAATAGAAAAATCCATCGGGACAGAAAGTACACTAGTGCTTGCCAGAGGCTGGAGTGAGGGGGAGTGGGGCTAATGGGTATGGGGTTTCTTCGGGGGATGGTGAAAATATTCTAAAATTGGGGTGATGACTGCCCAACTCTATGCACATACTGAACATCACTGAATTGTACACTGCAAATGGGTGAATTTTATTATACGTGAATTACATCTCAATAAAGCCATCATGAAAAAAACAAAAATCAGTGTAAACCAACCTCAGAGGTGCTTTAATGGTAGAAAAGAAGTCGAGGGACAATACGAGAAGGGGCCACCTGGAAAAGGCTGACTAGGGGGAGTTTGCTTGACCTGGGTCTTGAGCAACAAGGCACAGAAGAGATGGAAAGGTGTTCCAGACAGACGGAACAGCCCGTGCAAAGGAAGGGATCCTAAGGCTGAAGAGGATGTTGATGATAATATTCAACTTTTAATCAATGTTTGGATTGTGCCAGCAAACTAAAATTATATAATCTTATTCAATCTTCATAAAAGTCATTAGTTCATCCACTCTGTCAGTTATTGAACAAACTTCATCAGACACATCCTATATGCCAGGATCTGTACTAGCCACCAGAGACACCATAATGAGGTAGACACTATCATTATCCATTTTAGGCATATTAAGATTACATAAGTTATCCGAAGTTACAGAATGAGTTAAGTGGAGGAACTGGGATTCAAACCCAGGCAGTCTGATTCCAGAGCCCATTTTCAAAAAACGTTCTTTTATACATCCCTATAAATAGTAATCATTTAGCATAAATACATAAATACCATCACGTATTTCTCCCTTCCTCTCCCTCTTATTCTCTCTCTCTCTTTCAATCTTTTTCTTTTCCCAGTTTGGTTGAGAGAACATGGACAGATAACACTGTTAAGTTTCAGGTGTACAGTATGTTGATGAGATACACTTATGCACTATAAAACGATTACCATCGCTGCGTCAGCTCCCACCTCCATCACGTCACCTCACACGTCACCATTTCTTTTTTGTGGTGAGAACATTTAAGATCTACTCTCTTAGCAACTTTCAAGTATAAAATACAGTGTTATTAACTATAATCACCATGCTCTACCTTAGATCCCCAGAACGTATTTATCTTATAACTGGAAGTTTGTACCCTTTGACCAGTATCTCCCTATTTCCCCACCCCTCTGCCCCTGGTAACCACCACTCTACTCTGTTTCTAGGAGTTTGGCTCTTTTGGATTCTATATATGAGTGATATCATACAGTATTTATCTTTTTCTGGTTTATTTCACTCAGCATAATGTCTCCAATTCATCCATGTTGTCACAAGTAGCAGGATTTCCTTCTTTCTCATGGCTGAACGAATATTTCATTGTGTATACATATCACATCTTCTTTATCCATTCAACAATTGATGGGCACTTAGGTGGTTTCCATATCTTGGCTATTGTGAATAATGCTGCAGTGAACATGGGATTGCAGATATCTCTTTAAGATTGTGTTTTTATCTTCTTTGGACACCAGAAATGGAATAGCTGGATCATATGATAGTTCTATTTTTTATTTTTTGAGGAATCTCCATATTGTTTTCATTCCCACCAACAGTGTACAAGGGTGCCCTTTTCTCCACATCCTCGCTAACACTTGTTATTTCTTGTCTTTTGATAATATCCATCTAAAAATGGATAAAATCCATTCTACTAATCTCATTATGGTTTTACATTTCCCTGACGACTAGTGATGTTGTACCTGTTGGCCATCTGTATGTCTTCTTTGGAATCATGTCTGTTCAGATCCACTGCCCATTTTTTAATCAGATTGGTTTTTTGCTATTGAGTTGTATGAGTTCTTTATATATTTTAATCCCTTATTGGATATATGATTGGTAAATATTTCTCCCATTCCATAGGTTGCCTTTTAATTTTATTTTTGTGTATTCCCTGCCCCAACCCTAGAATCAGCCATTTCTCCAAGGAGCCTTGGTTCCTTTTATTGGAGAATGGTATTAGAAGCCAAGATCTGGGTGCTAGGTGTGCTCACTGCTACTGAGTTGCTGTTGCTTCTAGGTCCTCTCAGCTGACAGAGCAAGGAAATATATGTGTGTATACCAACCTGTGTATATACATATATCTATAAATATTTCCATGTACAGCCATCTGTGTCTATATTAAGCTAAACATGAGTTCATCCTGATGCCTCCAACTCTAAACCTGCTCTTCCAAAGCCAGAACCTACACCTGGAAAGGCTCCTTCAAAGAAGGGAAAGAAGGGACCCAAAGAGAAAAAAGGGAAAGCCAATCCTGGCGAGGCTGGGAATAACCCTGCAGAAAATGGAGATGCCCAAACGGACCAGGCACAGAAAGCTGAAGATGCGGGAGGTTCCGTGCTCACTTCAGCAGCACATACACTAAAATTGGAACGGAAGACAGAGAAGATTAGCATGGCCCCTGCACAAGGATGACAAGCAAATTCATGAAAACGCTGGAGGTGCCAAATGAAACGTGCATTAAAAAAAATTTTTTTAGAGGCACCTGGCCGTCTCAGTCAGAGGAGCATGCGACTCTTGATCTCGGGTTCTGAGTCTGAGCCCCACATTAGGTGTAGACATTAGTTAAATAAAACTTAAAAAAAAAAATCTTTTTAAATGTGGTAAAATACACGTATTTTACCACTTAAAAACTTGTCATCTTAACCATTTTTTAAGCGTACAGTTCAATAATGTTAAGTACATTCACAATGTTAAGGAAAAGATCTCCAGAATTTTTTTTTATCTTGCAAAACTTAAACTTTGTAATCATTAAACAACTCCCCATTCCCCCTCCCCCGAGCCCCTAGCAACTACCATTCTATTTTCTGTCTCTATGAATATGACTACTCCAGGTACCTCATATATAAATGGAATCATACAGTATTTACCTTTTTGTGACTAGCTTATTTCAGTTAGCATGTCCTCAAGGTTCATTCATGTTGTAGCATGTGTCTGATTTCCTTCCCTTTTAAGGCTGAACAATATCCACTGTTTGTACATACCACATTTTGTTTATTCATTTATCTGTTGATGGACACCTGGGTTACTTTCACCTTTTGACTACTGTTCATAATGCTCCTGTGAACATGGGTGTACAAATATCTCTTTGAGACGTGCTTTCAATTCTTTGGGATATATACCAAAGAAATGGAATTACTAGATCAGATAGTAATTCTATTTTTTTTTTTTATTAAAGATTTTATTTATTTATTTGAGAGAGAGAATGAGAGAGAGCACATGAGAGGGGGGAGGGTCAGAGGGAGAAACAGACTCCCTGCTCAGCAGGGAGCCTGATGTGGGACTCGATCCCTGGACTCCAGGATCATGACCTGAGCCGAAGGCAGTCGCTTAACCAACTGAGCCACCCAGGTGCCCGTAATTCTATTTTTTTTAAAGATTTTATTTATTTATTTATTTATGAGAGAGAGCGAGCGAGCACAAGCAGGGGGGGCGGCAAGCAGAGGGAGAAGCAGGCTCCCCGTGGAGCAAGGAGCCCGATGTGGGACTCGATCCCAGGACCCTGAGATCATGACCTGAGCCGAAGGGAGACGCTAAACTGACTGAGCCACCCAGGCATCCTGGTAATTCTATTTCCAACTTTGTGAGCTACCCCCATGCTGTTTTCTACAGTGGCCGCACCATCTTGCATTCCCACCAGCAGTGCCCAAGGGTTCCGATATCTCCACCTCCTTGCCAACACTTATTTTCTGTTTGTTTTGTTTTTTTGTTTTGTTTTTTCAATTTTTTTTTTCCCAAAGATTTCATTTATTTGACAGAGAGATAGAGATAGAGCACAAGTAGGCAGAGAGGCAGGCAGAGGGAGAGAGAGAAGCAGACTCTCCATCTAGCAGGGAGCCCGACGCGGGGCTCGATCCCAGGACCCTGGGATCATGACCTGAGCCGAAGGCAGACCCTTAACGACTGAGCCACCCAGGCGCCCCTCTGTTTTGTTTTTCAGTCTAGCCATCCTAATGGGTGAGATGGTATCTTATGTCAGTTTGATTTGCATTTATCTGATGATTAACGATGTTGGGCATCTTTTCATGTTTCTTGGCCATTTACAGATCTGTTCAAGCCCTTTGCCCATTTTTGTTTGCTTTTTGAGAGTGCTATATTTGATTGGAATGAAATGATATTATGTAAAATCACTGGTACAAAGATAAGGCATTATTCTTAATACAAACAGGACAAAAAAGGCTTGAAAATCTCCATCACAGTGTATATGCCTTGATCTAGTTTTTTGGGGAGTTGAAGGTAATTTCACTGAAGAACCAGGGAGCTCTGATTTGCCTTTTTTTCCCTGAGTCATCTTGGAAAGAGTAAGGGAAGGGGCATTTTTGCTTATCAGGTTCCTCAACTCTTACAAGGATATAACAAAGGATGAAGAAAGTAATATACCATTCAGAAGGACATGGAGTTTATTTGGAATAAAAATACAATAGAAAAAAATAGTTCTCTTTTAGTGATTTTTCTGACTCCAAAACCCATTCAGTTTTGGAAGGATTCCCTGGCCAGGGGGAAATCTAAGGTAAAACTTATGTTTGTATAACTATAATGACCAAGTCAATTAGAACCTAGATATACAGAAATTTATAAAAACATATTTCAGGAAAGGACTTCAAGTTAAATGCCCTTTCCCACTCCTTTGTAAACTGGGGAACATACAGTTACTTTAAGAAGTAAATGTTTTTCTAATTGCCTCTAGATGATGTCAAAGGGGAAACATTTGGAAATTTTAACACTTCATCTCCTCAAATTTTAAAATAGATTGCTTTTTGGGGTGCCTGTTTGGCTTAGTCAGTGAAGTGTCTGACTCTTGATTTCAGATCAGGTCATGATCTCAGGGTCTGAGATTGAGCCCTGCATCCAGGCTCTGTGCTGAGCCCACTTAATATTCTCTCTCTCCCTCTGCCCCTCCTCTTTCCCTCTCTAAAAAAATAAATAAATAAAATAAAATAAAATAAAATAAAACAGACTGCTTTTCAGGATGATTTTTCTAATCAACATTATATGCAATCCTCCAGATGACAAAGGTCAAATGTTTATTTTCTCAAGATTTGAACCAACGTTTAAATATTGACACAGATGGTATTCCAGTTTTTACCACTGAGCAGAAAAGAATATTAATTTTCATCATCTATGCCTTTTTGGATCCCCGGTCTCTCCTCTCCTTCACAGCCACATTTCTAATGGCATTGTCCAGGGTCATTGCCCCATTTCTTCCTCTCCTTGTCTCTCGTTAGGTCATTCCAGTCCAGCACCCATTCCCCAAAACTGCATTTATCAGGCTCACCCATTATCTCCATGTTGACAATTCCAATAGATGCTGGGATGGTTTATTTTACGTATCAACTTGACTGGACTAAGGGATGCCCAGGTAGGTGGTAAAATATTTCTGGGTGTGTCTGTGAGAGTGTTTCTGGAAGAGATTAGCATTTGATTCAGTAGACTGAGTAAAGAGATCTGTCCTCACCAATGTGGGTAGGCATCACCCAATCCCTTGAGGATTCAAATGGGCCAAAAATGCAAAGGAAGGGCAAATTCTCTTTCTCTCTTCTTGAGCTGGGTCATCCACCTTTCCTACCCTCAGACATCAGAGCTCCTGGTTCTAGGGCCTTCAGACACCAGGGCATACACCAGCAGCCCCCTAATTCTCACTCCAAGGCCTTCAGGCTTGGACTGAATCATACCACCAACTTTCCTGGTTCTCCAGCTTGCAGATGGCAGATCTGGGATATCTTGGCTTCCATAACCATGTCAGCCAAGTCCTCTAATAAATCTCCTCATATATATGTATTTATGTGTGTATACACACACACACACACACATATCCATATATATATGTATATATATGTGTGTATATATATATATACTACTGGTTCTGTTTCTCTGGAGAGCCATGACTGACACATGTCTTTCAATCTCTATTTTAGCTTCTGAGTCCTGTCTACCTAATAGTATTGAGCATGTGTAGGGGAGTAAGAACAGAGTGGGGAGAATTACATAAAATTCCTCTGTTTCTATTATTGGTTTATTATCCTAAAAGACCCATTTATATTTCTTTCCTGTGAATTGTCTGGTCCTATTCTTTCCTATATTTCTAAAAATTTTTTTGAGATTTATTTATTTTGGAGAGAGAGTGTGTGTGTCAGCAGGGGGAGGGGCAGATGGAGAGGGAGAGAGGGAGAATTCCAAGCAGACTCGAACCAAGTACAGAGCCCGATACAGGGCTTGATCCCGCGACCCCAGATTATGACCTGAGCCCAAACCAAGAGTCAAACGCTCAACCGACAGAGCCGCCAAGGTGCCCGTCCTTGCCTATCTTTCTAACAAGTTAGTATTTTTCATACTAACCTTTCACTTGTGATGTGATTATGCATATTTTTTCCCAACTTGCTGTCTTTTGGGTTTATGGTGTCATCACTGTTATGTCAGCACTATATGTCATATAAAACTTTCCTATTTTTCTGTAGTTGAATGTGTCAATCATTTCTTTTTTCAGTTAGGAATTACAGGTTTACTTTCTTATTTTGATGAAGACATAACAGACAAAAAACAAACAAACAAAAAAACCAAAACAACCAGACACATCAATATAGAAAACCCCGAAAAGAAAACACGTGGTTACGTTTGAAAGCAAGGCTGGGCTCAAACAGCCTTCCGGTCAAATACAACTAAATGTTTTGCTTAAGTGTTTAGGCAATATTTTTGTTTGTTTGTTTGTTTTTAAGTAGGCTCCATGCCCAGCATGGAGCCCAATGTGAGGCTTGAACTCATGACCCTGAGATTAAGACCTGAGCTGAGATCAAGAGTTGGATGCTTAACTGACTGAGCCACCCAGGCGCCCCTAGGTTTTCGTTTTGTTTTGTTTTTGACTACCTATTGTCCCAACCCTTTTAGTATTTATTTTTAAACATATAATTGAAACATTTATTGAAAACATACTCTGGAAAAATTGCTTACATGTACAACATCCTTCTTTCACTCATTTTAGAGTTGGGTACCCTGTGGCCTGAGGCATCTGTCAACTTGCTCAAGGCTGCCCACTTGGTAAGAAGAGTTTGCAGCTCTCCTGATAATTTTCCTATGTGCTCCGTCCTTCTTCCTGAGCCCCCCAAGCCATCCTTGTGGTTTGGGACCCCCCACCCCGACCTCTTGCAGCCAGCCTTCTATCAGGGCCAGAATTCCAATGCAACAGCTTGTGCTAGGGCAGCCCCATGCCTCCAGGGTACACACACTGGGGGGTCCAAGCCCTATGGACACAGTTCTCCTGGTTTACCCAGAGCTGGGGAGGAGCCTCAGAGCATGGCTTTCTGTATCTGGACAAGATTCAAACTCAATGCAGAAGACTCACAGGATTAAAAGAGGGGGGAAAGTAGTGAGCTTGTCCATCCAGTTCCCTCTGAGTATTACTGCAGTTGCCAGATGCCACTTAAATCTTATTTCTGCACATATTTGGGTCTATTTCTGTATTTTGTTCTAATTGGTTTGTTTGGCTTTTCATGCACTAGTACCAAAGTCTTTCTTTAAAGACTTTATTTAGGGGCGCCTGGGTGGCTCAGCTGTTAAGCATCTGCCTTCGGCTCAGGTCATGATCCCAGGGTCCTGGGATCGAGCCCCACATAGAGCCCCGCATCGAGCCCCACATCGAGCCCCACATCGAGCCCCACATGGAGCCCCGCATCGGGTTCCCTGCTCGGCGGGAAGCCTGCTTCTCCCCCTGCTTGTGTTCCCTCTCTCGCTGTGTCTCTCTCTGTCAAATAAATAAATAAAATCTTAAAAAAAAAGATTTTATTTATTTATGAGAGAGAGAGTGAACGAACAGGGGGGAGGGGCAGAGGGACAAGCAGACTCCCCGCTGAGCAGGCAGCCCCGATGTGGGGCTCCATCCTAGGACGCTGGGATCATGACCTGAGCCGAAGGCAGACGCCCAACGACTGAGCGACCCAGGCGCCCCAAAACAGGGTAGTTTAAAACACACACACAAAACCTATTAATCCTATTAGTTTTTTTATGGGAATTATGTTAAATTTATAATTGTACTTAAGGAGAACTGAAATGTTTATGATATTGGGTCTTACTGTCCAAAAACATCATTCATCTTATCACTTGACTTAGTTTTCCTATCTGTAAACTAGGAGTAATAATACCAATCTCGTAGGGCTGTCTTCAGAATTAAATGAGAAAATGCTTGGGAAGGACGGCAGAGTAGGAGCCAACGTGCTGCTCTGCCACTTCCTAGCCTGTGAGCTTGGGCTATTCTGAACCTTGGTTCTCTCATCTGCAAAATGGGGAAAATAACAGTATCCGCTTCATAAGGGCTGTAATCAAGGCCAAATACGGGGAGGCATGCATGCAAAATACTCAGTGCACTGCCTGGAACGTAAGTGCTCAATGAATATTAGCTGTTCTTCCAAAACATAGGCTATCCCAGAGAACTGTGACTGGAAGCAAAGGCTTTCCGGGATCCACCCTAGGTGGAGGGCTGTTGGGGCAACTCTTCTGTCCGAGAACCTACCTAGCCACCTGTCGCCGCCCCGGATTTTGCCAGATCGTCTGCGACGGCAGTCGGACTAGAAGCTGCGATCCCGAGCGTCTAGGTGCACTGCGAAACTCCAGGCTCCCGCCCTGCCCCCGGAGCCGCGGCGCTGCCACGTCTCGCGCGTCGTGCTCTCCGTACGGGAGGGAGCGGAGCCAAGGCCGGCCCGCCCCCGGGATCGCTCCGCGCGCCTGAGGCCCACCCCTCCGCGGCCCGAGTCGTCTGTAGGCGGCCCCGGCGTCTCAGAGCGCCGTGACGCTACGAGGGGGCGGGGGCAAGCGCGCGCCCGGAAGTCCCGGGGGAGGGGGTGTGACGTATATCCGGCGAATAGCTGGCGGTCCCGGTTGCTGCTGGGCTGTGTGCTGTGAGGGAGGGTCGAAGCCGCCCGCCGCCGCCGGAGGAGGACCCTTGGCCGTGAGTCGGGGAGCTGCTGCGAAGGAAGGAGCCGAGGGGCCGGTGGGGCTGGGGCGGACGGCGGGGAGGGTCGGGGCGGAGGCCGGCTCAGGCGGGGTTGCTGTGTGTGGGGGGGGGAAGTGACACGCAGGCGGTTCTGTGGGGCCTCGGGGCTGGTTCTGGGTGGGGACGGGCCGACTTGGCAGGTCTGCTCCGTTCCCTGACAGCCCTTGGGGTATCGGGTCGATCTGCATTCCTTCGGGGGTCCCGCAGCTGCTGGGCGGGATAACAGTTTTCTTGTCTGTACTGTGCTTTCAGGTTTGCGGAACGGTTTCACATCCCGAGTCGGATGAGCCTCACAGCCCTTGGGCGGGTGGGAGTCCTTGATGACTATCCTTGGTTTGCATCCTGGGGAATAATAAGGCTCGCGAGGCAGTGAATTGGCCAAGGCCCGGCAGATAGCAAGAGGAATGTTCGAACCGGATCCCTTGACTCCCAGTCCAGTGCGGACCCCCCTCCCTGACTTTCAGCTCTGTGTTATCGTCAGATGCCCTGAGTCGAACCCCGTATTTTCTTTTTCCACCTTCTTTTCCTCCCTCTCTTCAGTGCGTGGAAAAATTCCTTCGTGTGCATTTGGTATAGATTAGTGTTTTCTTCATGATTCTAGCCTAGAGGTCAGGAGTGCACTTGTGAGGGTTGGCACTATAAATTGTCTCTGTTAGTATCTCCCTTGCTCTTGTCTTTTCTCCTTTACCTCGATCTTTCTGCTTAGGTCGTGACAGGGTACCTGTGGTGCTTTGCCTGGGGGCTTGCTTGACCTTTGATATTTACCCTGCAGCTAAGCATAGTTTCTTAGCTAAAAACCAGCAGCCTGCTATCCCAGATGGGTCCCAGGAATGGTGTCTCAAAGTTGTAATGAGTATGCGTAAGAAATAATGAGTATGTAGAGAGAGTAATGCATATATTACTGGCTAATGGTCAGTATTGGCTAGTGCTCCTCTTTTTTATTTACTTCATTCTGATGTCATTCCTGAAATTTGCAAATTTTAGTTTGGGGTACGTGGGCAGTGCTTTTGTGGTAGTTTAGAGTTCTTAAATTTTAGAGTACGCTAATTTGCCAAAAGATGCCATAAGGTGGTAGAGTGGATCAAGGATAGGAAATAAATAGAATGCTAGTTATTAAAATACCACTCAGAAGACATGATAAGTTGTAAGGAAGAAAACTTTAGAAGATTATCATCTGTTTAGCTGGTGGGTTAAGGAAGTTTTATGTTTCTTTAAAAGCAGTTTTGTGATTTGGATTTGAATTTTATGTAATATTAACAGGAAGAGCTTTGGCTTTGGCATTTAAAAAGGAAGGTTTCAGTTTTGGCACTGACACTTTTTTAGCTGAGCAGTTTTGGTTAAGCCAGCTGACTTAGGAGTGTCAGCATCCTTTCCTTGTTG
Organism: Halichoerus grypus; assembly: GCF_964656455.1. Lineage (NCBI taxonomy): Eukaryota > Metazoa > Chordata > Mammalia > Carnivora > Phocidae > Halichoerus > Halichoerus grypus. Next base: position 55,095,769 of record NC_135718.1, read on the forward strand.
TTGAAAACTAAGGACTCCTGCCCAGTAGGGTTTGTGTGAGGTTGAAATGAGATGTATGTGCAGGCATTGTATAAAACTGTAAAACTACTCATGAGGGGTACAAATCCTAAGATCTTAAGGATGGAGGATCCACCGAAGCCATTTCCTTAACTTTGGGTAGCAATACAGTGCAACACTTTGCATCCGATAATGGTTTTTATTATTTTTTTTAACATCACCTGAAGAGTTTCTTCAAGCACTTTTCCATAGATCATTTTGGAGGGACTTTTAAAGCAAGAATGTCAGGAGGAGATAAATTGGAAAAATCAAACTAACTCAGTTACCATGAAAAATTCCTTAAAGGGGGGGTTTTCCCATTGTCACCTTTGGAGAATTCATTGAGTTTGGAAGAATTCTAAAACGATGTGGTAAAACTTCACAAAGAGTCTATAATAAAGTATTGACTGTAACCCTGTGTAGTACAAATGAATATGTAACAGTGGGTTTTAAAGGAGTGATCAGAGTAGGAGTGATCTTAAAGAGAGGTTCTCTGTAAAGGTGAGCCTCACTTCTCCAAGTTGTAGACTGAGAAAAGTAGGGAAAGATGACTGGTTTGGGGGAATTGCAGAGAAGAGGCACATTGTTCTTTTACTTATCTACAGAGGAAACCTAAAAACGGGAGCTTTGTAAGTGTATTTAAGTCATTAAACTTCTTAAAGTGCCGACTAAGTTACCAAATTATTTAACATGCTAAATTTGGTCTCTTCCAAAATATATATTAAGATTTTATTTATTTGAGAGAGAGAGAGTACAAAGCAGGGGGAGTGGCAGAGGGAGAGGGAGAAACAGACTCACTGCTGAGCAGGGAGCCCGATGAGGGGCTCCATCCCAGGACCCCAGGATTATGACCCAAGCCGAAGGCAGACGCTTAACCGACTGAGCCACCTGGGCGCCCCTGCCAAAATATATTTTAATATTACTGAAAAGGGCAAAAAAAAAACCCCATAGTTAGTATTTTTTTTATAAAAGCTTTTGCCTTAGCCTCTACTTTCACCCAAACTCCCAAGCCTCATTTGGCCTTGCATGTTAAGAGCCATAGAAAATAAGCATTAGGCAGTCCCTAAGGTTTATAGGTAAGGCCTTATTTTTTTTTTAAAGATTTTATTTATTTAATTGAGAGAGAGAGAGAGCACACATGCCCACAAGCAGGGGGGAGGGGCAGCAGGGAGTCCAATGCAGGACTCTCAGGACTCAATCCCAGGACCCTGGAGTCACGACCTGAGCCAAAGTCAGACGCTTAACCGACTGAGCCACCCAGCCGCCCAGGCCTGATTTAAAAAAAAAAAAAAAAAATTCAGGGCGCCTGGGTGGTTCAGTCGATTGAGCGTCTGCCTTCAGCTCGGGTCATGATCAGGGTCTTGGGATCAAGCCCCACATCAGGCTCTCTGCTCAGGAGGGAGTCTGCTTCTCCCTCTCCCTCTTCCTCTGTGCTCTCTCTCCCTCTCTCTCAAATAAATAAATAAATAAATAAAATCTTTAAAAAAACAAAACAAAACTCAGTCACTGGATAGAAAAAAAATAATATATATATATATGTTTCAGTTTATTTAGTTACTTATTTAAGTAGTCTCTACCCTTAATGTGGGGCTCAAAATCACGATCCTAAGATCAAGAGTCACAGGTTCCTCTGACTGAGCCAGCCAGGAGCCCTCAAATTAACATGTATTGCCTCAACTTTTCAACTTCTTTATCTAGCATTCTTTGAGTAAAGAATATAGGTGGGTTTTTGTGGATAACCCTGTTAAGGTCACTAGTAAAAGTAACAAAAGTAAACTTTTGTTTACTTTTTAAAACAAAAGTTCATGAAAGTTGTATTTGATAGCAGTTGGTCACATCTAGTGGAGCCTTGTGTTCACATGCTCTTGCTGATGGAGAGGAGTGAAAGTGGGGGATCTTTCTTTTTTTTTTTTCCCCACCAAATCTGAGATATTGACGCAAAAGTTCAGTGACCAGAAAATGCTGAACCTGAGAAACTTTGACACCACCACGGGCTTTAGATCTTACCCTCTTAACTCCTTTCAGAGTCCTCTTGCTCATTACCAGTGTATGTAGACCTTTCAGTAGCTTTGGGTCATCTTTTGTTTTGTCTAGGCTTATGGAAAACAGTAGGAAAAGTGGTCTTAATATTAGTACTAATTAGTGTGTGTACTTGGCTAGGAACCTACTTCTATGCCCTGAACAAGTATTCTTATTTTAAGAAAATCCCTATTTGTAAAATGGGTTAGGTCTTGGTTACTCACATTATGAAAAGATTCTCTTATTTCTTCATGGTTCTCCATAATAGTGATATCATTTCTTTTTATAAGTCGACACACAAATCTGCAAGAGGGGTTAAATAAGTATTGTTAAGAAACATAGCATTAGTGGGGCGCTTGGGTGGCACAGTTAATTAAGCTTCTGACTCTTAGTTCAGCTCCGGGTCATGAGGGTCATGAGCTCAGGGCTCCCTGCTCAGTGGGGAGTCTGCTTGAGATTCTGTCGCTCCCTCTGCCCTTCCCCCCTCCTGTGAGCTCTCTTTCTTTCTCAAATAAATAAATAGATCTTTAAAAAAATAATAGTCATTGGTAAGTGGGGCAGGGCAAATTATGTCAGCCATTAGGATTTTGGTGACTGTTTTTTAGAGCTGTTTACAAGGAGGGGTTAATATGCTTTTCATTCTTATTTTCTGCTTAGTGTATCGATGTGACATTTTGATCTAGATTATTGATGGGACTGATTTCGTAGAGGTTTTGCTAACTGGTATAGACAGCAGCCATGTATCTAGGGAATGTGAATGAGAGGAGAAAGTTTCACAGTAAAAGAGGAGAGTATATCTTTAATTCCTAGTCCTTGGAGTATCATAGATTGAAAACTGATAGAAAATCGGGAGTTTGTGCAGATCTGAGTACCCCAGAGACTTCCCTCCAGGGTGTAGAACCCTTTATTTTCTTACGCCTGAAAACATGGGACAATAAACATCAGGGCTACCGAATAAGGGTTAACTTCTCCAGAGCTGTACTAGCATTCAGAAAGCTAATGTTTGCTGCTTTCATATTTTCTACAGGTAGTAAGCATTAATAATGTCTTTCATCTTTGAATGGATCTACAATGGCTTCAGCAGTGTGCTCCAGTTCCTAGGTAAAGCCATTTCCTTGAAATATATCATAGGTTTCAGACTTTGTACATTTCCTCCAACAATCTAAATACAAGCAGCCTTTGGTAAGTAGAAAGCAAAATTATGTTAAATTTTTTTTCTTTTTTAGGACTCTACAAGAAATCTGGAAAACTTGTATTTTTGGGTTTGGACAATGCAGGCAAAACCACTCTTCTACACATGCTCAAAGATGACCGATTGGGCCAACATGTTCCAACATTACATCCGAGTAGGTTTGAAAATACCAGGTGACCTTTTGATATTTGAAGGTCAATGTCACGGTTTGGGGATGAATCCCCAGTTGATTCATTTCTTGAGGTCTCAAAAGACAGCTCACTTGAGAAAAATTCCCTGTAGGACACTCAGGTCATATACCCCTAAATCTAACCCTCTGGGACTCTGTCAGTATTCTCACTAGTCCTGTAAGGGGACACATCTCCCATGTCTTCTTCTGAGAAGCAGTAGACACTTTGGAGAAAAAGAAACTTGGCTTCTTAGAATAATTTAAGAAATGTTTTCACCCTTGTATCCTTTTCTTTCCAAGGTAAAAGCTTCATTAAGTTTTGCATGTGTATTGGCTTACAGTACTGGGAGCTGGGCCCTGTTGGATGGAAGAGTTTATGTCTTTTTTCTGTTTTGACAATTTTTCAGCATCAGAAGAGCTTACAATTGCTGGAATGACATTTACAACTTTTGATCTTGGTGGGCATGAGCAAGGTAAGAGATGATTCAGTGGAAGACTGGTATTGATGTATGGTTCTTTTTATACCCTCTTTTTTTTTTTAAGCCTTGTGGCATTTTTACCTTTTAAATGGTGATTAAATTATGATTGAGATCTTATCACTTAAAATTGTTAAGTAAAACTTGTCAAAAGTTGCATAAATACAGAGAACTCCACTCGTTTATACCTTTTGCCCCAATTTATTAGTCTCTATGTAAGACATATTAAGTTATCAAACGTAGGAAGTTTTATTTTTATCTACTCTGTAGTGTATATTTCTCTTTTTGTCAGTTGTCTCCATAATCTCCTTTATAGCATTTTTCCTCTTGAACAAGATCTAGTACAATATCAAATTTAATCATGTCTCTTTTATATCCCTTAGTCAATGGAGTGTAAGTATGTAGAAAATTGTTATTATTTGTAAGTAATTTCAAATTTGTCAAAAGTTGCAAAAATAATACAGTGATATACTTGTGACCACTCTGATCTATTTTGTATACTCTATCCATATGGAGCGATTGGTAGAACATTTCCTTCTACCTTATTGTTCTTGTAGTACCTTTTGCCGAATGCAGGCCATGTCCATTTGGTTCCTAGATTCCTATCAGGTATCTTGTGTGGGTTTTGGAGATACATAGAATGGGGCATCTTTTTCTGATGGACACTTACTTCACATTTGGCAAGACTTGAGGCTTAGGAGTAAAACATTTAAGATGTGAAAATAAATATTCTGCAAAGTAGGAAAAAGAAATTATTGAAATTTTGTGGGATTTATTTGTTATTAAATTGAGTTGAGAAGTCTCCTTTTGGAGCATTCATTATATTAGGTTGAATCTAATACAGCTTTTTAAAAGCGTAGTTAAAAGAACAGAATATTGGTAATTTTAATTTTTTAGCCAAGTAAGTTTAACCAAAAATCTAAGGAGTGATCCAAATGATTTTATAGTCAGTGATTTCATTAATATATAATTACATTTATTTTAGTCTCTTAATATTTATATCCCACAAAATCATACGTAGTATGATTACAATCACATAAAATACCTGTATAGAAAAAAGATTGAATGAATATATAGGAAAACATTAGCAGTAGGTTTGTTTCTGTGGAGGATTATAGATGATCTTGTATCTTTTTTTTCTATAATGAGGTTGTATTGTTTTCATTTGGGTAGGAATGGGTGTATGGTGGCTTTTCTGCTTCTTTCAAAAGGATTTGTAACTTTACAAATTTAAATTCAGAGATAATACAATTGTAAGAACTGAACTGAGACCATTTGGAGAATGCAGCAGGAAAGATGTTTTTAGACCTCTGAACTGAGACTTAATGTATTATTTGGTGTGATAAATTTAGCTTTCAGGTTTTGATAGCTTAAGAAGGGGGGGGGAATATGTTACATGTAATTTTGTTTGAGGAAAATTTATTTAACAGAATTATTTTATCGTAATAACTTAGCCACCATTTTACAGAAATTACTAAAATGCTATATATTTGGAGATTTCCTTTTTTTAAAAAAAAACTTAAAAATTTTAACTTATAAAAGTAGGCCAGGCTCATGGTGCCTGGCTGGTTCAGTCAGCAAAGCATGTAACTCTTGATCTTGGGGTCGTGAGTTTGAGCCCCACGTTGGGTGTAGAGATTACTTAAAAAAAAGGTAGTTCAGGCTCCATGTAACAAATTGAATACACACTCAGCATATGAATATGGAAGGTAAAAGGTGGAAGTTCCCCCAGCCTCTCCTTCCCCATCCCACTCTTTAGAGGTAACCATTATTAACTGTTTGATGTAGAGATGCTTTGTTATTCATCCCAGTGAAAGTAACTGGGAAGAAGTAGAAATGAATGGCTTAGAAATTATAATACAATTAAAGTATTGCTTTAAAACCATTATCACTTCATGGCATAAACAAAAAAATAAATAAAATTTATAAGGCCTCCTGGGTTAAATATGGGGGACTGAGGTAATTGCCTGGCAACTTCAACCACCTGTCAGGCCCAATCTCCTGAGGATGGACGGAGCGGGTGTGTCAGTACACGTACACGTGGGTTAGTTAGGAACTGACTTGGAACTAATGGTTTGTGGACAGGTAATTTGCATCTTGATGAATTTGGCTTTAGGAGTGAGGTAGGTCATTTAACTGAGTAAAAGTGACTGGGTGTCAGACAGTAGGGAGTGGTGGAAACTTTGCCAAATGGAAGAGCCCAGACTTCCTTTAAAGGGGTGGCTACCACTCAGTTCTAGCTGATTAGTGACATGTAGGTAGGTATGTATGGGATTGCCAGATGTTGCAGTTTTTCCGAAAATCAGGCAGAAAACCTTGATTTTTTAATTTGAAAAAATCAGATTCAGTTCATACACCATTAGTGTATACCTTTGTTCTGATTTAATACTGGTTAGGACTTGGGGAATCTATATGGAATTGAATGCTATTGAAACCTAGCCAAGGTTTGCCCATTTTAGGGCAAAAAAAAAATAGATATATTTTTCAAAATATGTATTATTATTTTTTGATTAATGCAACTACAAACTTTGTCTTTTAGCACGTCGGGTTTGGAAAAATTACCTCCCAGCAATTAATGGGATTGTCTTTCTGGTCGACTGTGCAGATCATCCTCGCCTCATGGAATCCAAAGTTGAGCTAAATGTATGATTATATTTTTTCTTTTCTTGGTCTCTGTTTCTTTTAAGGAATACAGGTCAGTAGCGCTAATACTTCAGCATTCCAGTTACCATTTGATGAAAGTCCTAGTTACAATAAGAAAGTGTTTTAAAATCTAAGCCCTTGCTTTTCAGTGTCCTGAGGAAACTCAGCTTGAACTCCAGAAAGTTAACTTTGTTTATATCTATCATAGGGTGACTGTCCAGTTTGCTCCCACACTCCCCCGTATGTGCCTGTTGCCCCAGCATAGTGAATGCCTTTTTCCTTCACATATCATGGGTGGTCCCTGTTTTTTGAAGCATTGGGAGAGTGAAACCTTAAGAGAGAGGTTAAGGGTTCTTTATGTGTTTGAATCTGGGTTCTCACTCTGTGCCTGCCCACCCTCGCGCTGAATGACTTCGTAGACCTTAGTTAGCAGTCTGTTCTCAGTCTTCAGTTCGGGTCACAGGCAGCATTTGATACTGTCAGGTTTTCTCCTTTCTCAGCATTGCATTTTCTTGGCTTCACAGTTCTTGTCATGTTGCCTTTGTTAATCCTTACTGGGTCACCCTGCACCTCTTCTTTTTATTTGATTTGTGACTGTCTCTGTGCATTCCTGTTCCTGGCGATTTGAACCTGTGCCACGTTTATTTGTGAGTTTGTGAGTATGTTTCTTGAATCTATAGCTCTGGTCTCATGTAGAATCGCTTATAGGGCATTCCTTCCCTTACTTGACCTCTTGGCATTGGCGTTCTCTCTTTTCGTTGAATTCCCATTTTCATTCTTGGGTTTGGTATACTCTCTCTGGCTAATACTTCTCAGATGCTTTCACAAGCACCCATTCCCCTGCTTAAATCTTGGTGTTCCCTAGGGTCTGTACTGTATCCTAGGCTAGTCCAGGCTACTCTCATTCCTTCATCTGCCACCCACATGCCAGTGACTCCCATATGGATTTCTCTTGTTTAAACCTCTCTTGAGCTCCAGCCTCATACATAATACTATCTACTAAAGAACTCCACCTACCAATTCCAGTCTCCCAGAATGGAACTATTCCCCGCCATCTACCTGGACATGTGGTCCAGATCCTGTGAATGACTGTAGATTTCACTACCACCCTGCCACATTCTATAATGCTAGAAGGAACTTTTCAGACTTATCATTGGCCTATTTAATATCCTTTAATAGATCTCTATCATCTTCTGGATAAAATCCACAAATCCTTTGCATAGCAAAGACTTTGCATAAAGTCTTCCCTGATCTTTCCTGTTTATTTTTCCAGCTTCTTTTCTCTTTATTGCGTACCTTGAACTACATTCCAAACAATAGAGAACAACTTGTCCTTCCTTCAGTATGCACAAGTGGCTGTCCCTGCCTGGCTTTCTCATCGGACCCCCACCCACTTTTGCTGGTAAATTAAAAAATGTCCTTTCAGAGATCCCGGAGTTCAGCCATGACCTCTTTTAGGAAGCTTTCCCTGACCTCTTGGACTTAGACTCACCACCTTATCAATGTCTGTGGTCTTTACTGGTTTTCTTGTAGGTCTCTTCATCAAATTGTGAACTTAGAAGGGACCTACTTTTGTTTCTTTTTGAAACCCTTGCACTTAGCAAAGCATCAGACATACAGTAGGCATCTGGTTAGTATTTAATCAATGAATGACATCCTTACTCTGATTTTATCTAACATTTCCTGGAATCTAAGATGGTCAAAAGTATGTTCCCCGTTATCCCTTCAGCTCTACTCTTCTTTCCAAGCTTTTCCTGTCAGTGGGCACTGGATTCCCAGGCTTGAAATCTGTGCCAGCTCAGGCCCCTCTTACCTGTCTTACCATCTAGACGTCAGTCTCTTCACTTCTTTCTCCACAGTGCCTGCTGCACTATTCCTTGGATGCTGCCATCTTAGGCTAGGTCATTGTCTCTTATCCAAGCACACATACTTTGTGTGAATTCAATGTGTTCTTTTACACAGATTCTTTTTTAAGATTTTATTTATTTGAGAGTGGGGGTGGGAGGGGCAGAAGGAGAAGCAGACTCCCCGCTGAGCAGGGAGCCCGACATGGGGCTCTGTCCCAGGACCCTGAGATCATGACCTGAGCCGAAAGCAGACGCTTCACCGACTGAGCCACCCAGGCACCCCTTTACACACAGATTCTATTCAGTACTTTCTGGATTTGGGGTCTTTAGGATCTATTGCAGCTAACTTCTCAGACAGGCATCATAATGTTGATCATGCCTTCCCATTCTATTTTATTGCATGTCAACATATAAAGACAGGCAATTCTCCATGTGGCTTTCTGAATTTTCTTACTGTAAAGCATTGCTTATATTCTTCCTTCTCCTTTCCACCTGTCCAAAACCTGCCCTTCTTTCAGAGCTTAGTTTGGGTTCCTCAACTTTGCTAAGACTTTCCTTAAGTCCACCATTTTCACTGCCATTTGATTTCCCCGAATGTCTTTTAGTATTTATATTCTGTCCCTGTTCATCATGACAATCATACACTTGCCTTGCTTTGTTGACAGATATGTATGAACATAGAGTGAGGATTTCTCGAGGCCAGGGATATGTCTTAACCCCTCTTTGTATCCCTCTCAGTGCCTGACATAGTGCTTTGCACACACCGGGCACTCAGTATATGCGGGGACTTCCTGTCGCCATCTCTGAGGCTCTGTAGCCAGAGCATTCAGTCTTCTAGGACTGTGCTCAGTGGATAGCCTGAGGACGGTCTGTGGCTGAGTGATTTATCTCAGAGTTAAGGTTGGGGCAGTTCTGCTGCCTTGTAAATAGACACAGCATTAAGTTGCAGTTGTTTTGAGGCTGTTAGGGGATTTTTACCTAATGTCAAGGTAATTTTGAGGAGCTTCTTACCTAATATTAAGAGTGTTGTATAATGTGAAGATTTTTAGGTCATCACTCAGGTGTAAAGATGATCAGATTTTCTCTTTACATTTGATACTTTGTAGACAAGTGAAAGTCCAGGTGGTTTTCATGATCTGGTGGGCATTCATAGATTCCTCACCTAGCTCTTCTTTTATGTTGTCTTTAGGCTCTAATGACTGATGAAACAATATCCAATGTGCCAATCCTTATCTTGGGTAACAAGATTGACAGAACAGATGCGATCAGTGAAGAAAAACTCCGTGAGATATTTGGGCTTTATGGACAGACCACAGGAAAGGTAAGAGAAAAATCATCAGGGGACATACTATTAAGGAAATTCACAGCTGTTGAGACATTCATATTTTGCTATCTAGATTTTACTTGTCTTTCAAAAGTTTAACTGGGCCTAGGATTGGTTTTACCATAGGTGATTTGTAGTCATTCAGAAGGCAGGAGCCTATTCTTTCACTGTTTCCTGATGAAATTTTCCTCAGGTACATGAGGATGAAGAAATTGGTAGGAAAGGCAAACTTACCAATTTAAGAATTTTCTGACTCTCTTTTGATTCTAATTCAGAGAAATCTTTTTTGAAGGCCTTCTTAACCAGAAATCAGTTTTGTTTTTGACCGGAGATTTCAGGTTATGAAGACGAGTGATCATTTATGATCACTTTCCAAGCACTGAAACCCAAGCATTGGATTATCCTCAGTGTTCTTTGCTGAGAGAGGTAGGACTGTGATCCCCATTTTGAAGATGAGGAAAATCTGAGCGTTATTTGTTCAGATCTACACAGCCAAGTCAGTGATAAAACCAGGAATAGAACCTGAGTCTCCCAGATCAGTAGGTTATATGCTGTCTCCAGTTGGAAGGAGAACTCTGTTGCAGAAGTGCTTATGAGAGAAAAAATCGAGATCAACTGTAGTTAAGCAGGAATTCTGTTTTTTTCAGCTTGGAGTTTTGGCATAGTCAGTTTTAAAAACTTACCTTTTCTGGGGTCTCTGATAACCTTCTGACTTTTTTTTATATGGTTTCTTATTTCTTAGTCTTACCTCTTCTTGATTATCTATTTCTTTCTAGAAACATTTGCTTTAATTTAGTTTCCCCTCTTCTGCGTGAGTGTTATACAACATGAATTCTTAATTTCCTTGATATAATTTGTTATTAGTATAGATTACTGAATGCTGGTGCTAATGAAAATGTCCTTTTTTTTTTCTTTAAGAGTTTATTTATTTGAGAGAGAGCATGCAGAGAGAGAGAGAGCACGAGCAAGGGGAGGGTCAGAGGGAGAGGGAGAAGCTGACTCCCTGCTGAGCACGGGAGTCCCACTCGGTGCTCGATCCCAATACCCTGAGATCGTGACCTGAGCTGAAGGCAGATGCTTAATCCACTGAGTCACCCAGGCGCCCCCCCCCCTTTTTTTTTAAGATTTATTTGAGAGAAAGAGCGGGCATGTGTGGTGGGGGGAGGGGCGGAGGGAGAGAGAATCTTGAGCCAACTCCCCACTGAGTGAGGAGCCTTATATGGGGCTTGATCTCATGACCCTGAGATCATGACCTGAGCCGAAACCAAGAGTTCGACGCTTAACTGACTGAGCCACCCAGGTGCCCCAAGAATGTCATTTCGAAAGAGTCTTGGACTTCTCTCCATCAAAGAGCATGCTGGTTCTGGGGTCCTAGTGGCCTTTTTCTTGGTTAGCTGTCATAACTTTCCAGATGCTGGTGTGTTAAAAGTAAAGGCTCTTTACAAAGAGTGTCTGGGAATAGAACTGTGCTGAAAGCATGAGGCTCTGGGGAAGTTATCTGTATGGCCTTGACCACATTTCTGTAATTAATTCCTACTTCCATTTGCTTTTGAGGAATGAAGAGAGTGATTTGTGATCACCCTTTCAAGCTTCTCCACCATGGGGATGCTAACAGGCCTTTCTTGGTTTTGCCTCCCTTAGGGGAATGTGACCCTGAAGGAGCTGAATGCCCGCCCCATGGAAGTGTTCATGTGCAGTGTGCTCAAGAGGCAAGGCTACGGCGAGGGCTTCCGCTGGCTTTCCCAGTACATTGACTGATGTTTGGACAGTGAAAATAAAAGAGTTTTACTTCTCTGGACTGATCCTATTCACAGCTTCCTCATGAACTTTTCTAATAGAACAAGGAAAGCTCTTCAACCGTGTCTGGCGTTGAGAAGCCACGAGTCTCTGTCAGCTCTCCCATCGCCCAGTGGTGACATGTGCTCTTCTCCACACTGTCGGGAGGTAACGCTGCCCCACGTGCTGGTGCAGGGCAGCATCCCGGGACTCGGAAGCTGGCAGGATTTGCTGGGTACAGCTGTGTGCCATCATGGGGCGCCTGAAAAGAAAAACACGTCTCACCACTGTGGTTGATTTCAAAAGAAAGTGATTCTATTTTTTAAAGAAAGTGTTGTTAATGTAATTGGTGTCCCTCCTAACTTTTTGAGTTCAAAATTTACTTGGTCCAGAGTTTTCTATTTTTTTCTTTTTGATCTAGTGAATGGCATTTAGATTCTTCATAAAATTATGCACAGAAACGTTGGAGGCCAGAGCTCAGTCAAGTGAACTCACTCCTGTTGAGTTAGCAGGTAGTGAGAGAAGCTCCCCGTCTCTCCGACTGCCTTGCAGGAGGCGGCGCCACCTTGTGCACGTGGAGCAGGGGAGCGCAGGGCCTGGCCTGGTGGGGGCGGCAGGCTTCCCCTGTGGTCAGCCAGGGTCATTCCTCACCGCCATGTGTAGAGCAGATGGTTGGTTCACTGTGGGAGGTGTTCAGTATAGAGTGGTTATTTTATTATTTTTATTTTCAAAGCTACAGATTTCAGACAGTCTTTGCTTTTATACTGTTACGAAACTGTTTCTCTCCATAGCACCTCTTTCATTTTCAGTTATAAAAAAATGACTTTTGCCACATAAAAGAGAACATCCCCCATGTTGTCCTACACTGCAGGCGTGCGTCGGTTACTTTTGCACAGCTCCTAGGGGAAAATTTTCTGAATAGGTGGGTCACACAGGACAGTTAACAGTTGAAGGGCTTTTAATTCTGTGAGTTGAGAACTTAAAAATCTGGCATTTGTAGCATTTGTTTGGATCCAGGAAAGATTTATTTAGTGGGCTTTAAAATTCTCAACTTGCAGGATTTGGTCTTTTTATGGGACTGTCATGAGCTCTTTTTATAGGTTACCTTTTTTTTTTTTTGGTATGAAATTGCCTTTCTCCGTTCCAGAAATAAGCTGGGGAAACTCTTAAGAACTTTGTGTAGTGTTGTTCTTTTTGAGCCAGCATCACTTGTCATTAAGAACTCAGTATAAAAAGCCTCAGCATGCCCAGTAGTGTGATGAGGATCATTTTTATAGCATTCCTTTTTCTTAGTGCCATGTGTAAAATTGGATTTTCATGATCTTAACCAATATTAGAGCCTTTCTTAAAATGGGTGGATATCTTCCTTTTTCTTTAATGAGAGATTAGAAGTAGTTTCCTCAAAACTGAAAATTGTGATGAAGATGCAAAGATTTGAACTAAATTCAGTGGAATTCTTGTGTCTAATGTGAGGGTAGGGAAAGTGTGGATAACATACTCCAGGGGTGAGTGAGAGTATTACTCTTTAGTGGATTTCTCATTGTTAGTCTTCAGTACTGACCTATTAGGAAAGTATACTTTCTCACTGCCAGGTACCAAATGCAGAGGCTCAGTGAAGGATAAACCTGGGGAGAGCATGCCTTTCCTCTGTTAGCAAGCATAGCTGGATTAAAACAAAATTGTTCGTTTGGAAAGGGGTGAAAGCCTTAAATGAACAAATCTAGCTAATGGTGAATGAACTAGGTAGTTAACTTGCACACTTTTTAATTTCCTTTGGCTAAAGGTAACCCATACTTCTTTATCCAGAGACTTGAGAAGTATGATCGCAGTGCTAGTTTTCTTGTTTTCTGTTTTTGTGTTTTCCTCTTTGTCCCTAATCACTTCGTAGCAAGCTAGAAAACTATGGATTCTACACAGCTCAGCTCTTTGTGAAAGTGGTTTATTTGGGCCACTGGAGAAAGAGGGGATTGAAAAGTCAGCTGGCATCTATTTCTTGCTCCACAGAAAACACTGTTCTATAAAAAGATAGCAAAAGAAGCTGCTGTGAGGAGCTTGGCTCTTAACAGTGAGGATCAGAGCTTTGTACAGGAACTCCCATGAATTGAGACTTTTCATTCTGTTTTATCAGAGTGCATATATGTCCTATTTCAGGAAAAGTTAAAACAGTCATTTACAAAAGAAAGTCAGTCTGTATCCTAAGCATTTTAATAAAAAGTTAAAACAAACTTGCTATCTTGTGCCATTTATTTTTTCATTTATTTGCGTTGGTTGGTTCTGAGTTTGAACATATCCTGACGTTTGTTGTGTGTGTGGTGGTGGTGGGGAAGCAAAAGTTGTTTCCTTCCTAGGGGAAGAAATACTTACAAAGGATATGAGAGACAAGTTTTGCTACCGGGAGAAAAAAAAGGCTAGGCAATTCACACATTTCAAAGTAGTAAATTTAGTACCATTTGAGAGGCTTCAAACGTGATCCCAGGATTGGTGGTATACTTTCTAAACAAAATCTCCTATTAACATGCTAGCAAGGAATGGGTCCAGTTTAGCTGTTTACCATTCATCATTTTATACAAAATTGGAGAGCTTCAGTTGAGTGCTGCATTTGGTAAAATAGGGAAAGGAATGAAATGTGTGCTTGTACATGTACCAGGTTTGTAGGAAGCCTTGTTTTTAGAAAACCCAAATGAGATTCTAAAACTAAAGTAATGGGGCAAATAGAATGGGAAGCAAAATGCAACAGGTCCTTTTTGACCAAGCATTAAAAGTGTTAGAGGCATCTTGTGATTGAAACTAATGTCCCTGTTACTAAAATGATGCCATGGGTTCTATGTTTATAAATAATGTCTGTGTCATTTGAGTTAGAGTGGAACATGAGAAGTGCAGACTGAGTCAATGAGCCCAGCACTCAGGGGGTCTCACCTTGGCTGCTGGCTGTGACTGGGGACTCTTTAATGTGCTGTAAGCAGAAAAACCTGACACATAACGAACGGTTCATGCTGGAGGCTTGAGTGTCATTTAAGGGAGTATCACCGGACTCAGAAAGAAACTCTTAATTGCTAGGAAGTTGGGATGATTAGATTTTCCTGTGATCGAGGCATCTTCTGTGTCACAGAACCAAAAGAAGACCGTGCCTGCTATGGAAGACTGCTAATCTCAGTCCCACCTCATACTATGATGGGTCATCATTTAACTTTCTCCAGCAGGTTTGTTGGAGCAGCATTAGTTTTATTCGGAAATTGAGGCAGAAAAGTTATGTAATTTAAGTAGTAATTGAATAATTTTTGTTAATGCTGACATGTACTCCAATAATCTGGGCTGCTGCCTGTTTTTGTATGGCCTGTAGGGGGAAAAACGCTGTCTTGTGACATATAAAATTCAGATTTCAGTGTCCAAAGGGAAGTTTTACTGGAGCACAGCCATCCATTCCTTTAGCTTTTGCCCTGCTACAACTGCACACTTGGGTATTTGAGAGAGTGTATGGCCTGCAAAACCTGAACCACTGAGGCTCTAGCCCTTCACGGAAAAAGTGTTTGGCCCCCAACCTAGATAAATCCTAGGTGTGGTTATAAATGTTATGTGTGGTTATGAAATGTGCACACTGCAAAGTATAGGGTTGTAGAATTGAAAATTTTGACTTCGGGTTACTGTTCATCATAGTCTTAAACGGCAATTTTATTCTGCGCAAACCCAGTTTTCATCAGTTTTGTCTTGGGCTTTGGCATCAAAAGGTCCTAGGTGTAGTCCTGTGAGCTGCATGCCACCTAGTGGATTGCTGTAGGGTTTATTTACAAAATTTCAAATTACTAACTCGGCCAAGGGGCCAAGGATTTCCTTGACCTTATCATGCCAGGGGTCAGAGACCGCTGGTTTAGACTTGGGCAGATACTCAGGTCCTATCACTGCCTGGGCAAGTCTAGCCACGATGGCCCTCATTTCTATTCCTTTTCCTGCAGCCCAACGAACAGAAAAGGGACTCCGCCTTACCCAAGCCCGGTCTCTCGGTAAAACCACACGCCGTCCCTCTCCCTGAGCTTATCCTCCGGGACGGCTTCGGCCCGGAGATCGCACAGGTGGCCCGAGCCAACGAGGGCGGGGAAAGGGACGGGGTCAGCCTAGGCAGCCAATCAGGGCTCGGCCCCAAGCCCAGCCAATGGGGCCGGGCAAGTTGGGGCTTAGCCAATCGGGCCCGACGAGGAAGACCTGAGTCAGTGTTTGCACCTCTCGCTTCCAGCTTTGGGTGGCGCTGCGTGGGACCCGTGGGTCCCGACCGGGGTCCTCGCTCTCTCCCTCGTTCCTCTGTAAACCCCGTCTGCACCGTTCTGGAGGACATGGCGCGGCAGTGGGGGCCCTCCATGAGGGCGGCCGAGAAGGCGGGCTGCGTGGTGAGCGCCTCCCGGGCCGGGCAGGCCGAGGCGGGCTCGTGGAGCTGCAGCGGGGTGATCCTGAGCCGGTGCCCGGACCTGGTGCTGTGCCACGGGGGCATCTTCACCCCCTTCCTGCGGGCCGGGAGCGCGGCGCTGACCGCGGCCGGCGCCGCCTTCCTGCCCGGCGACAGTTGCGGTGACGACCTGCGCCTGCACGTGCAGTGGGGTCCGGCAGCCGCGAGCCCCGCAGGCCGCGCGGAGCGGGGCCGTCCGGGCCTGTGCACGCCCCAGTGCGCCGGCCCGGAGCCCGGCCCGCCGGCCCGATCCGGCGGGCGGCTCCTGCAGCCCCCGCGGCCCGCCGAGCTGCTGCTGCTGCTGAGCTGCCCGGCCTTCCGGGCCCACTTCGCGCGCCTCTTCGGGGGCGAGGCGGCCGAGCAGTGGCGCTTCGCGAGCGCGGCGCCGGACGACGAGGTGTCGGAGGAGGAGGAGGAGGATCAGCTGAGAGCGCTGGGCTGGTTCGCGCTGCTGCGCGTGCGGCCCGACCCGGAGGAGGAGGAGGAGGCGGCGGCGGCGGAGGAGGAGCGCGGGCCGGTCGTGGCCGTGGCGCCTCCCGGGGCCGTGCCCAAGGGCGCGCCGCTGCTGGCCTGCGGCTCCCCGTTCGGGGCCTTCTGCCCGGACATCTTCCTCAACACGCTCAGCCGCGGCGTGCTCAGCAACGCAGCGGGCCCGCTGCTGCTCACCGACGCGCGCTGCCTGCCGGGCACCGAGGGCGGCGGCGTGTTCGCGGCGCGGCCCGCGGGGGCGCTCGTGGCGCTCGTTGCCGCGCCCCTCTGCTGGAAGGCCCGCGAGTGGGTGGGCCTCACGCTGCTCTGCGCCGCCGCCCCTCTCCTGCGCGCCGCCCGAGCCGCTCTCGGCCGCCTGGGCCCGGATACCCACGGCCTGGCCGCCCTCCTGCCGCTGGAGATGGGCGCCCCGTGGGGCCTGCCCCTCCGAGACCCCGGCCCCCCGTGGGCAGCTGCAGCCGTGCTGGTGGAGTGCGGCACCGTCTGGGGCTCCGGAGTGGTCGTGGCGCCCCGCCTCGTGGTGACCTGCCGGCATGTGGCCCCTCGGGAGGCGGCCAGGGTCCTGGTGCGCACCACGCCCCCCAAGTAAGGCCCGCAAGGTTGCCCAACTCTGCCCGCCTCCCGCCCCCTGGCTCTCAGATCTAACCGAGGATAATGGAGGCCTTCTGGCGTCATGCTGATGCTTTGAGGGTGTAGTGCTGATAGAGACCTAAGTCCGTCGTCCCCTCATCCTCGGCATTCAACCCCAGTGTAGGGGATGCTGGGCCTCCTTCCTGGCAGGGGGTGAGTGGGGCTTGGGCAAGATGCCAAGTGACTCGACTGGGGGACTGTGGCGAGTCCCAGCATCCCTGACTGGGCGTCTTTGAGCACCCCCTCCCAGACTGAATTCTTTTTGAACTCTGACTGCTCTGTCTCCTAGCCCTGCACCCACACTCCACTAGGCCCCTTGAATGGAAACTTCGCCGCCCTGTTCTCCCTCCCCTGAGAGCGGTTGTGAGGTCTCAGACGCCCAGAATGCTGCCTTCCTGGGGTCAGGAGAGGGGCCTCTTACTCTTACTTGATTGCTCTCTTAGATCTTAAGCAGAACTTCCCATCCCGATAAAAATGACACATGTGGAATTCCACCTAATTAGAACGTGGGAGTGGGGCTGAGCACACAAATGTACTGGAATGATCTTTGGGTGATCCTGGCAGCCAGGTTGGGACTTTGGTCACTTATGTCTCTGCAGGGAAAGCACTCTTGGCCCCTTTCCTTCCATTTGCCCGGCAGCAGGGACAGCAGCCTTGGCCTCCTGGCTTGGGTTTCTAGTACCCGTTCTGTTTCTGCGGTAGTCCCAGGTGCTAAACTTAGGAGCAGAGCGGTATTGCACCTTGGTGTTAATGCCTGAGGTTCTGTGCCTGGCTCAGCCTAGCCTTGCAGCCCAGGCCTTTCCAAATCCCTCTCCTGAATTTCCAGTGTTAACCCAGCCTGGCTTTGCCATGGGGTGTCCCCCTGGAAGCCAGCAGGACAGCCATGGCTCTATAAGGAAGACTGGTAATGAGGATTTCCCGAAGGTGTGGTGCCCAATCTCCCGGCCCGGAGGACACACACACTTGCTTATAGGGAGTCCACGCGGTCTGCTGGAAGGTGTCCCTGCAGAGTGTAGTGGGGAGCCCCTGTGTGATCCTGGGCAAGCCAGTCTCTGCTGCCTCTCCCTGAGTTGACCTGTAAAGTCTCAGAACAGAGCCTGGCGTACAGTGAGAGCTAGAGAAGTGCTAGCCTTTATGTAACACAGGGACACGGGATCGAAGTCCTACCTCTGCCTCACCAACTGGCAGGATTGTTTGCCCGAAATGAAGCAGTGAAGGAAAACACTGGGAATGTGTGCCCTGGCTTCTGCCACTTACTGTGTGACCTTGAGGAAGTTATTCAACCTCTCTGGCCCTCACATGCACCATTTAAAATGGCGATAACACCAGTGCCTGGTTCTTAAGGCTTCGGTGAGAACTAAAATGGTGTGCATAGAGCATTAACACCTGCCCTGGCCCACGGTACTCCCCAGGTGTCAGGCATTAGGACTATGGGGAGGCGCCGGGGGCTTACACAGAAGTATGAAGCATGCTTGGAAGTACCACAGGCTGGCCGAGTGCGTGCCCAGAGATGCCTGCCTGGCACCTGTCAGGGCTAATGCCAGGCCCGTTAACCCCCAAGTCCGTGGCTTCTACGATCACTCTCATCCCCTTGCTTCCTCCCAGCGCTAGAGGGTCAGAAAGCTAGCCCGTCACTTTGTTTCCCTTGCTCCTAGGAGTGCCACGATCTGGGGACATGTGGTGTTTGCCACCCGGGAGACCTCTCCCTATGACGTCGCGGTAGTGAGCCTGGAGAAGGACCTACACGGTGTCCCCTTGCTGGTGCCAGCTGAGCATTTCCACGAAGGTAAAGGGCAAGGGGCCCTGTGGTCTGGGGGGGACCTCAGGAGGCAAAGTCAGTGCTGAGCACTCTAACCCTCTAGATCAGGGGCCAGCCCTCTAGGCGGGCTCCCTGCCCCACCCCTGCTGGAGTAATGAGTCAGGGTGGCATGAGGCTGGGGTGAAGTCAGCCTGGTTTCAGCGCTTTGGCTGGGCTTGCTCTTGGAGGCTTCCCTGCTTGTGCCCAGCATGCCCCAGGTCCTGGGGAGGGGCGGAGGTTGCAGGTGGGATCCCTGGCGAAGGCGAAGGCATACCTTTTTCCCTGAGGCCCTGCAGTGGTGCAATGTGGAGGGGCTGAGCGTGGGCTGGCAGCGCCTCGTCACACTGCGGGCTGGCCAGAGCGGTGTTACACTTTTGAGGCCCCGGTGGCATGGCAGGCTGCCTTGGGGGTGCCACGGGTCTCACTGTGGGGATGCACACTGCGAGCTCTCTCAGTTGGCATCTCTTCTGCCACTTGCTAGCCCTGTGTCCTTGGACAGGCAACTCCATATTCTCTGCCTCAATTTCCACATCTGGAAAATGGGCGTAAAGCTCCCTACTCCTGGGCATTATGAGGAGTGGGTGAGATGTTGCCTATAAAGCATTTAGCCCTGTGCATTCAGAGCACTTGCTAAAGGAAGTTACTGGCAGGTAGTTGGTCGTCAGCATTACCACCTTTTTTCACCAAGAGACTTCTTAGTCCAAGGAGGAGATGGGTGTTAATGTCACAAACATTTATTTATTTTCATTTTTTTAAAAGATTTTATTTATTTATTTGTCAGGGGGAGCTGCAGGCAGAGGGAGAAGCAGGCTCCCCACGGAGCAAGGAGCCCGATGCAGGGCTCAATCCCAGGACCCCAGGATCATGACCCAAGCCAAAGGCAGACGCTTAACTGACACAAACATTTATTGAGCACGGGGCTGGGTGCCAGGGACCCTGAAAAGTAACTCCCCGGTCCAGCAGGGAAATGAGGGCCGGAGAACAGCCTGATGCCAAGAACAAGTGGTGAGCAGGTGCTGGGAGCTCAGTGGACGTCCTGGCCTCTTCCCGTGGGGACCTGGGGCAGACTTCCTGGAGGCAGGAGCCTGAAGGGCAGAGAAGGTTTGGAACTTCGGAGAGGGCAGGGAGCAGGTTGGGGAGTGAGTCCTGTCAGACAGAGGCGACTCCCCACCTTCACCCTCCTTTCTTCCCGGGCAGGCGAAGCTGTCAGTGTGGTGGGCTTCGGCGTCTTTGGCCAGACTTGCGGGCCCTCGGTGACCTCAGGCATCCTGTCAGCTGTGGTGCGGGTGGATGACGCAGCGGTGATGCTCCAGACCACATGTGCCGTGCATGGCGGCTCCAGCGGCGGACCCCTCTTCTCCCCCTGCACAGGAAACCTCCTGGGTAAGCAGCTCCGTGGCCCTCTCCCAGCATTCCCCTTGCCAGAGCCTCGGTCCCATCTAGTGAGTGCTGGGCGTCCCGCCCCAGGAGCCACCCTGGGCCTGGGAAGATGGTGGGCCTGATGCCCAAGAGGTAGTGAGCCAAGGTTTTCGGGTACTTGTGCTCTTAGAGTGGAGAGAGACAGATGCTGAGCAGGGAGGGGAGAGATCTGCATCCCCGTTCCTTCTCTGCCAGCACACCACCTCAGGTAAGTCACCTAATCTCATTGGATCTGTGAAACTCAGCAGTTGGATTAGTCCAAGAGTCACAGGCCAAGTGAATGAATGAGAGAGTGAAGACAGTAGGGAGTAGAGGGTCAGGGATGACCCGGGGTGAGCAGCCCTCCGCTCCAGCACGCTGCTGCCTCCTGACACAGGACTGTGGGCCTAACACTGCCCAATTCCTCAGCTGTTCACTAGCAACTGTGACCCTTTTTTTTTTTTTTTAAATATGTGGTTGTTAAATCTTTCCATTTTAAGGTTTTGGTAACTAATTCTGGTTAAAAAAAATAAAACAAAACAGTCTGTCCATTAAAAAAAAATAAGCCAACCGCAAGTGCACGTGGATACCTCCAGCTGCACTCCCCGCCACGGCTCACACGATGCGTCCCCTTCCCTTACTTCTGACATGGTGAGAAAGCTTGCCTTGCTCTTGCTGGCAGGAGTGGAATTCCCTTATTTCTTCAGCTGTGGGACACAAATAAAGTACTTGCAGAATCCCTACCTCACACCCTTGCGAGGCTCAGATTTACCAAGTAGAGTATAGCGTTTAAGTGTGTATGGTTCTCTTTGTCTGGAGCCTTCACATGTCCCAGCAAAACCCTGTGTTCCCAAGTTTCTTAGGGCAACTGCTTTCTTCTCCTAACCCCTGGAGTGCAGTTAGTGATTCATTGGTAATATGCTTAGAGCCAGTATGTGCATATACAGAGAAGTGGGTGTAGAGATAAGTATAGATGTGTGTGTGTATAAAATCTACCTCTGTGCGCGGAGAGAGGCCGGAAGCAGTGGCACCCCACTTGCAGTGAGCACACCGAGAGCCCGGATCATGGTTTCTTTAATAAGAGGCATGAGGAAGTGACTCATTCCGGGGCTTGGGCAGGGAACATTCGGGATGAACCCCGAGCACCTTGTGGTGCCAGAGGGGAAGGAAATGCCAGCAACAAAATGGAAGGCGCAGCAAATGAGCAGAGAAAGCAGAGGCGACTTGGAGGAGCTCCTAGGAGGACGAGCTGAGCTGCAGAGCCAGTGGCTGTAGTACCCGTGATAACGCAGGGAACGGCCGAGTCCACACTGACGTAAGTAACCAAGGACGCTCTCAAACGGAGACAAGTGGTGGCTGCTCCTTACGGGAGAATTCCAGTTTCTAAGTGCAGAAGACATGAGGGAAGTGGAAAACCACAGAAGGAATTGCTGCGGACGGGAGCCACCGATGAATGGAAAGTAGAAATGAGATCTTTGCGCCATCCTAAAAGAGTTCGTACTTACAAGAGGGAAAGTAGTAAGCCCACAACAGAGCAGCCTGGCAGATAGCACGGTGGCCAAGTGGTCAAGGTTTGCTAGCATCACAAACGCTTACAGACGTCATCCACCTCCTGATAGGCCGCCCGGAGAAGGGCACGGGATGCCATTCCCAAGCATGCCGAACCTCACGCTTACCATGAGAAAACATCGGGTGACCCCGGTCTGAGGGACATTCTAGAGAACAGCGGACCTGTGTTGTTCCAAGTGTCAAGGCCATGAACGACAGGGCAAGACTGGAACCGGTGCAGCCTGGAGAACCCTCGGGAGACACGACGTGGCCCTGGATGGGATCCGGGAACAGAGAAAGCATCGTGGAATCACTGGCCGCATCTGAATGCGTCCTGTATTTCAGTCACTAGTGTTGCTCCAATGTTACTATCCTGGTTTTGATCACTGTTTTACGGTGACATGAGGAGAAGCTGGACGAAGGGCAGGCAGGGACCTCTACTATTTTGGCAAGGCTCCTGTAAGTCTGAAACTGCCTAAAAAAGCACATCCCCGTGTGCACACGTGTACGCACAGACGCCCACACGCAGCGGGATTCGTTTATTCGTTCAGGCAGCAAGGACCTGGTGAGCGCTGGCCTGGGCCACGCGCCGTGCTGCGGGTCCTGGGAGCCTGGGTGGGCAGAGCCCACGGAGCCGACACTGGTTGGAGAGGACAGTAGCAAAGCCAGTGAGACACTGTGTATTAGGTAGTGATGGCGTGAAGGGGAAAGTAGATGCGGGAAGGGGCACGGGGCTGCAGGGGGGCCAGAGGCCTGGAGGGAAGCTGGGCGTCTGACACTAGGAGGGGGCTTCAAGCCCCCAGCGCTCCTAGGGCCTCCGGGCCGGAGATGGGCCTCAGCCCCCGCCCGTCTGTCCCCTGGCTCATACCCCCTTTCTTCTTTGACTCCTCAACAGGCATCGTGGCCAGCAACACCCGGGACAATGACACAGGGGCCACCTACCCTCACCTGAACTTCAGCGTCCCCATCACGGTGCTGCAGCCGGCCCTGCAGTGGTACAGGCGGACGGGGGGCCTGGGCGGCCTCCGGGAGCTGGACAGCGCCGCGGAGCCCGTGAGGGTGGTGTGGCGGCTGCGGCAGCCCCTGACGGGGGCCCCGCGGAGCAAGCTCTGAGGCTGCGTCGGTCCTCTGGCGAGAAGAGCCACATATCTGGCCGCAGCAAGCGCCGAGGGTAGCGGCCTCAGGATCCTGACACAGCCCGGCTGGGCCGCCGCCCCTTCCCCCCACCTTGTTCGGCTCCGCAGTCGGGACCGGACTTCCCCTCGGCCCCACGGGTCTCCAGCCTGGCAGCCTGCCCCGGGGTGCTCTTTGGAGCCCTCACGTCTGTCTGCCCGCCGGCACTACACTCAGCTGTATTATTTCTCCTTCGGGGGAGCCCCGTGTCAGTGCACAACAGCCCCGGTCCTGACAGCCGGGCGCAGGCTGGAAGGCAGTCCCAGCCCTGGCTTTGCATCTGCCCCCTGTCTCTGGCCACTGGCCACTGGCCACGGAGTGGCTGCTCCATGGGGCAGGAGCTTCCTCAGAAACCCTCAGCAGAGAGGCCTGCTCTGAAGACCAAAGACAAGAGGAAGAGGACGTCTTTCTGGTTCTGTTACATCTCTAGGTGGAGTCCCTGAAGGTTAGGATTCGTGGGTCTTCCTAAGTCGGGTGTCGCTGACCTCCAGGAGCACTCTGACACAGTGCCTTTACTTTCCAGCCCATAAAATGGGCCTCAGGGATCTCACGGGGTAGAATGTGTCTCGTTGGGGGTTGGGAATAAAGAGAATGTCTAGGAGAAACTACTTCTGTATATCAGGTTCTTTTTCCTTCTTCTTCTCTGTTTCAAAAGTTGAATTGGGAATAGGAAACCACCAGGCACAGAAATACACCTTTTCTGTCCTGCTTTCTTGGTGGGGGTGTGAGCCCGTGGGATACTCTCGTGCCAGACTGGGCCTGGCCTCGGGTCATGGTGCCGGGCAGCACTGCGTGGGGCTCGCAGCCCCCGGAAGGTGGTGGTCTTGGCCTGGCGGTAAGTGCTTCCAGAGCATCCAGCTGTGTCCAGGCCTGTACCAGGCCCTGGGCGTGGGTTGGGGAGTTCAAAGTTATGAATGAGACCACGGCAGTCCCAAGGAGCTAAGACCAGCCCTGCAAGTCAAGAACATGCACTGCGTACCCACGTCCACCCTTGAAAAATGACTGCGAGGTCATTGACAGGTTGAATGTCATGGCGGGGTGCAACTGGGGGACTAATTCTAAGCTGAGAGAATCACTGGGAGTACTTTATTTCCGACATCTATCTGTTGAGTGCCAACTCGGCGACCAAAAACTCCTGTGACGATTGTTCTCCCCTTTACAGCCTTGGAATGGTCCAGAGGGCAAAGCTAGCTCTAGAGAAACCCCATAGTAAAGTAATGGCGAGCAGCAGGGGGTCAGGGCTGAGGCAGGTGGCTGGGAGTGGGAGGGGAACATTTCTTCCAGGGGGTACCAAGGAGCTTGGCATTCTGGGGAGTCTGGTGTGTCAGCCCATGAGTGCGACAGGCAGGGCAGCTCTGTCCACTCAGAGGGAAGGCTGTGTCCTAAGGCCTTAGGGAGGGGGGATCAGGCAAGGCCTCCTCAAGGTGTCTTAGGAGCTGAACCCTGAGAGGAGAGTAGGTATGTACCGAATGGCCTGGAAACAGGCAGGGTGTTCCAGGTGGAGAGCAGTAGGAACCGGGAAGAGGAAGTGTGAGCCCATGTGTGTTCTGGCAGTGCTAAGTGGAGGGGAATTGGAAAGGAGCAGGACGGCGGGCTGAGGGACCGGCCCCACGGGGCCAGGCCGGGGAGAAGACAGCTGAAGCAGGACGGGTGGGCATGGAGAAGACCAGGTGATGGCACAGGAGGCGGGGCAACGCTGAGAGAAAGGGCAGATGCACCTGCGTTTCTGATGAGGACAATATGGCTAACGAGTTTTGGGGCAAGATGTTTCCTTGGGGTGTGTGTGAGACCTCAAGTGGAGAAGTACAGCGGGCTGTTGAGTAAGTGGATGAGTCAGGATAAAGCAGGAAATGATCCCCCCCTCCCCCAGCTCAGCGGCTTCGGACAATGGAAGTTTACGTCAAGTCCAAAGTAGCAGACCGACCGACCAGGAAGGGAAGCGGGGCTCTTGTGCAGGAGTGGGCGAGGGACCGAGGCTCCTTCCCTCTGGTGGTTCCGTCACTGGATCTGGGACCGCAGAGTCCTCTGCCACGTCTTTTGCAACTGGCGGGTGGGTGGGGGAAGAGACAGAGGAGATAGTCCTGCTTCTTTTTTTTTTATTTTTTATTTTTTAAGGATTTTATTTATTTATTTGAGAGAGCATGAGCAGGGGGAGAGGCAGAGGGAGAGGGAGAAGCCTACTCTCCGCTGAAGAGGGAACCCAACTCGGGGCTCGATCCCAGGACCCTGAGATCATGATCTGAGCCAAAGGCAGACGCTTAACCGACTGAGCCACCTAGGCGCCCCCATTCCTGCTTTTCAAAAAATAATTTTATTTTGAAACAATTTCAACATGCAGAAAAGTTGCAAGAATCCCCAGACACCCTTACCCCAGACACCCCATTCCACTTTTTTTTTTTTTTTTAAGATTTTATTTATTTGCGAGAGAGAGAATGAGAGACAGAGAGCATGAGAGGGAGGAGGGTCAGAGGGAGAAGCAGACTCCCTGCTGAGCAGGGAGCCTGATGTGGGACTGGATCCCGGGACTCCAGGATCATGACCTGAGCTGAAGGCAGTCGCTTAACCAACTGAGCCACCCAGGCGCCCCACCTCATTCCACTTTTGACAAATGCCCCTGTGACGTTCTTTGTAACAGAAAAGTCTGATTTGGGATCCTGAGTTACACTCACTCACCATGGCTTTGATCCCCCTTTGCTTGGAGCAGTTCCTCAGTCTTTCCTGGAGCCTGATGTCCTTGACCTTCCTAAAGGTAGCAGAGAATGTGCCTTAGCCTGAGTTTGTCCAAGCTTCCTCCTGATTAGATTCAGAATATGCATCTTCGGCTGGGATATCACATTAATGATGTCGTCTTTTTATTGTGACCTACTGGGTGGCACATGATGTTTATTTGTCCTATTACAGATGATAATGTTGATCATTTGAGTAAGATGGTGCTAGGTTTCTCCACTGTAAAGGTGGGTTTTTTCCCCCCGCTTTGTAATTAGTAACTATTTTGTGTAGAATCACTTTGAGACAATATAAATACACTGTTCTTTATCCCACTTTCACCCACGATGTTTATCACCCATTATGTCTCTTGGCTGGATAACTTTAATCATTGTGAAACGGTCATTCTTTATTTTCATTATTCCTCCTACAGTTATTAGCTGGCATTCTGTTGTAAGAGCTTTCTGAAACTTCCATTGGTTTAATTGTATCTGTTTGGACTCATGGATTCATATTTTCTTCAGTGGATTATAATCTATTATTGTCATTATTTATTTTGATGCTGAAATTGTCTATTGCTTTTGTCTATTTACTTTGAGGCTGAAATTGTCTGTTGGCTGGTGGGAACTCCTTCAGATTAGCTTCTCTGTTCCTTCTTTTGGCATCTCCCCATCGTGCTTTGAGCACCTCCTTCAAAACAAAAATGTTCTGGGCTTGCCTTATACTTTTCCGGGAACCAGACATTTCTCCAGGGTTCTGATTACCGGAAAATGGTGTTCTGAAGCCAAGATCTAGGTACAAGGTGTGCTTATTGTTCTGAGGTGTAGCTGCTCCTGGGCCCTCTCAGTAGACCCTACATCTATATTTGTTTCTGTCTCTGTATGCGGTAAGCCTTGAGTCACCACCAAGAGTACGGATTTGTATTAACTGCCACGAGGTTCATTCTCACTTTCCCGTCTTCCTATTTGTTTTCCCTCCTGTCGGTGAGAAACACATGCCCTTATCCTCAGTTTATTTACTTGTTTGCTCCATCCCCTGCATGTGGCCAATCTTCTGACCCCCTTGGGTTGCCTCTGCCATCATGCTCTGCTGCTCTTCTCACGCGGGCCACCATTACCACTCCCCACAAGCCTACCCAGTGATTTTTTTTTTTTTTACTTCTTTGGTGATGTAGGAAAGACGTTAGGGTTCAAAGCCGATGGCCAAGAAAGAATTCTTGAGACGTCTTTGGTACAAAAAGGTGGTCTTATTACAGCACGAGGACAGGACCTGTGGGCAGAAATAGCTGTACCGGGGTCATGAGGAGCGGCCCATTATATACTTTCAAGTTGGGAGGGGTTAGGGATAGTGTGAGTCTCTAAGGAATTTGGAAGCAAGGTTTCCAGGACCTTGAGAGGGCTAGCTATTGTTGGGAAAAGGTCTTTTATTACTGTCTAATAAAACCTGAGTCATGAGGCCCTTCAGATGTATATCGGTGGGCCATTTACCTGCCGGGGGGGTGGGGGGGGGTGATTGCCAACACATATCTGGGGGGTTTAGAGACAAAGGAAATTTCTAAAGGAATTTTTATATGTTAAAGTAGACTTACAGGATCTGGGGCGGGGGGGTTGGGATAGGATTGCCTTTTGCCCTTAGCAAAGTATTAACATCGAGGCAGTTGAGTTCCTAGAGGAAGGTCACTCTGCCTATTTCAAGGACTTGTCAATGGGCTGTAGGTAGTAAGGAAATTTAATAATTTTTCTTCTGCCTTTGTTTCCCATATCAATTAGGAAGAGGGAAGGAAGCCACCCTTGCTTCTTAACTGCATCAGACCAGAAGTGATGCATATCACTCCTGTTCATGGTCCTTCAGCCTTCCGCAAGAACTTGGCCCCAGCCAGAAGCAAAGGGCAGGGTGGGAAATGTCCCTGGCTGGGCAGATGCTTCCCAGTAGGACCCCCACACCATAGAATGACCTCTGTGGAGAGCTGGCGGACCCTGCCAAGCTGGATCTTAGGAACAAAGACTCACTTCTGTTACCTAAATAAAAATAGGTTTAGTGCTCAGAACCTTGTGGACAGGTGCCAGAGACCTCCTTGACCTGGGGAGGCTCTAGGGGCCACTAGGGATGCCTGAGGACTCGGCATCCTCTCTGCTTTATTCCCCCTCTTCTGGCCTCCTCTGCACACAGGGTCTTTCCTTCCTTGTAAGCACAGTTTGCATCTGGCAAACCACATTCTGGCCCTTCTGTCCATGCCCTTTGATCTCTAGCTCTCCTTATCACATGCCCCGTTTTCAAATTCCCTCAAGAAATGCCCCAGAGACCAGATGTCTGATTGGGCCCATCATCTTCTCGTGCCTTGCTATGGCTGGGGCCGCACCTGCAGAGGTGGGTTCCTGGGCTGGCAGGAGCCCCGCACAGCTGTTTGCTTTGTCCATGAGGCTGTGGGTGCTGCCAGCTGAAGCTGCGGGTGCGGGTGCAGTGAAGGGCCTGGGGCTGCCAGTGTTGACAGGACAGAGGCAGAGCAGGAGCCTGCCAGGGGGCTGAGAAGAGACAAGCAGAGGCACAGGGAGAAAACCAGGGAGGCTGGGACCCAGCTTACCAGAGTCCCTCTTCCTCCTGGGTATGCGCTAGACTGCATTTCCCGGCCCCTCTCTCAGTGGCTGTGTCCGGGAGTTCCAGCTCCCCGAGTGAGAGCAGAAGGGAGGGGTAGCCCTTCCAGGCCTGGCTATAACAACCTCTGCACTCTCACCCCCTCCCCTTTATGGGAATGGAGGCAACCTCTGAAAGAGACATTGGAAGCCACTTGTTAAAGATGGCCTCTGGCTGGCTAGTTCCAGGATGACTGTGTGCAGGGGGCAGCTTCATGAACCAGTCCATTGGCCTGGTACTGATACCCAGCAAGAAATGCCCTTCTGTTGTATTTGAGCCATTCGATTCGAGGGTCTACTTGGCCCAGCAGTAGAATCTACCCTCGTGAATATAGTCTTTCCCTAGATGGAAGCACTATAAGCAAACCACATTTGGGGGCAGAGAAGAGGAAACAGGGAGATTCCCCCTGTCCTTTGAGGCTTATGCATGTAGCTGGAAGTACAGGAGGAAAAGGAAAGTGCTTACCAGGCTCGCCAGAGTTAAGGGTTGCCTCTTCCTCGAGTGGGGGTACTGCCTCAGTTTCTCCTGGCCCCTGAGTTGACCCCAGTACCTTGGAGCTCCCCCCAGCCCTGGGACCTGGCTGTAAAGCCACCTGTGGTCTGTCAGGAAACGTGGGCTCATCGTGGCTGAGAGCCCGCAATGCTTCCTTCTCTTAGGTTCTGTGATGTTAAACAATCTGCCCACCATTCCTACTAATCACTAAAGTTCCATACGCCTGCCAGGGTTTCGGCATCCAAACCATACCTTCCTACCAGTTCTGGCCCTTGCAAATTCAAAGACAAAATTTAGGCAGGGAGCTCTGATTTTCAGTCCCACGGCTCTGGGCCCTGTTGGGTGGGAAGAGAGGAGTGGTGTGGGGTGAATGGCCTGGGGAATTGAGTATGGGGTATCTTTTTGGAATGACAAAATGTCCTGGAGCTAGATAGTGGTGATGGTTGCACAGTGTAACACAACTGAACTGTACACTTTAAAAGAGGGAATTTTATGGTTTGTGAATTATACCTTAA
The DNA here is from genome assembly GCF_964656455.1 of Halichoerus grypus. NCBI lineage: Eukaryota > Metazoa > Chordata > Mammalia > Carnivora > Phocidae > Halichoerus > Halichoerus grypus. The sequence goes on from NC_135718.1 coordinate 55,125,066, forward strand.
TTGTTAAAAAAATCATTCATTTACACAAACATTAGTAAACTCCTAGGGAGCCAGGTGCTGGGGTTGATGCCAGATGCTGGGGATCCACAGTCCAGCAAAGCACCTCTGCCCCCAGAGCGGGTCAAATATGCTTGTTGTCCTCTTTGGTGTCAGAGTTTAAACCTCAGCCCTACTTTTCCCTAGGGGTGTCAGGACGGAAAAGAGGAGATAAAAGCTATTTGGAAGTTTGCAAAGGCCAGGACAAATGTAAGGCTTGGGGCATCCACGCTGTGGTTCTCTGAAGGTTTCCTGAAGGCATGAGCCCTCTGTGGGGTTGCTTTCCTGTGGCCCCAGGGGCTGAGAGAAGGAGGTAGAGACTCCCATACCTCTGATTGAATCCCCTTCTTCGGCCCAAATTCAGGGGGGCAGGATGCCAGCCGGGATAGTAGTAGAGGCAAGGATTCCAAAGAAGCCTGGACTGTGTGGGCTAATAATGTGAATAGGGCGCTTACCGGAGGACACCAGCTTCCCTCCAGCTCAGGATGGTTCTGGGCACCAACGTCTTCTAGGTGGCATTGATCACAACCCTCCCCTTACCAGGGGTATACCAGGGGATACAAGGTCCTTGGCCACAGGTTTTGGAAAAGGTACAGAACAGTTCACACTGCTGTGAATATTTGTGAAAACCGGGAAGATGGAGGGCAGTACTCGAAAGAGCGTCGGGCTAGGAGCCCGAAGTTGCCGACACACTGTGTAGCCTTGGGCAGGCTATCTGCCCACATGAAACAGGTGTAAGAAAGGGCTGCTGTGTGGGGGTTGCTGCTGTGGGCCAGGCACCAAGCTAAACACTTCACATAGATGATCTCATGGGATCTTTTCCACAACTCTTGGGGTAGGTGCTAATATTTGCATTAAATAGATGAAGATGGCTCATCCATCACCAAATTGGCTACATCCTACTGCCGGGTTGTAGCTTGCGCCGGTCCGTTTCTCTCCAGATTCCAGTCAAACTCCTTTGTCTCCAGGACTGCCCTCCTAACTAGTTCCCCAATTTCAGGCAGCCCTGCCACTCCCCCATCCTTTCGCTAGAGAACATAAGTCAGATCTGTCACTCTTCTGCCTAAAGCCCTGCAGTGGCATCCCATTGCCCTGGGGATGACACAGCCAATCTCCACCAGGGCCTGGGGGTCTGCACACCCTGTCCACGCGGGGCCACTCTGTCCTGTGGCCGCCTCTGCAACGCCCCCTCTCAGCTTTTTGTCCTGCCTCTGGGTCTTTGCACACCCAGAGCACAGCTGCCTCTCTCCTCCCCGGGGCCCACCCCTTCTCATCCTTGGAGAGAGGCCTTGGCACGCTTCCTTTGCGCAACCCCGGTCTTTGGTACTGCGGTTAGCGATACAAGTTTTGTGTGTTTACCCCGGACTGGACACCGCGACCCGCACCTGTTTGGCTCTCCATCCTGCCCCCCGGCCCTCCCCCGCAGCCGGCACAGTGCCGGCTTACAGCGGGGTGCCCGGCGCGGTCTCCCGGATTGGCATTTACATGCGTGCAGCCGGAGGCTGGTGATCCGCTGCCCGAGGTGGCTCCGCCAGTGCCCCGGAGCCGCGCCGAGCTCCCGCAGCCGCGCCGAGCTCCCGCAGCTTCCGAGGGGCCTGGCCGAAAGGCGGCGGAAGCCGGAGGCACCCGGAAGGCGTTCCTGGTTGCTAGGGCTCTCGCGGGCGGGGACGGCCGGGGCACGTGCGCGGCCGCAGTGCTCCGGGCGCCCTCCGGGGGGCGGTGCCGGGGAGGGGGGGGTCGTGTGCCCGGCCGTAGTGTCCGGGTCGCCCTCCGGGGGGCGGTGCCGGGGCGGGGGGTCGGGTGCGCGGCCGCAGTGCTCGAGGCGCCTTCTGGGGGTGCCGGGAGCGGTGCCGGGGGGCGGGCGCGCGCCGAGCCACGCCCACGTCCAGCGGGAGGAGCCCCGGGCACGCGGCGACAGCGGAGCGGCCGGGGCGGGGGCGGCCCGGCGGGGTGGTGCACGGGGCGGGCTCTAGGGGCCCCGCGTCCCTGCGCCCGCTCGGCCCCGCATACGCCTGGAGGGGGTTCGCCGGGCCTGGAAGACGCGGCGGACGGCGTCGGAGGTCGGTGCGCCGGCGTTGGGGCCCTCGCGGGGGAGGGCGGTCGTGCGGGGTAACCGGGCCCAGGCCTGCTTCACCCCAGTTCCCCCGAGCACACGAAAACTGGGAGGTTTAGTCACGGCGAGGGTAGGGCAAACTCGCCCCTTCCCCATCCGCCCCTCGAAACTTTCGCGAAGTCATCCCGGGTAAGACGGGCGGCCCCTCCCTCACGCCCCCACCCTGGGAGTGCTCGAGGGTCACCCCTGGTTGGAAACTAGTGTTACCGGGCAGGAGGAAAGCCCCCGTTTGTAGGGGGGCAATACCTGGGCTTACCCGAGTGCCCACCGACTCGGGTGCGCTAGGAGGGCCGCTTCTCTCCCCATGCAGCCCCAGGTTCCAAGGGGACAAAGGCCAGTGGTCCTGAACTAACTCTGGCGGGGCTGGGGAAGGCCAGGAAGCCTGAAGTCCACCCGGAGCTGCTTCTAGTGGCTGATGTGGGGCGCTTTCCTTCCCGCCCCCGCCCCCCGACCCCAGTAAACACACCCGCCTTTCCCCTCCAGGAAGAGCCCCTCTGACCTTTGGATGTACAGTCAGGGTGGGAAGGGGAGAGGCCCTGGGGAGCTGATGATCCCTCAGAGGGCCGGGCACAGGGCAGAGGGTCAGACAGTTTGGGAAAGGGCTTTTAGGTGTGGCAGCTAGCTCGTACCTTGTGTTCGAAGGCCAGCAGGTAAAATAAGTAAAATATCAGGGAGGCCTGCTCAGGCTGGTGTGTATAGGTGTGCATGACCACTCTAGCACCCCAAACTCTCAGGCCGCCCTGCCCTCACCCTTGCGCCTAGAGAGGAGCCCTCCAAGGAGCACTGGGCCGAAGCCAGCATCTGGAGGGCTTCCACCTCAGGGAGGAGACTTGGGCCTGGTCTTGTTCAGGACTACTTAGCGGGTACCGGGTGGAGCTGGCCTGAGCCGCTGTCCTCCAGGGCCAGACTGGTGTTTGGTGGTGAGATGAGAAAGCCAGGGTCCAGACACAGGTGGGGAGCAGACTCTTGTTGGGGTGTTGAGGAAACCACAAGTGACTTGCTCCCAGGAGGGTGTCTAAGTTCCAGGGTCTTGGTTTTCCCTGTGAGTGTGTATGTGCCACCTGAATGAGTCTGCCCAGAGCGGCTCCCTCTTCAGGCTTTGTCTTCCTTCAGAAATCAGTCTTTTTTGGGTTATATTCAGTGTGCATCCCCTGGAGGGCTGGCTATGGAATGCCAACTCTCAGCCTGCCCCCCTCTTCCCTGACCCGTGAGTGTGGCTGCCTGTCCCTCCCCCTCCCCAAGATGGCGAGGGGATGTTCAGGGTGAGTCACACTCCAGTGGCCCCCTCACTCAGACAGCCACTTGGAAGCATGGCTGTGGAAATCTACCCTTGGTGTAACTGTTATGACTCAAAAACTGCGTGTTTTATTTGTAATCTCTATGAAGCAATGCTGGGGCCATGTCCTCGCTTTGGTTAGCGCCCACATGGTTCTTATGTCTTCTGAGGCATGACCTTTTAACAGCTTTGGCACAAATGTAACTTCCTCACTTCTCAGTAGATTCCTAACAGGCCCTTGCTTGTATTATTGGAGAAGAACCCTCCTGGAGTCAGGCTGGTGTCTTTGGCCGAGAAAACAGGATTTACTGAGAAAATACAAGTGTAAACCAGACTGTGTGTGTGTGTGTGTGTGTGTGTGTGTGTGTGTGTGTGTGTGTATTGGGGAGGTGGCAAAGGTAGCATTCCATAAGAGTTGCTGGACAATTAGGATTTGTTCTCTTGGATCTTCTTTTATGCTAACATTCTGAGTCTAGACTGATGTAGTTAAGATTCCCTGGGGTCACTCTCTCTGGCTTGATGTTCAGTTCAAAATCAGGTGACGGGTCTGGCAGTTCCTGAAAAAGTTAAATCTAGAGTTACCATAGGACCTAGCTATCCCACGCCTAGGCGTATACACTCAAGAGAATTAAAAACAAATGTCCACACGAAAACTTGTACACAGATGTTCATAGGAGCATTATTCATAACAGCCAAAAGGTGGGAACAACCCAACTGACGGATGGATAAACAAAATGTGGTATCTCCATACGATGGAGTGTTAGCTATAAGAAAGAATACTGATATATGCTGCAGTTTGGATGAATCTTGGGAACGTTATGCTAAGGGAAGGAGGCCAGACGCAAAAGGTAGGGAGCAGGTAAATCTGTAGAGACAGAGATGAGTGGTTGCCAAGGACTGGAGGGAGAAGGGCACGGGGAGTGATTGCTAATGTAAGAGGTTATTTTGGTGAGTGATGAACATGTTCTGGGATTAGATTGTGGTGATGGTTGCACAACTTTATGAATGTGCTAGCAACCACTGAATTGTATACTTTCAACTAGTGTAATATAGGAATATCTCAGCTTATAAAAATGGATGGTAGGAGGCCTGCCCTGGTTTTAAACCTTTATTAGTTCTATAAAAAGGACATACTCAGTTAAAAATTTTCAAGCAATACAAAAACAAAACAAAACAAAAGCTTAAAGAGGAAAGTAAAAATATCACCTGGTGACCACTATTAGCGTTTTGGTTTGGAGTGCAGTTCCGGTCAGAGTGTTGAGGGTGGAATTTGGACAAATTATTAAACTGGTTTCCAAGATGGGGACAAAAATCCACAGCTGTTCAGCACAGAGGTATGGATAAAAGCACAATGAATGCTAGCCGATGGAATCATTATGTGTCTATGTGTCTATGGAGCTGGGTGTCTGTGTCCGATTGTACACAGTGGGATTAGGCTTTTTTTTTTTTTTTTTTTTTAAGATTTTGTGTATTTATTTGACAGGGAGCACCTTTAGGGTATGTAGCTGGGAACGCAGGTCTATGGCTTAGGCCCAGGATTCAGTGTCCCCAAGTAGTTGTGGCCAGCAGAGTCTGGCTGTCCTCAGAGCCAGGCAAGACTTGGCACTGGAAGAGCCAAGGGAGCGTTGGTGTGTCCAAGAGCCTTGGGCGGGGGAGGCTGCTGAGGAGGAAGGGTGGAATGGGCTGGAGAGCTGCCAGCCCCCATTCCCCAAGTGGGAGCATCAGAGGCTAGTAGGGGAGAGAGAGGGACAGATTCCAGGAGAGGCCTCAGGCAGCTTAGAGTGTAAAAGCACCTCCCCTCCCCTGGCCCAGCTATGGCAGCCCCTTAGGGGCCTGGCTCTGCCCTCAGGCCCCAGTCCCTCCACTGGGAGTCTGGAGAAGCAGTTTGCTTTCATGGAGGGGTTAGCTGAGGCCAGGGTTAGCCCTTTGGGGAAGCCAGCTGATGATCCCTGGGGGCTGAGGGAGCAGGGATTCAACTCCTTTGGCCAACCCACTGTCCGTCAGGCCTATGCTGGGGTCGTGGGGCTTTCTTCACTGGGAAGGAGACCCTGGTGGTTACGACCTGGGGGTAGGCCTGAGAATAGCCCTGGCAGTGTGACATGGGTCTGCTGGCCCCTGCCACCTGCCCTCCTGGCCTCCCCACCTCGTTCCCTGAACTTCCAACCCCTCCCTTCCTGCCACTGGACTTTATGGCCTAAGCTTTGCCTTCAGTGGTGAAGGCCCCTGGTTCCACTCTTTTTCAGGGCTCCTCCTTGAGCTGCCCTGGTGGTCTGGTGTGACCTGACCCATGGTGGACCCTGTCTCCCCAGCAAGCTGTGTATCCTCTCTAGTGCCTGTGCCCAGCCAACTTGGAAACAGAGTTCTCTGGGTTCTCCCCAACCTCCTTTCAGGCTGCTAGCACAGAGGGGTGTGTTGAAGGGGGCAGGTGAAATGCACCTCTTCCATAGCCCTCCACATTCACAGGCTCTGCTCAGCTCCTGGGGTCCTCTCCTGACTTCTGGCTGGGTCCCTAGGCCCTCTTGGGTCCTGGCCCCAGGAAGTATTCTCTTTCTGGCCCAATTGGCAGATTCAGCCTGATGAACACTCAGGGGACCAGTTCTGGACTACCTTTCTGAAGGCCTGGAGCCGTGAAAGTGGCATCCTGGGGACTTGTCTTGGTCAGAGCCCTGCTGAGGACTCAGTTTCCTCATTTGTAAAATGGGTAGAATGTACAAGCCTCAATGCACTGGGGACCATTTAGCTAATGAGAAACAAAGTTAAATCTCTTCTAATTTCCTCTGCCAAATCTCCACCCCCTCCACCCCGCCCCATCCCCAGGTTCTCTCTCCCCCAGGGGAGAAATGAAACAGTGGTATTTGAATACCAATGAGAACGGTTCCTGGAGGTCCATAAGCTGCCTCTGTAAGTGGGGGAAGATCTGGGGGCCATCTTGGGGGGTCACCATGTCCTGGAAACTTACGTGTGCAAGGACATCTCAGTGTGTCCCCTCCCATTACAGGGGGTAAATCGTGGTCCAGAGAGGGGAAGCGTTGTGCCCCAGGCCACACAGATGATATAGAACAGAGTAGTAGCCTTCCCTTCCCTGTAGTGCTGTCTGAGAGGGTCCCAGATGGACTGGAACATGCTGTCTGTCCTTCAAGGTTGACCTTCAAGGTTGGGGTTCAATTTCTGGGGCACCTGGGTGACTTAGTCAGTTAAGCGTCTGCCTTTGGCCCAGGTCATGATCTCGGGGTCCTGGGATTGAGCCCTGTGTTGGTCTCCCTGCTCAGCGGGGAGGGGTGTCTTCTTGTCCCTCTCCCTCTCTGCTCTCTCCCTCTGTGTTCTCTTTCTCTCACTCTCTCTCAAATAAATAAGTAAAATCCTTTTTTTTTTTTTGAAATATTTTATTATTTATTTGAGAGAGAGAGTGAGCAAGAGAGAGCAAGCGAGCATGAGCAGAGGGAGGGAGAGGGAGAAGCAGGCTCCCCACTGAGCAGGGAGCCCCGATGCGGGGCTCCATCCCAGGACCCTGAGATCATGACCTGAGCCGAGGGCGAACACTTAACCAACTGAGCCACCCAGGCGCCCCTAAATAAGTAAAATAAAAAAAAAGGTTAAGTTCAATTTCTTATTTCCTTGCCCTCCCCCTCTCTGCATCCCCGCCCCTCGCCCTGAACATCCCCTCCCTGAAGCCCACAGCAGCTATCAGCTTCTCTTGCTGCTTTCTGTGCAGGGGAAGCTTTGTTTCTTTCCTTAGCATTGCTCTCCGGCGGCCTGGCTTATTCCTGCCTCTCCCTGAAGCCTGGCACAGGCCAGGAGGAGGTTTGATTGTCTGTTGCCCTTGAGCCAGCATCTCTCCGCAGGATGCTCTCAGGGTCTCAGCTCCTCAGGCAGCGGGGCTCCCACCCCAGCGAGCCCTGAGGCCTGCACCATGAGTGCCCTTCTCTGGGGCTAAGCTGGGCTGGGGACCGGGCCCCTCGCTGCAGCCCCGGGCCAGCCCCTCCGCCCTCCCTAGAGGCAGAGTCTGGGATGTACCAGACGACCCAGGCCCTCGGGAGGCTGAGCCTGGTGGTGGGCAGCCTCCCAGGCTAGCTAGGAAAGCACAGGCAAACTGCTCCTGTCTTTTTCCTTTGTGCTCAGCAGTTCAGCGTCTAGTGACCCAGCCCAATGCTGTCCTCTGCCTCAGCCGTCCTTCAGCGTCCAGTTCGGGGCCAGGTAGTGGTTCTCGAATTTTAGCTCCTTAGGGGTTCAACCAAAGTTGGTTCTCAGTTTGCCAGGAACTGGTCAGGTTGCCGCAGTCCCCGTGTGAGCATGAGCCTGGGGCAACTTGGCCTGCAGATCTGGCTTCTGCCCTCTGCAGACGCTCTTGCAGGTGACCGCTCCCCTGTCGCAGGCATCAGGCAGGACCCGGCACCCCACTCCCTCTGACCGGAGCCTGCGTGATCAGTGCTTCTCCCCCACCCTCTTTCTTACTGGCAGACACTGCTTTCTGCCCCCTCTCCTGGGGGACGTGGCTCAGGTGCACCTCCGCTGTCCCAGGAATGCTCAGCGGAGTGACCTGCCCACCGCAGGCCCCTCTTCCCCACCCTACTGTCATGACCTTCATCGTACCACATCCTGTTTTACGGGTTGCTCGGCATAACCTGCTAATTGATCTCCTTCAACCTAGGGCTCAAGGTGGTGGCCTGCGCGCGGGGCGGAGTCCAGTGTCTGCCCCGTGTGCCTGCCGGTTCCCCACCGGTATGCACCCCCGCCTCTTGTTACTGCACAGCTCCCGTCATCAGCCTCGGCCACCCGGCCCCGCGAGCCTGCAGGTCCTGCCTTTATACCGGCAGAGACCGCATCTCTGTCCGTCCGTGATTACGGCATGTCCACGGCACAGAGCATGCCAGAAAGCAGGAACCCAGTTAATGCACGTTGTCGAGGGAACAAATATATTGAATGAAAAAAATAACAATTTGTTTGATGTGTGCAAAAAGTAACATTGTAGGTGCACAGAATATCTGGAGGGATTCATGTACACCTGGTAATCTCGGATGCCTCCGAGAAGGGAACTGGTGGTTGGGCAATGGGGTAGAATTAGGGTACACCTTGTTCCTTTGGAATTTAATTCACACATTACAAAATTGGAATTTCCTTAATAGACAGTTATATAATTTAAAAGATTAAGTCATGAGGCACCTGGTTGGCTCAGTCAGTAGAATGTGACTCCTGATCTTGGGGTTATGAGTTTGAGCCCCACGTTGGGTGTAGAGTTTACAAAAAATAAAAATAAATAATAAATTAAAAGATCAAGTCTTGTCATTTGAGGCCTCTCTTGCTGTGTCCCCCCCCCCCCCGCCCAGCACCTGAGCCCCCTGATTCTGATGTGGTCTCTCCTCCTATCCCAGCAGTGCCTGGTTCGAGATGGGGTCCCAGGTGTCCGTGGACGTGGGAGCTGTGCGCGTGGTGATCGTGGGTGGGGGCTTTGGTGGGATAGCTGCTGCCAGCCAGCTGCAGGCTCTGAACATCCCCTTCATGCTGGTGGACATGAAGGACTGCTTCCATCACAATGTGGCAGCCCTCCGGGCCTCCGTGGAAAGTGGTAATGGACTCTTTTCTGGGGCTTTCTTTGTGAGAGTGGTCTTGTCACCGCTGTGGGTGTGGGGGTGGTTTTCGCCACTTAGGGCAAGGCCTAAATTCCACCTTTAGAGAAATTCTGGAGATTCTTAAGGTCACTGGCCTTAAGCAGCTACCGTATCAAGGCTGTAGAAGTAAGAGCTGGAGCTTCCGGGGACCTGGTGAGGCCCAGGCGGGCGCTGTCGGGGGCGGTGGTATGTCCACAATACCACTGGCTTAGCTCTTTGGCCAAGGTTACCCCTCAGGAAAGGTTTTGAGTTATTCTGGCTTCCCGCAGGCAGCCCAGTTTTATTCTCTGACCTCCTCTGCACCCATTCCCCAGGGTTTGCCAAAAAGACATTCATTTCCTACTCCGTGACCTTCAAGGAAAACTTCCGGCAGGGGCTGGTCATAGAGATAGACCTGCAGAATCAGACGGTGCTGCTCGAGGATGGTGAGGTGAGCATGGTGGGGGCTGACCTGATCCTCAGCTGGCTTCAGGAGGCCCCAGGGGGCCGCAGCTGCTGGTGGGATGAGACCTGGATGTTCTCAAGGGTGGAGAGTCATCAATAGCCCCCACGTGGTGCTGGCCGGATAGCAGATTCCTCATAAGCAAAGGCCTGGCCCCAGCAGACTTTTCCTGAGCCTTTCCTATATGCCAGGCACTGTCTTAGCCTTACTTAGTTTCTTTCTTTCTTTTTTTTTTTTCAAGATTTTAATTATTTATTTGACAGAGAGAGATACAGCGAGAGAGGGAACACAAGCAGGGGGAGTGGGAGAGGGAGAAGCAGGCTTCCCGCCGAGCAGGGAGCCCGATGCGGGGCTCGATCCCAGGACCCTGAGATCATGACCCGAGCTGAAGGCAGACGCCCAATGACTGAGCCATGCAGGCGCCCCAAGCCTTACTTAGTTTCATTTCATGCCCACCATGACTCCGTGGGGGAGGTGGTATAGCCTTTTTACGGAGAGGTTAAATGGCTTGCTCAGGATCCCACAGCTGGTAAGAGACTCAGCCAGGATTTGAAGCCAGACAGTTGCACCCCAGAGTCTACACTCTGAAAGCTAGTGTCCCAGACCAGGCCCCAGCCCAGCCGGCCCGTGGGGGCCCTCCCTGCTATGTGGAATCAAAGGCTAGGCGCACACATGATCCCACATCCCCTGGATTGGGAGCTCACTGGGGCAGAGAGGCTTGCACTCATCTCGGCATTCCCCAGCCCTGGGAAGAGCCCAGAGCCTGGCATACCCCTGCAGTGACTGGGGATCCATCAGGGAGCTGCCATATGTCATGGTAAGGGCCGCCTCCAGCCTGGCCCTAGGGGACACAATTTCTGTCCTCAGTGACTTCGTGCGAATCTGTCTTCCTTGAATTAGTTTTAGGGCTGAGGAATCTCTCGGTTGGAAAGATGACCGAGTCTCCTTGTCCTGTGCTTTGGGCAGTGCTTTCCAGAGCCCTAGGAGGGACCATGAGGGCATCTTGGGCCCCCACGGAGAAGGGGCTGAAGGGCTACAGCCCCTCCGCTCCCCCTCCCACCAGAGCAGTGCTGATTTTGTCAACTTTCTATATTTAGGCTCCAAACAGAATTTCCCTCCCTCCCTCCCTTCCTTTTTTTGTGGGAGCCGGGGAAGTTTCTTGGGAAATACCTAGGAGGTTCCTAACGGACTGCACACAGGAGGCTAAGGGTTCTGCTGTCCTCACTGCAGCCTCCCGTGCCCGGCCTGCCCGCTGCCGTGGGAGCACACCCCTCCCAGTCCTGTGTGTGGCGGCCCCGGCAGGACGGGCACGCTGCTCCCTTAGGTATGGCCCGGATTCTAGTGCTTCCCCTTGTCCTGCTCAGCGTGATGGTTTTGCTCCTTTCAGAGGAGGGTGGCCGCGGTGTGCCCAGGCCTCTCCCCCCCTGGTGCTGCTTGCCTGGTGGGCCCGATCGCAGGCAGAAGCCCAGGCCTACCCTCACCTCCTTTCTCCCGCCCCCCACAGGCCCTGCCCTTCTCACACCTTATCCTGGCCACTGGCAGCACCGGGCTCTTTCCGGGCAAATTTAATCAGGTTTCCAGCCGGGAGGCTGCTATCCAGGCCTACGAGGACATGGTGAAGCAGGTGAGCGGCCCGTTGGCCTGGGGGTGGGGGGTGGGGGATGGGGGTGGGCCGCGAGGGTCAGGCGGGGCCCGGCGAGAGGGGAACCGCTATGGGGACATGTGGGGCGGCAGCAAGGAGACCCCCGGGCGCAGCCATGGAGATGGAGAGTTAGTAGGAAGAGACTCCCTGGTGGGGACCTTTGTCTCTCCTCGAAGTCTGGATAGGAGCACCCCAGGCCTCATGCAGTGACTGCTGTATCCCCGACTTGTCTCTCTTGGGGTCCCGTTTGCACAGGCCTCTGTGTTTTACGGAGCGGGCATGGATCCGTGACCTCAAGCAGTTTTCAGTGAGGGGTGGGCAGGGTCTGGCACTGCTGAAAGACGGGGAGTGGAGCCCCAGAGGAGGATCCCACGGCGAGTGCAGCTGCGTGACTATGGCCAGGTCCTGCCCACCCTGCCAAGCTTCTGAGAAGCCTGGGGAGCCTCTTGCACCGTCATGAACGGATGTGAGTGTGGAGGTTAGGATCCTGGCTGTGAACTCAGACAGACCTGGGCCGTGGTCACCTGAATGGTGGAATGGTGGGCAAGCGAGAACATGCGGGGAGACGCCCAGCACGACCTGGCCCCGAGGAAGCATGTTTGGACCCCAAATTGGGACTCTTCTTTGGCCAAGGAGCCCCCACCCTGGCCGAGCCACAGGACAGGCTGGGTCTGAGGGTGCGTTTCACGCTTCCTTCCGCTCCAGGTGCAGCGCTCACAGTCGGTGGTGGTGGTGGGAGGCGGCTCTGCCGGAGTGGAGATGGCAGCGGAGGTTAAGACCGAATTCCCCGAGAAGGAGGTGGGCACGCGGCCTTGCCTTTGGACTCTCAGAGCCCGGCGTCTCTGTGCAAGGAGCGCGGGGGATTGGCTTGGGGCCCGGGCGGCCACGCTCCACGATTGCGGAGCGGGATCGCGTGCTTCCGGGGCCCCCGCTCTCTGCAGTGGGGAGTCCCCTGATGTCCCGCAGAGCCGGGGCCAGTCCTCATTCAGGGAGGGGGCCTGCCCTCCGGTCCAACCAGGGGCAGTGAGCCCAGGAGGGCTACCTTACAGAAGGTGAGCTCGCGTCCCCTGCGGTGTTCAGCTTCTTGAGACATAAACGTAGACTTTGATTCCCTCTGTTTGGTGGCAGCTGGCCTGGTCAGAGACGCCCGCAGGTGGCGTTTTGTCTGGGGCAAGCGGCGGCCTTTTGGTCTTCACGAGACGGTAGCCCTTGGCCTGAGTAGCCGCAGGGGGGTCCCTGCCGTGCAGCCCCCTCACTGCCTGTGCGGGGGAAGGACTGGCCAGCGCCCGTGGCAGGAGGGCCCCTTGAATGATGGGGGGATGGAGGACCTGCCCGGAGCCCTGGAGAGAAAGAGACCGTCCACCGGAGGTAGAGGCTCGGCAGAGGGCCGAGTGATGAGCGGTAATTATGGGTCCTTGAGGCAAGAGCTTGCTTGCAGCTGATGCTAGACCGGCTTCTGAGAACCCCATGGACACTGTCTCTGGTTTTTTCTCCCGAGGGAAAGGCAGATTGGTTTTGAAAAGATCAATATGGGCTAATTAAATTATATGGCTGTTCTCTGACAAAGTATTGGACATTATTATGAGTGATTGATGTAAAAGTTTTTAAATTTGGATTTATGGGGTGAAGACCAGGCTGAAGTTGTAAGCCACTCAGTGGGATTTGCATATGTCTATGGACAGATACAAGTAATAGTGTCCACCCTTTATTCAGGGCTCAGTATGTGCTGAGTTATGTGCTTTCTACATGTTTTCTCAATTCATCGTCACAAATTGCCTAATTGCCTGTGGGTGGCACTGCATCCCTGTTTGACGGACTCTTTGGGGGGTGTCCGAGTGAGTATCTGAGAGGAGACTTCAGCTCCGACAGTCTAGCTTTAAAGCCCGAGCTTCGAGCCTCGTGCCAGGCTGCCCCCGCTTCCCGGTGCTAACCCAGACGGCAAGGAGACGTGGTGGGAGTGCCAGTGTTAGAGCTGGCCGTAATGTGAACGCCAGCCTGACTTGCAGCCACAATGGCCGTGGCTTATGTATGGACTGTAATCATCAGTGCCCGAGACCCTTGGAAATAATCCCCCCGCGGCTCTGGGGTGGGTGGCTGTGGGCTGTGGAGCGCTGGCTCCTTCTGAGACAGTCTCCGACCAGATGTGGGCTCCGGCCCAGCTCGCCTTACCTGGTTCCGGCATTGGGCAGATGACTTCTCTGGGGCCTCAGTAAACCGGTGGGTGGGGAGGAGGTCGGGGAGAGAGACCGACGCGTTTGTGAGCCTCTCTTTGTAAGACTCAGTGGCTCCTTCTCTGCCCCGTGGTCGCTTGTCCAGGTCACTCTCATCCACTCCCAAGTGGCCCTTGCCGACAAGGAGATCCTGCCCTCCGTCCGGCAGGAAGCGAAGGAGATCCTGCTCCAGAAAGGCGTGCAGCTGCTGCTGAGTACGTGCCCCCCACCGCCCCCCTGCCCACCCCTCCCCCTGGCCCGGCGAGATCGGGCTCAGAGGCTCACTGCCCCAGCTCGAGGGCCCTCTGGGTCCTGGGCTTGAGCATTTGAGCCTTGTCCAGCTGGGGGGTGTGCCTGTCTGCAGACTGGGCAGAGGCCCTGGTACTCACGGCACCCCCAGGCCAGGAGGCGGCACACTGTCCGGCGGAGGTGGGACCACTTCGCTGAGTGCTTTAGAAAATCACCTCAAGGATTTGACCTGAATTATGATGTCTCTGTGGTAGACTGGGCTTTTTTTTCTTTTTTGGTTTATATTTTTTGTTTGAGGAGTGTGAGCTTTGTGGAGAGCAGGAGGGGAGAGCACCACCCAGCTTGTCTAGACAGTGGGTCCCTAACCCTGGCGCCGTGACCGGCACACGTCACGGGGCTCAGCCTCTGCGCTTTCCACAGGGAGGGGTGACGTGCCTGCTCTGTGCAGACCCCTCCCGGCTCTTGGTCCCCTTGTACCTAGCCGTGCAGTACTGGGACCGCCTTTACTCTGGGGCAGTGCAGAGTGTGGGCGAGCTTCTGGACTTTTCTTGCTTTCACCTTAGTCGGCGGTGCGCCTGGAGGGTCTTGCTGCCTGGTTAGGGTGGTGTGGCTGACGTTCCGGGATGTGTGGTTGAGGTCCTCTTCAAATTGCTTTTCCCAGAACTTCTTGGGAAATCCAGCTTCACTTTCCCACACTGCTTCTGGGAACTTTCCTCCCTTTGGATCCTCTGTGGGGGTCGGATGGCCACCTTGTGCTTCTTGGGGCAGCAGGGTGGACTGGCAGAGGGGCGGGGAGGAAGGCAGGAGGGAAGGATCGCTTTGTCGGGCCCCTTGGTGCCGTGCCCACCCCCTGCCGGCCTCCCGCTCATGGATCTCACTTGACAGGTGAGCGGGTGAGCAACCTGGAGGATCTGCCTCTTAACGAGTATCGAGAGTGCATCCAGGTGCACACGGACAAAGGCACAGAGGTGGCCACCAACTTGGTGATCGTCTGCAACGGTATTAAGATCAATAGCTCGGCCTACTACAGTGCGTTCGGTAAGCAGGAGCCGGGGCCCGCTCCCCAGGCCGCCTCCTCACTGTCCGGCCGCCGCAGGCCCTGCAGGCCTCTCCCCCCTGGAATCAGCGTCGCCCTGCCTTCCTCACCCCTCTTTCCCAACAGCTCAGGTCTCTTCTGAATGGTGACATCAAACTTTACATTCAGGCCTGGGTCCACTCTTGCTATGCCTTCCTGCATTTTGGCCATGACTTAGGCCAAGGTGGCCCAAGTGACCAGTCTTTCAAAAATCGGAGCCCGCCCCCTCGTGGTGAGAGCTGGGAACAGGTTTCAGAGCGAAGGAAAGATCCATTGTTTCACTTTTTGTGAACATGGAGGAGACGAAATTCCTGAGTCAGGCTTTTTACTGTTTATTCACAGGTGTGCTGTTCTCCCCAGACCCTGATCCAGACCTTTGGCCACTGAGCTTGGAATGACCATTTGGGGAGTAGAGGAAATAATGTGGCCTCAGGTTCAATAGTGAACTCCCCAGCTAACTGGAGGCTGGGGGGCGGGGGGTGGAGTCCTGGCCTCCGTGTGTGAGCTGGAGACTCTGTGACTCTTCCTCAGGCCCCATGATTGCTGTGTCCCCAGGTCGCTATCATTTACTCCGTAGCACCCTCCTGGACGAGGAGCACCTGTGTGGGTCCTGTGGGAAAGAACTGGCGGATCCCAGAAGAAGGAAGCTAGTCCAGGCCGTGCGTGGGGGTGGGATCGAGCGCCTATAATGGCCAGAGATCCCAGAATTTTACACCCTTTTGTCTTAATGTTATATTTTCAAAAATAATTCTTTTAAGTCCCTTAAAAAGTTTATCATTTACTAGAGCCCTGCACTGACTTAAAAAATCTGCTCCCTGTTCAAAGGGAAATCCAAGACTTGGCGGAGGCGCAGCACAGTCCCTGTCAGGCAGTGACTTTACAGGGTCGTGCGTGTTGTAGAAAACGGCACGTGCTACCGGTTTCCATCCCGGAATAGTCCCCTTGACTTTGCAGGAAGAGTTCTGAGGTGGGGACTGAGGCAGACCTAAATGAGGTGGATGTGTGCCTCTGGAGTGTGCCTTCGGAGGGTGGCTTACCCAGCCCCAGCCGGGTATCTCCTCCGTGTTCTCCCGGCCACGTGACAGGGTTTCTGGGTTGGCTTTGCCCGGCAGAGAGTCACCTGGCCGGCAACGGCGCGCTCCGAGTGAACGAGCATCTCCAGGTGGAGGGCTGCAGCCACGTCTACGCCATCGGCGACTGTGCAGACGTGAAGGAGCCCAAGATGGCCTATCACGCCGGCCTGCATGCCAGCGTTGCCGTGGCCAACATCGTCAACTCCATGAAGCAGAGGCCCCTCAAGGCCTACAAGCCAGGTAAGGAAGCCCCGCGTACCTCGGGGCCTCGCCTGTCTCCCCGAAAGTCTTACGCATTTCCCTGTCCTCACACAGGAGGCCCCGGGAGGGTTTGTGCCCTGGGACTTGCAGGCCCACGGGTGGCGAGCGGGGGTCTGGTTTGTGCGCACGTGTCTGCTCCACAGGGGCGCTGACGTTCCTCCTGGCCATGGGGAGAAACGACGGCGTGGGCCAGATCAGTGGCTTCTACGTGGGGCGGCTCATGGTTCGGCTGGCCAAGAGCCGGGACCTGTTCGTCTCCTCAAGCTGGAAGACCATGCGGCAGTCTCCACCTTGAGCCGGAGCGGGGCGGGAGACAAGGTACTGCGGGGGGGGGGACAGAGTGCTTGACGGGCGGTACCCGCCTGACGAATGCCAAAGGGCAGACGCCCTTCTCCTGGAGTAAGACGCCAGGGATGTACTGATCAGACACACAACTTACAGAGAGCCAAAACCCGGAGAGGGAGAGAGAGAGCCATTGGCAAAAAGACACCTCCTAGAGGATTCTTTCTGGGTTTGGAGAGTTTGGCCTGCAGCTCTGCTGGCTGAGGGTCCACTTGGTCCTGGGGAGGGTCTAGCGGCCTTCTCTACCCCAGGCCCCTCGTGTGTGTGCGTGCATGTTTGTGTGTGTGCGCGTGTGTGGGCGTGCACATGTGTTGGGGTTCAGGGCTCTCAGAGCAGGAGAGAGCAGGGTCTTCTGGTGGCTGGCATGCTGTCTGTTAGGGCAGGAAGGGGAGCCTGCACGGTGAGACCAGCTAAGGAAGGGGAGCTGGGGTAGAGATGGCCTGCATCCTGAGCCTCTCCCGTCCCATCCTGGGAGGGAAAGCCCATGCATTTTGCAATACTCAGGTTGTTAATAGGAGCCTAATTTCAAACTATTAGTCCCTTTCATTTTCACGAGACTTTCTATATTTCCTTTTCTAGGTCCTGATTATATACCATAGGTTACATTTAAGAAGGAAGAATTAGATAGACTCCCCTCCCGGTTAGCCCGTCCTAACCGAGAGTGAGTTTTTACAAAGCTAGTGGGTTAAGACTGAAGCCTGGCCTGCCTGCCAGCCACTGGAGAAGTTAAGGAGAGGCAGCTGAGCTAACGGGACCCTTGGGTGGGTTGCCATTGGGCTCACATTCAGGGAGCAGAGGGGGGCTTCCCGGTGAACCCCTGTGTGCTTCTAGGCTGCTGTCTCAGCCGATTTTGTAAGGGACAAAACTCCAGCTGATGCTGGGGGCGGGGGACCCTGTGGGAACCTCTGGGGTTCTGCGCTTCTGGTTTCCTGGCCAACCCCAGGGACACTTGTGGGGGCCCAGCCTGCCACTCTCTGTGTTTAGGTACATAAATGACTCTATCTGGGAGAGGACTTCCATCGGAGGGAGTCTATTTTGGAAGACATAGGTTAAATCTCCATAGTGGAAGTGGTTGGTGATTTCATCCGAATAAATGCAGGCCCTGCTCACTTTTGATGGTGACCTCTGGGTCCTTGGCAGAGTCCTGGGGACCCCTGCCTCACTGGGGTTCTCAGTCCTCCCTGCCTGGGCTGTGGCCCAGGTCAGTTCCATTTGTTCCCTAGGCCTATGTGAGACCTGTGCCTCTCTCCCGTAGGATGGCTGCCCCGCCGGAGGCTTCACCCAGGACTCCCTTCCTGTGGACCAAGGCCAACCAGGCTCCCCTTCTGGAAGCAAGAGCACAGACCATCCCGCGCTGTCTGACCTGGGGCCTAGCAGGGTGGGCGTCTCAGCCCATGCATGACAGGCCTTGTTCTGTTTATAACATTTTACAAGCGTCCACTCGTGGGGACACAGTTTTCTAAACTGAGGAAAATGTTGCAATAAAAGACTATGGTGTTGTAAGAAAAGACACTGGATCTTCTGGTTTTTTTTCCTTTCATTTTCTTTTTCTTTAAAAAAAAAAACAAAACAAAAGCCTGAAGCAAAATCTTTTTAGGAGTAGATACAGATGTCATGGGGGGGGGCACTAAAAACAGAAAAGGAAAGCACCAGTGAGACGCCTTTCTCATTTTCTTCTCGCCGCCACCGAACACAGCCAGCCAACAAAAGCCCAAGTCACTTTTACGCCCTCTTCCCTTGCAAAAAGGAGAAACAAGGTTTTAAGAATTTTGAAAGGATTTTTTTTGTGTGTGTGTAAAAGTCAATGCTATAAATCTAAAACGAAGTCTGTCTTTTAAAAAAGTTCTAAAACAACAGGAAGAAAACACATGGAAAGAAACCCCTCGTGGAGACCTGGTTAATTACAGACGGAGGCTCTTTTAAACGAGAATAGAAAAGGCAGAGGGCTCCTTCCGTGGGCAGGCCCCCGTGACCCGCTGCCCTGCCAACTGCCCTCCACTCCCCTGCCGTCACCCTTCCTCTCTCCTTTTAAAAAAGAAAGCCCCGCTCCCGTGACTTGGATCCTGCTCCGAGGGCCAGCGCGGCCGGCCGGGCGGGCGGCTACTTGGTGTCGAGCTTGGCCATCTCCTGCACGTAGATGCCAATGCTCTCACTGTCAAAGAGCAGGAAGTAGACATTCTTCAGCGAGGACGCGCTCGAGTCGTCAAAGTGGGCCGAGATGGCTTTGAGGGTCACCTGGGCGGCCGTCTGTTTGGGGAAGCAGTTTCTGTGCCGGAGGAAAAGAAGAGCTGATGTCACTTGGGTTTCCAGGACCCACGGGGTAACTGGGCCCTCAGCCCGGGGCGGGGGCAGCGCGGTGCCTTCTGATCTCGGCACCAGGCCTTTTGGTTCTGTCTCACGGGGTCACTGTGGGCAGGCGGGGCCCCGTGCCACCTCCTTTGCCCCGAGGCGGAGGGGCAGCCTGGGAGGGGGCAGGCAGGCCCTGCTTTACGCGAGCCACGCTGGCTCGGACAGGCACGCTGCATTCAGCCCAAGTCATGGGGCTGCCCGCTGAGCTGCGCTCGTGCTCGGATGAATCACTGTCACCTGCCTCAAGTCGAGGCGGGCTTTAAAACCACGACCAGCTCAGCATCTGAAATCGCTGGTGTTCAAAAACGCACAGCTCCCTCGAAACCTCTGTAGGGTGTCAGGTTGTTGGTGAAAGGGGAAAAATGTACGCTCAAAAGTGCGTCTCCTAACTCCTTTGTGAGCGCTGAGTGCCCCTCCCACCGACCCACAGGAACATGCTGCTGTGATCTGAGTATGGGGGACTCTGGGCAGGGCCAGGGGGCTGGGCCATGGCATCCGCCTCCGGGGACACAGCCAGCGTAGTCCTCTGGGGTCCGCCACCGAGGCCCCTCGGGCGGGGGCGGGACGAGCCTGCCTGACAGGAATTCTCGCTCGCATGCAGTGTCCCAGCTCAGCACCCACCAGGACACGTGGTCCCGGCTCCACGAAGAACTCAGCCCGCGGTGCCTCTGGGCCAGGCTGCGGAGACCCCGCGCTGCTCGCTCAGCTTGAGGTGGGATGACAGCAGGAAGCTAGGCCTCACGATTCCCCTCCGAGCCTCCCCCTGCGAGAACATCTTTAGTGTGTAAGCCCTATCTATGTTGCAGAGGGGCACCTCTTAAGAGACAGCGTGTTCAGAATGGAAGCGATAGCTCGCTTTAAGTACGAGTGTGACGGGAGAGGACAGGCTACCTGTAAGGACAGACAACCTCCTTCCCCGCCTGCTGTGGCTCTCGCCCTCAGCCGGGGTCCCTGACAATCAGAACCATCGCTTCTCCTAACTCCCAGAGCAGAGCCCTGGTGAGAGCCTGTCATTCTCTGGGCGTGTCTGTGAGGGCCTCAGCCTCCAGGCCCTCCTCCCCTCCATCCCAGCACCACACGACCCCCGGGCCTTTGGAGGCGGGAGTGCTGGGGTGGGGGGGTCTGGGATTCCGTACTCCAACATTCTAACACAGCCGAGTCACCGAGGCCGGGCCACGGACCCCACTCGGACTAGCAAGGCCTTTGAGCCTGGTGTTTCCTTTTCTTTTAAGTAGGCTCCTCAACCGCGTGGAACCCAAGGCGAGGCTCCCGACCAACCCTGGGGTCATGACCGGAGCCGAGATCCAGGCTCGGACGCCTACCCGGCTGAGCCCCGAGCCTGGGGTTTTCTGATCACGTGTTCTGACAGGGGCAGCCGCTGGGGATGTGGGCACTGACCATGGCAGCCTCTCGGAGAAGCTCTGCCCCCCGCTCCTCTCCAACACTGCCTTTCTCTGTGTTTCCGGGACTCCCGGCCTCCCCCGCCCGCCTGGAGGAGCGCGTCTTACCTGCCGCTGGGGAACGGTGGGAACGCCACGGACTTGAGCTTCTTGTCCTCTGCCGCCGACAGGCAGTTTTTGATGGTCTCTTCAAGCTGTTCTTCACATTTGTCGGAGCCCCACTGAGGGATGTGACAGTGGATGACAAATTTGGCGGCAAGTCCGCTGGATTGGCTGACAGCGGCTGGGACAGGAGAGAAACACTGCGGGTTAGTTCCCACACCTTCCCCTCCAGCCAGGGGCTGAGGCCGGACCTCACAGAAGCCTCTCAGATGTGTGCGGACGGGGACGCGAGAGGAGCTGGCTGGGCACCTCTGATGCGACTGGACGTCTGCCGGAGAGCGGGAGCCCTGTCGGGCTTGCTGGGGACAGTGGGCACCCCAGACGAATGCGTTAGCGGCTCTCACATGCCCCGCCGCCTCGCCGCCGGGTTCGGCTACCTAGTGACCGTGGTTCCCAGTGAGAGGTACCCATCAGAATCATCTCTGATGGCTGAGGAGTGGCCTCCCCCAGATGTCCACGTCCAGATCCCTGGAACCTGGGAGCGTTGACTTACATGGCAAGAGGGGCTTTGCAGAGGTGATTTAGTGAAGGCTCTCGAGAAGGGGGGATTATCCGGGATTATGGGGGCGAGCCCTAAATGTAATCACCTGGGTCCTTCTCAGAGGGGCAGAGGGGGGCGGGCAGGAAGGTGAAAGGTAGGAGCAGGTGATGGGGGGACAGAGCATAGCGTGGAGCGACACGGCCAGGAACCAGGCCTGGCCCAGCCCAGCAGCCGCTCTGTAGTGTTAGTAACACTGACTCGTCACAGCGGTGGTAGGAAAGGACTGCAGCACTTTCCGCAAATAGACAGGGAGGCCCTGCCGCCCGCACCCGTCCTCGGGGCCCGGCTCGGTGGGTCTGGTGCAGGACTTGTGCGCATGAGTGCTTTAGGGCCCTCTGTAAATGGAGAAGCGCTGCGCTCCTCGGTCGCACCCCGACCCCCCCACGGCCGGAGACTGTCTTCTGGTCGCCTCAACATACCTGAGGAGCCCCCCCTCGGGAGCAGGGGTTCAAAACGGGCTGTGCAGTTCAGTAATGCCAGCCTCGTCTCATTGTTCCAGTTCGTACTCCTTTCTAGGCCCCCAGGCCGGTCCCGAGCAGTCCAGTTGGATCCACTGGCCATTCTCCCGCTGCCCGGGGCCATGGTGGCCTCAGCCGAGTGCCACTGCCCTACGCCACCCTCCTTGCGGAGCTGGGGCTCTGTGCCCCTCAAGGGACCGGGTGTGGCGAGAGTCCCGGCCTTGCTCTGGGAGCCTGGGGTGGTTTGGGCAGGCCGTGGCCGCTAGGGACAGTGTTTGTAACACAAATGGGTGTCTGTTGCGTTCCGGAGTCATGTGTGCGGTTGGTTTGAAAGATTGATTTGAAATAATATGACGCCCACCTAGTCTCTGAGAAGTGTTTCCTAGCGATGTCCGGTGTTGGAGAACTTACGGCTGCACTCGCCAGGGTGGGCGGGAGGACACCCTTTGTGTACCCCTGTGTCAGCTGCCTTCCCAGCGCCGGCTGGTGCGGGCTGATGTGCACGTGCGTGAAGTTGGTCCGCATAAACAACAGGAGGCCGCGGGCATGACAGGCTTGACTCTGACCGTGTACAGGGGCACACCAGGGGCACAGTGTCCTGGGGCCTGGAGTCTGGGCTGTTCTGCAGAGAAGCCGGGACCCTGGGGATTGGCCCCACTGCTGGCTTTGACCTGTCCTGCTGCCGCTGTCTGCCGCTCTTCTGTCCCTCCCCGCACGTGTGTTTGTCTTATCTCTCAGTGCGGCTCTGTCCCCCAGTTTTACATGTGAAATTCTGTCATTGCTATCTGTATGGGGAGTGGGATGTGCAGATTATAAAGTGTGGACTCATGTTTTCTCTCGACTGGAAACCCCGTTACTTTTCTAGCGATCAGATCTGAGCACAACAGTCCCCGGCTTAAACTCTCAAAGGTGCCCCTCTTGTTTATATAGGATCTCCTGCCTGCTGCTGGCCCCATGCTGGCTCATGACCTGGGCCTTCTCACACACGATAGCCTTACTGCCCACAGTGTCCCTGCCCCCAGGGGGGTCTTACATCCTCACTGGAGCCTCCCGAGCTCCCCTGAGGAGAGGGCGGGGCTCCCGCCCTGTGCCCTTCTGTTGTCTATCTCTCCTCCTGGACAGTCCCGTGCTTGAGGGCAGGAGTGGGTTTCATTGTCTTTAGAGCCCTGGCATCTGGGCAGCACTTGGCACCGACTCCATGTGAGGTGGTGTGTGTGCATCTGGGGAGGACACAGATCTGAAGTTGGAGCCACCTGCCAACAAATTACTCAAAAGCCTTGATGGGCCCCTGGGTGGCTCAGTTGGTAAGCGTCTGCCTTCGGCTCAGGTCATGGTCCCAGGGTCCTGAGATTGAGCCCCACATCGGGCTCCCTGCTCCGCGGGAAGCCTGCTTCTCCCTCTCCCACTCCACCTACTTGTGTTCCCTCTCTTGCTGTGCCTCTCTCTGTCAAATAAATAAAATCTTAAAAAAAAAAAAAGCCTTGAAAAACTTATGCGCAAATATTCATAGCCACTCTATTCGCAATAGCCCAAGGTGGAAACAACCCCACTGGTGAATGCACGAACAAAATGGACTATTAGCCATCAAAAGGAATGAAGCACTAAGGCATCTACAACATGGATGGACCTTGAAATGATTATATGAAGTGAAGGAAGCCAGGCACTAAAGGTCACAAAGCCTAGGATTCTGCTTACATGCAATGTCCTGACCAGACAAATCCACAGAGGCAGAAGGTGGACTGGTGGTGGCCAGGGGCAGGGGGAGAGGGGAGGGGTGTTCACTGGAGGTGACAGGAGCGCTCCGGATCCCGGCAGTGGTGATGGTGGAATCCCATGATGAGTGTAAGTTACCCAATAGCTTTATCTCTGGCTGATCGTGTGCAAACTGACTTGAACTACCCAGACACTTTGTCATCCCCAGGGTGTGTGAAATGCTATACATAGGCCTGCTCAAGTTCTCTGGGAGAAGCACAGGTGGGTCTCATCTAGGTGTATTTTGCTCGGCACACTGTGCATGAAGCGAGTGACGCTGGCGGGGAGGGGGGTGAGGCTGTGTTGGGAACACGGGCCCGAGGCGACGCTTACCTTCAGCAACTTCCAAAGGGCCTTGGGATTTACGAAGCTCCTTTACTGTTTCCAAGAACTCTTTGCCGCCGGCCTTTTCCAAGGCCTTCCCTGCGGAGAACAAGGGAAGCCATTGCTGTTGTCCTTTCCAAAGTCATTAGCTACACTGTTCCACATAGTTTTAGTAGGCCAGAGAACTAACCCCTCAACCACACTGAGAAAGTAGGACTCACACTTTGCAGTGGGAACCCTGGTTGCCAGTGGTCACTGCTGGCCGGGGTCTCTAGGCTTCTGTCCCACAGGACTTGGATTCTAGCAAACTCTCTCTCTTTTAAGATTTTACTTATTTATTTTAGAGAGAGCTTGCTTGCACGCAAGTGGGCAAAGGGCAGAGGGAGAGGGAGAGAGAGAATCTCAAGCAGACACCTCACTGAGCTTGGAGCCCGATGCAGGACTCGATCTCACAACCCTGAGATCATGGCCTGAGCTGAAATCAAGAGTCAGACACTCAACCGACCGAGCCAATCAGGTGCCCCTCTAGCAAACTCTTTTAAGGGACCTTTGAGGGAGTGATTTGGTCATAAGCAGTCTCAAGACATGAATCCTAAAGGTGATTTTTACAAAATGGAAGTACAGTGGACACACGAGGTTACATGGGTTTCAGGCGTACCACACAGTGCTCGGGCAAGTCTACACGTTACGCTGTGCTCACCGCCAGGGGACCCACCGTCTTGGACCGTACGGCGCCGTTACACCATTGCCTATGTTATTCCCTATGCGGTACTAAAGGTGAGCTTTTAAAAGAAATTGGGGCTCCAGTGTTCTGATCTCTGGGTTCAGTCCCCCCACTGGGTTGGCTAAATTCAGCGTCTTGGTGATTTGAAGGCAGTGCTTTCTCACAGACCCTGCAGCCTGTCTCTTGTCACCAGGTCCTAAGCCTGGCCCCAAGCCCACGGTGACAGATGACTCAGCAGGAACCTCGGGGTGGAGAGCTCGGGGGGCTTACTCCAGCTCACCACCTGTGTGTGGTAAGTCTTGTGGTCAAAGGACAGACACAGGCCCAGGGCAGCCTGCAAGGGCGTTCCTCCAAACTGGGCTGTGGTTTTCAACAGAAAAATGTAGATTTGAGAGGCTAAACTCTAAGGACCTTCCTGCTGGGAGATCCCTTGAGTCTCTGATGTTAGGACAATCCTCTACTCGATATTTCAGGGTCGTGCTTCCACAGAGGCCAAGAGGAACCCCCAAGGGATGGCAGGACGCCAGCAGGAAGCCCACGTCCGCACACCGGGGCTCCTCTTGCCTCTGAGATGGCATATGGGCGCCGTGTCTACACTAGATGGCTACCACTCTTGGGTGGGGGATGAGGCCTATCCCCCCACATGTTTTCATCTTCTAATGGATTTGGTGATCTGGTGTCTGGGGCCAGTCTCAGCTCTCTCTCTTCAGAGTTATTACGATGGTGGTTAATATTCGGTTGAGGGGCTTCCCTGGGGCTTCCCCACTCCCCACCGGGACACTCAAGCGTCTTTGGAGAGCCACAGGACAGCGTGCGGATTATTGTGCATCCTGTCTATTCCAGCAGCCACCGTCCCCTGGGGTTGGGAAGGTGAGGGCATCTCTTCACGAATGTGCTTGGGGTTCAGTGACATCATTTGGAAATGCTCATCTCGGGCCTTCAAGTCTCCTTTCTGGCCCTCAGACTCCTGGCCGGTGCTGATCTGCTGGGTCACAGAAGCCCGGAGAAGGCCAGGAACCACAGCCGACAGCCCTGTTCACGCCGAGCAGCAGGGGAAGCAGGCGTAAAGGGCCAAGTGGGAGTGTGTGAAGGGCAAGGCGAGCCCACCCTCTTCCCTGAAGACTACCAAGAATAACGCAACCTGAAATGTTGATGAGGGGGACTTTCTCCCTGTGGGAGCATTCCAGTGAAAAAAGGAAGGAGGGCTGGAATTAGGATATGGTCCCCACCCCACGCCACCCCCAATGAACGGACAAGCCTAGACAAGGAGCGTCAGTGAGAGACAACCAGGCGTCACATGCCTCCTGATGGAAGAACATTCCATCACCAAGATGAAATAGTCTTGCCAAAAAAATTTGAGCCTGAATCTCATTGAGACTCTAGATCCAACTACCAATTTATAAGAAAAACAGAGAAGAAACATGTTTAATGGCATCAGGAGGATGAAGTCAGTACAATCCAGACTTGGGAAACCCTACAGGACAAACGGCCCAGCTTCCTCAACAAAATAAATTGGAAAAAAAAAAAAAAAAAAGACAGAGAAAGGAGGAAAAGATATGAAAGAGGAACCTATAGGTTTTAAGAGACTTATCAACCAATTGCAATATGTGGACTTATTTGGATCCCGAATCAAGCACATTAAAAAAATAAGTGGATATTAATGACATGATTGAAGTTTGAACGGTGACTGGTATTTGATGACATGATTTTTTCCAGTTGTGATAATGGTATTGTGATGCTGTCAAAAAGCTAGCCCTTATCATTCTGACACATCCACGGATTCGATGGTGTGAGGTCTGGGGGGCTGTGGGGTGGGTTGGCACCGAAGCAGCCTTGGTCGTGGGTTGATGCTATTATAACAGGGTGTGTAGGGTTTTGTCGGTCTCTGCTGCTATTTCTGTGTATGCTCGAACTTTTCTTTAGTAACACATAAATCAAAGGGGCGGCTGGCTGGTGCAGTCGGTTAAGTGTCCGACTCTTGATTTCGGTTCAGGTCGTGATCTCGGAGTTGTGAGATTGAGCCCTGCATTGGGCTCTACACTCAGTGTGGAGTCGGCTCGGGATTCTCTCTCTCCCTCTCCCTCTCCCCACCCCTCAACGTGCGTGAGCATGCTCTCTAAGTAAATAAATACAATCTTTTAAAAAAAAGAGTAGGTCAGGGCCTCATCTACAGGGAATGATTAGTTTGGGTGATGGTCGTAGAAAATGGAATCATGACGGGAGGGACCCCTTCTAAACAGCACAGCAACAGTAAAAAAGACGAGCATTTATCGAATGCTGGTGAGCTCAGCCCTGTGCTGGGCCTCATCTGTGTGTGACCCTGTTTACTCTTCACAGCGCCCCTATAACACAGGCGTTATTGCTACCGTCACCTACAGGGGAGGGAACTGAGGTTCAGAGAGCTTAAGAAACCTGCCTAGAGTCACACAGCTAGGAGGTGATTTGTAAAATCCGGGACACAGACCCATCCTGACTCCAGAAGCCTTACTGCTGGGATCTGGGCCTGAGTTTTTGCTCCAGTACCTGTGTTCTTTCTACCCTATCACCCCGCTGCCACTTAAAAAAGTAAAAAAATCATGATTACTTTCCTGATATAAAAATGCCAACTATAGAAATGACAAAGTAACACACTGCTACTCGTTTTTTTTCGAGAAGCTAGGATACACGTCAAAACAGAGCTTAAGGCTAAGGCTACTGGTGGGGGGCATCTTTCCAGAGGGGAAGGGGGGTTCAGGGCAGTTGGTAGGACCGGGGCTGGGTCTGAAGAACGAAGAAGAAATTTTCACTGTTTTTGTGTGCAAGAGAAGTCCTGTTTCTCTGCATTGTGGTTCACCCGCCCCCACCCCCGAGGCTGTCCTATCTCCTTTTCAGCAAAGCAAGTGGCCTCTGATGTCACAGGGGAAACCTGAGGCTGCCCAGAGTCTTGG
Organism: Halichoerus grypus; assembly: GCF_964656455.1. Taxonomy (NCBI): domain Eukaryota; kingdom Metazoa; phylum Chordata; class Mammalia; order Carnivora; family Phocidae; genus Halichoerus; species Halichoerus grypus. The sequence continues at coordinate 55,152,028 of NC_135718.1, forward strand.
GGTCCCCGGTGCTGCCCCCTGAGGCTGAGCTGCTACCATCTGCCTTAAATCCCAACCTCCGAAACAAGCCCGGAACCCCAGGGACAAAGCCCTTTCTTTCTTTGCTCACTTTACTTTTTCAATGCAAGTTTAAGGCACTTCTGTCTTAGAAAAAAAGGTTAAGATGGTGACCATCCAGTGTGCTATCATGTCTAGTGCCCTCAATAGCTTGCCCTCCCAGGTTCCTCCACCCAGCCGGGAGCAGCTCCCTCCACTACCCATGAGGTAGGTGGCAGAGTCCCTCGGTAAAGTGACTCAACGGATAGCCTTACAGACAACTTCGTCCAGGTGTCCGTTTCCTTTTTACCAAAGGTGTTCTTAATTTTTAAGCTCAAAATAAATGTGGAGGTTCACCCAAAACACGTACGGCAATGTTTACAGCCACACTACTCATCGTGGCCCAAACTGGAAGCTATGCGAATGGTACCAGTGGTGGAATGGTGGGCACACTGCCGTATGTTCCCACGGTGGAATACTACATGGCCAAGAAGATGAACCAACTCCTGCCACGCTCGACAGTATGCGTGGATCTCATGATACAAAGTTGGGCAAAAGACACAAAAGAAGACGCACTGCATGATTTCTTTTATATAAAATCCAAAGCAGAGGACAGCCATCTGTGCCATGAGCAGACAGGACAGGGGCAACGCTTGGAGGGAATGGGGACCGGGACAGGGCAGGAAGGGGGAATTCTGGGGTGCCGGGGAGGTTCTGCCCCGTGATCAAGGTGCCCATTACACAGCTGTGTTCACTTAGAGGAAAAGTCATCAAGGTGTGCACTAATGATCTGTTTTTATAGAGCACCTCAATACACATTTCAGAAATGTATGCAGATTAAAAAGAAAATTCGTTATTTTCTAGTAATGCTGTTTGGTGACATGCAGAGTGTGACACGGTCCCCCCAGCAGAGGGTATTTGGTCGACAATGACCCACTTCAGAAGGACTTGCCCAAGCAGTGGGTGATTCTCTGGCACCTCTACCCAAGTCTCAGGACCTTACCTATATCTTCCTTGAGGTCAATTTCGGCTGTGGTTGGGTGGACAATACCCTCCACTCTCATGGAGCCAATATGGCTGATGTCACTCTGAGTCAGGGACAGCTGCGTCAGGAAGGAAAGATGGAGAGGGTGGGAAAGATCAGATTCAATTAAAAAAATCTTCACATTTTACCTCCCATTTGTTAATTCTCTCAGTTATTTATAGCGCATGTCCACACATAGGGCTGTGGCATTGAGTGACTGTCAAGTTTGCCAGGTGTTTGGTCTTCGGCGGGCTCTTCGGAGCTCAGTGGATTTGATTTTCACTGTGACTTGGGCCCTCCCCTCTTCTTCTTTTCCCTAGAGCTGCGCCTCCGTCTCCCAGGCCTGGGGGCCTTGATGTGGGGTGACACACGGTCGGAGCGTCTCCTAGGAGGGAAGCCCGGGCTGGATCTCCACCCTCCCCTCAGCACCCCGCATTCTTCCTGGAGCAACCCAGACCTCTGGGGGCAGGGGCGTGCGGCCGATGGACCTTGCTCGAGACACGTGATGGGCTCTGGGATTCCGACCTGCCTACGTAGGGCCACCTTGCCTTTTGGGGACCACATTCTTGGGGCTACACTTGTGAAATGCTGCCCTAGGTGCTCACAGCTGAGTGGAATGCAGAGCATTTTCCATAGTCTCCCCTGTGAGCACGACAGCCACGTTCCCCTAGGTAAGGGAGAGAAAGCTAATCGTCATGCAACTATGGCCAGCCCCCAGAGGGGACCTCAATCCCACCTCTTTGTTTCCCTGTGTTCATCAGTGAAAAATGAGGAACCCGCCCCATGTACGCTCTTCCCTAACACGCTCTTCCCATTTGCTTCAGTAGGGGTGGGTCCTATTACCAGGCTGCAAACATTCCACTACCGGAGATGAAATTCACTGACTGTTTTCCTGTGTGTGTCTTACTTCAGCCCCGTTTGACATGGTAGATAAATGGTCTGTTCCGTAAACTTTATGCTAGTGGGAATGAATTATTTGCATGTCTGTCTGGGCTGCTGCAGACTATTCAAACGTATAGCCCTGTTTGTTTTCTTTCTGCAATCTAGAAAGGCAAGCAGACTGAATTATTGGCAAATAATTCATTTCTAACACCCGGGATGTTCAGGAAACATATATTTCTATTTTCTTTCTCTGATAAATCACATCGAACCATGTCAGGCTGGCCTCCCAGAGCTGTTTGAGAAAGTTAGTGAAGGATGTTTTGGGGGGGCCCAGGAATGAGGGGGGCATGGGGAGTTCCCGGCAATGATGCTATTCCTTCGCCTGACCAGGAAGGTTCTCTAACCTTACCTTTGTCTGACCGATGTCAGCATGAATACTTCTCGGCACTAAAGAGCTTGTTGACGCTCAATGTAGACCCTGTCAAAGGTCTTTAGTCTAAATGTGAATAATTTAAGACCAGAGTGAAAGTCTTTTTAGGGGAGCAAGGGATGAAGGAAGCATGGTTGCTTGCAAACAGGAGGTTATAAAAGTGCAATAGCATTTTTATGACAGCACATTACAATGGTCTTTATTACCTTCTGCCCTAGAACAAGGCTCTTAGAAGACAGAATGGTGAATCCATCCCCTGGCCCATCTTCAGAGGTGGAATTTGAAGTTCCTTCTTTGTCGCTGTCCTTTGGTTTGGACTGTTGGTAGAAATCAGAAGGACAGATGGGAAATAACCCAGAAAAAGCCCCAAGTGGCATTATTAAGTTCTTCCTATGGCTACCACCACCTTGGATGTGAAAGGAAGTGGTTAGGTGTTACTGTTCTGCTGTTCTTGATGGAGGGAAGCAAGGGACAGCAATACGAGGGAGAAAAAAAGGGTGCCGCCCAAAAGAAAGAGTGTTAAAGAGTTTCACAGGTACCTGTATTCCTCACTCAAACCTGGACACAGGTATGTTATTCTTGTCCTCTGCAATGCCCGCAGCTTATGATGGCAAGCATCAGAACCAAGCAGGGTCACTCCTAGCCCACTGTTCGACCCCCCTTCTCCCCAGGATCTCCCTGGGGCACAGAGGCAGTGGAGTGGACTCTTACAAATCTTTTGTGTTATCACGGAGGTCTGTGGAATGGAAATTTGACAACCCCTGAAGCAACGTTGTCCAGTAGAACTTTCTGCCATCGTGGAAATGTCTTATGCCTAGTGAGCACTTGAAATGTGGGTAATGCAACCAAGGAACTGAATTTTTAATCTGATTTAGTTTTAATGAATTCCAATTCAAAGAGCCACATGTGGCTAGTGGTTATCGTACGGGGCCGCATATGAAAGTCTTACCCTGCAAATGGCATCTCCGAGCTGTGGTTACCTAGCACATCAGGCTATCCACATCCCACTGGCTGGACCCAGGGGACTGTCTATGGGAGACACAAGTCTGGGAGACAGAGACGTTTTTGTGTGTGATGCTGAGCTCTAAAGAGAAATGAAGAGCTCCAGGCTATCATCTCTCACTTAAGATTTTGATGGGAGCAGGGGAAGCATCTGGCAATGTGAAGACCACCCATGCTTTGGGTTTGGAAACCTCTAGTAGACCCTGCTTGGTGGTTTAAGCTCTCATCCCAGAGGCCCTGTGCCATTTTCTCCCAGCTGGGAGAGTCCCCAGCCTGTCAGCAATGCTCACTACACCCTCATCTTCTGATCGTTCAAACTTCTCCTGTTCTCTGAGAGTCCCTGGCTCACACAGGCAACCCAGGCTCACCTTTTTGGACGTCCGTGGCTTGGCAGCCTTGGATTTCTTGCCTCCCTTCTTGCCTGACGCCGCTTTCCTTCCCCTTTTCTCTGGGGGAGGGGAGAGGATAGTTTCCGACTTGCCTTTGGTCCCTCGCTTTTTGGCCAGCAGTTCGGGGTGAATTCTGGGCAGGACACCTCCACTGGCGATGGTCACTCCTTTTAGCAGCTAGAAGGAGAAATGCGTGAACTCAGGCAGCAAAGAGCTTGCTGGTTCTGGATTTCATACAGTTCTAACTGATGGCAAAACAAGTGTTAAATCTGGTCTTTGCTTTCCCAGAGGCACTGCATGATGGGTGGTTTAATTGGCTTTCCTGTTTCACCAGTAGAGTGTGTCTCTGTAGGGAGCAAGGCGTCCCATGGTCTCGTACAGAAAGCAAAACGAGTAAGGCACGATGAAAGGATATAGAGGCTGCAGCCAGGGATGTTGCCGGGGCTGTGGGATTCCAGACAGAACAGAGGCCACAGAGCTTCCCAGGTGGGGAGCACAGCTTGACAAAACTGGGGTCAAAGGTCCATGCTAGGGCTAGACCCAGTTAACAACAGACCAGTGGTCTCCACACTCTTGTGATCACGCATTCCATCAGTAAAGTATGTTTGGCCATGTGCCTCTCCATTAATGTTCATTTTGTACATAATCGACATGTGCCACTACATTAGTAAAGTGGGCACGTCCCGAAGCAGCTCGGGTGCTCCAAGTGTGGGCTGCAGCCGGGGCTGGTCCACGGACAGGCAGTTACTGTCCAGGACAAGAGAAATACAGAAATGGCAAGGAAGAGTCCAGAAACTTGTAGAGCAAGCTGGCAGAGGTATTGTATATCTATTGAATCAAATAGCCAAGAATTGTGGTTTGTATGTATTTGTTTTTAAAATTTTTTCTGGCAATTAGTTTTTATTGTATTTTTGGAAATTACCAGTCCATGATGGACTGGAAATAAGAACTGATTCTTTACCACACACAATTTGAGAAGAAAGAGATTAGAATAAAAATTCTTATACCCTCCTCTTATATCCCCCCTACCCTGTGGGAGGCATTCACAACACTTGGGAATTAGTTCTATGCTATGAAGAAGCTTCTCCTACCCTCATCAGAATAAATCATCAACAAAATTTGGGTGAAGAAACCGTGAATAACATCTCTGCACTGCACCTTCCCCAGCCACACACAGAGCTCGCTTCTAGAGAGGAAAAGAAGGTCTGGCAAGACTCAGAGTAGATAACAGGTCTATTCCAGAGGCAATTTTCTATCTGAATGACAAAGCTAGCAGAATTGGTTCTTCTCTTACACTATCTGAAAAATTTTTTTTGTATTAATATGCTTGGGAATTGTAGCAGAATGATTCGTAGCCAACCGGGTCCACATGCAGTCATGTGTCCGGCAAACCCATTCTGTGGCTGGTCGAGATGTTTCAGACAGACGTACCTGATTGAGCTCCTCGTCATTGGCCACTGCCAGCAGGATGTGTCTCGGAGCTATCCGGGCCTTCTTGTTGTCCCTTGCAGCATTCCCAGCCAGTTCTAGAATTTCCGCTGAAATCACAATGGGGAGTTAATAGGCAATCACAGCATGGGGTCTGAGCTTTCTAGAGCTTTTCTTTGGAAATGGTCTTTGAATGTAATCACATTGATTCGTTTGTGAGTTTTAATGCCGGGGCCTGGAAAGAAATCCAGAAAGCTGGAGAGAACTCAGGTTACAGATGAGGAGGACGGTTTAGCAAGACCGGGTCTATGATCCCGTGGCAGTCTTCTAGCGGCCCTCGACATTAATTCTCCCTCACCTTCCTTAGCGTTTGGACCTCTGAGTTTTTTGTTGAGCCCATCATCACAGGAGGAAAGGGTATTTCCCAACCTGCCTTGTTGATAACTGTGGTCACGTGACTAGATTCTGGCCAATGAAAGGCAGGTGTCCTCCTGTACGACACTTCTGGGAAGTGTCCATCAGTGGCGGGACTGTGCCCTCCTTCCCTTTCTGCTGGCCGGCTGAGGACGTGATGGCTGGAATTCGGCCCAGAGGAAGAACAACAAGATAGAAGGAACTGGAGTCTCTTATGACGGTGGAGGCTCCTGGCTGGCCTGTCCTTACTCCTGGACTGTCTGCTGTAGACTTCTTTTGTATGAGAGAGAAGCAAACTCTCCCGTGTAAGCCACAGTGAGCAGGAGTTCATGCTGACCAATACGGAGTCCTAACACAGGACCTGTGTCTCTTCCAGTCTTAGGAGAGCAGGGCCATCTCTGAAGAGAACAGTGATGTAGGCAGAGTCTGTCTTTGGTGCCCAATGGGACACCTTCCAGAATCTCCTTTTCCTCTTCACTTAATGCCCCAGGTCCCTCCTGTCCTAAAGGAAAGTGGATGGGAAGAACTAAATTGTGGGGTGAGGAAATGCTTAACCCGGAAAGTGAATTCAGAAGGAAGGAAGGGATTTGGGATTTGGGGGGTTTCCACATATCCCTCAGGATCTGACTTTAACAAACATGTCATTTGATAAATGTAAAAGGGCTGATAAAGAAGAATTTTCCTAAAACTATCTTACATATCATCAAAATTTTTAGTCAAAATTAAAAAAAAATCTATAGAATTGGTTCATGCCATCTATATGCTTTCCCCTCCTCCTCTGTCTCTTTCTTCCTCAATTTCAGAGGGATGTTCTGCTAATCAAATTTGTCCACCTTCAAAAGTATTAATGAGGCTTCAAAGAAAAATTCCTTCCCTTAGAAAGCTAGAGGCAATGTGCCCATGTGCTGTCTCACTGATAATGTGGTGGCAAAGTGTGTGTGTGTGTGTGTGTGTGTGTGTGTGTGTGTGTGTGTGTGTGTTGGGAGAATTTGCTGGTACAATGGCATAAATACCAAGCTCTAAAATTAACAGGCAATTCTGTGTGAGTCTTTACAATCAACCTAATTTCAAATAAATAGCACATGAAATTGCCATCACTCATAAAAATCTATGGCAATAAAAAAAACTGCGTAAGTATGCCATATTAACTAAGCAAATGTGATTAACAAAAAATTAGAATAAAATATGCATTAGAGTTAAATATTTATATAGAATTTCCATAATGAAAAGTGCTAAATCACTGCAAATTCATTCTCACAATATCTTTTCCAGGTTATTAAGCAATGAATATCGTGTTTACTAACAATCCATTTATATGGTGGTTGTGTTTTTGGAATCAAAGGCTGGGGGACTGTAGTTTGAGAAGTATGAGCACATTTGTTGGGACAATGGGATAGAGTATTTGAAATTCATGCCCTATTAGGTCATCTGGTTGGCTGCATTCAAGCTGCTGCCCAACCCTTTCTTTCCCTTACAAGAAGGGTACCCATCACAAAGAAATGTAGTTATAAAGCTTTCACTAATAGGCTGGCTTTTTCGACTCTAGGTTAAAATGTACAGCTCCCCATTGTGCACAATAAAAAGGAGTTGCCTGCACCTGCTCATCTTGGGGGCCCCACACCTGGGAGGAAGGAGCACTCCTCTCACCCTTTTTTCTAGATTGGATGGGGGGGTCAAGGAGCCTCCCACTTTTAAGCTTCTGAGCAACAGAATTTAATTTAGCATCTTGGACTACCACTTTCCTGCCCATGTCACCCGCACTTAGAGGACCGTAAGCGTCCTGCCAAGTTCCGCAAATTAGCTATCAGCATGAGAGGCTGGGCTAAATGGGAAGCCCTACAGACTTGGAGCCTTCAGGAAGTGCCTGAGGTCGGGTTATTTTCAGCTTGACAGACAGACAGATGCATGGACATTGGATTCACAGATGGACAGCCCGCCGGAATCCAAGGCAGCCTGGCCAGAGACTGAGGGAGTGATGCAGTGGGCAGTCCCGTGCGGGGCACACAGGCTCGGCTCGGCCAGCATGCCACTGGGCTCCCGTACTAGCCCTTCCCAAATCAGTTAGAGGAGAGAAAAACCTCGATTCTGTGCTCTAGCACAAAAGCAGAGGTAGACTTTTGCTCTAGAAAGAGAAAAACTTCTTAATAATACACAGCTGAAAATCTAGACTAAGGACTTCTCTGTTGGATATTTGGTCTGACCATTCCTTGGGACAAGGACTTCATGGTTTAAATGTCTGAAATAGCATTAATTATTATTAATATTTTCAAATGTTATTATGACCAATATATTCACACGAACTATAAATGTTTATTACATTCTTGAGTGATTTTATTGATCTTGAGAACATAAGTATCCTTCTATTGGCAGTCAGTAGGAAAAATGGATGTATACAGCACAAATTTGTTTTGCTGAAAATTTTGTGAGAAGATTATTATTCTGTTAAGTGGTGGAGACTTCCATGGAAGTCTATAGACTTCTATATTCTCGGAAGTCACACTTCCAGCAATAAGAACCATCTGAAATACAGCTTAGAATCTGGTCGTAAAAAAAATGATTTCTGTAGCCAAAAGAGAACATGTTGGAAAGTTCATCATCCACATAATCTTGGAAGAGTTGGGTCCTCTCATTTTGTCCACAGTCTAAACCAACATTGGATACCCCAGCCCACAGGAGATGGGAAATAGTGCAGTAACTGTCGGGCTGGGACAGAGGGCACAGAGTGGCCACACCTTCAAGACTGTCTCCTTCCTCAACCCCTTCTTCCTTGCCCATTTGCCCATGAGGTGATGGTGCCCCCAGGGGTCTGTCTGGGCCCTCTGGTCTGCCCAGGCCATGCAGTCTTCCAGGGGAACCCCATCCATTCATGGCTCTAGCTTCCCACATGCCCATGCCACCAGATCCGCACCTCCAGTCCTGATGTGATGTTACCTGGACAGCCTCCCTTGGGTGTTCCACAGGTAAATTGAACTCACCACGTCCCCAAATCCAAATCATTTCCTTGGGGGTGGCAGCTCTATCCACATACAGCTCCTCCCAGAGACCTGGGAGTCCTTCCCTCCCCTTCCCCATCTCACCTCCTCTTGGCCTCATGAGTCACACACATTTGCCCCTCTTCTCTGCACCTGCTGCCATTACCTGAGTTGAGGCCCTCTTCTCTTTGAGCCCAGATAGTTGTCATGGCTGTCCAAATGGTTCCCCCCCCCCATTTTTGTCTTCCTCCAGATCCATGCCAACAAGGCCACTGCTGGCCCATAGGCACCTTTGTACAAATTAGATGACCCTTCTGCCAGATACTTTACTTCCCTGATTTCGTTAGAATAACACCCTTTACTGCCATCTGCTGGCAGTGCTCATAATAAATATACAAATCTTGGAGGTCTATGAGTGGAGTGATACTCCCTTTGCTGCGGGTCCTTGCAGTGTACAACCTGCACAACCGTACATGCGGCCCTGGATGCCAAAGTGATCTTTTCAAAACATAAATGTAATAAATGAAAATTAGTAGATAAAGAAATGCTTGCTGTTAAATGGAGAGACCCGATTGTCTGGAAATGATGTAAATGATGGGTTTCTATGTGACACAATGACTGAAGATGACCTGAAATTCAAGCTTTTTTAAAAACCTATTTGTCCTATCAATTAAAAATATGTTACAGAACGTTTCCTCACTACAAAAATGATTTAAATTATTCATTTTCAACATCTTACATTTATGTTATATCTACTGTTGGTAAATACAAAACTATTTTCCAGAATTGGGGGTTTGCTTTTTCAGTCCATCTTCCCTCACTTTTATTCGAGATGTGAACTGGACCAACACTTACAGATTGACAAACTGAAGTATGAATGTGATGTCCATTCTGGGAGGCTTGAGGCTGTCTCAGGTGGAAGGGACATTCTAGATGAGCAGTTCAGCATGCATCTGCCACCAGGTTGTACAACCTCCTCCCCCTTTCTTGAGACTAGAAACACTGCATGGCTCTAACATCATGGTGATGTGTGAACCCGGGCCCAGTCCGGAAAGATCACGCAAGGCAGACTGCTCTCTCTCGCCCAGAGTAGCTGAAAATTTGTGCGACTTTCTTTTTTAGTGAAGTAGCCCCCAGCCTCCTCTTACTGGCCATGCCTGTGACTCCAGGTCCCCTTTCCAAGGCACTGAGTGAGGAGAGAGGACCTTCAGAGCCCACAGTCATGAATCTGAGGGGAGACGTAAGCTGGCCACAGGAAATCACCCACACAGGCCCGGCGGGTCCCAGAACATCAGCTGTTTTACGAGGAGACAGTGAAGGTGATGCTCTGTGCGTGTAGGAGGGTGTCGGCCACAGGCCAATGTGCCTATATGGGCTCCTCTCCTTCTGGAAGCCAGAGGAGGGACCTACCCCCTTCAACCAGAACCTCCAGCCAGCTCCAGAGGTTCCAGGGTCCCCACTTCCCCAATGGGCCACTTGTCTCCAGCATCTCTAGCTTCTCTCCCTCTGCCAGGGAGGCTGCACCCTTGTTGGTGCCAGGAACTCCTTCGGTAGTCTGGTGAGGCCTATGGACCCCTTTTCAGGATAAAGCGTTTTTTAAAATTGTGATAAAATATACAGAACATGAAATTTACCATTTCTAAGTGAATAACTCAGTGGCATCAATTACATTCCCAGTATTGTGCAACCGTCCCCACCATCCATCTCCAGCACTTCCGCATCCTAAATGGAAGCTCCGTGCCCATTAACTATAATGCCCATCCCCCTCGGCCCCTACAACGGCCTCTCCATGCTCTGTCTCTATAAATTTCACTACTCTGATACTGCATCAAAGTGGAATCGTGTAAAATTTGTCTTGTTATGTCCGCGTATTTCGATCTCATTTTGCAGAAAGTCTTCAAGGCTCAGCCACGTGGAGCAGGTTTTGGAACTTCCTTCCTTTTCAGGGCTGAGTAACACTCCATTGCATGGACAGACCACATTTTGTTTACCATTCATCTGTTGATGGACACTTGGGTTGTTTCCATTTTTTGGCTACTGTGTATAATGCCGTATGAATATTTGTGTATAAATATCTGTTTAAGTCTCTGATTTCAATTCTTTTGGGCGGGCATATACCTAGGAGTGGAATTGCTGGGTCATATGATAATTCCACGTTTAACTTTTTTTTTTAACTTAAGCATTTTATCTTTAATTCCAATATAGTTAACAGAGTGTAGTATTAGTTTCAGGTGTACAATATAGTGATTCAACACTTCCATACAACACCCGGTGCTCATCACAACAAGTGCACTCCTTAATCCCCATCACCTATTTCACCCATCCCCCCACCCACCTCCCTTCTGGTAACCATCAGTGTGTTCTCTGTAGTTAAGACTCTTATTCTTGGGGCGCCTGGGTGGCTCAGTCGTTAAGCATCTGCCTTCGGCTCAGGTCATGGTCCCAGGGTCCTGGGATCGAGTCCTGCATTGGGCTCCCTGCTCAGCAGGAAGCCTGCTTCTTCCTCTTCCACTCCCCCTGCTTGTGTTCCTGCTCTCGCTTTGTCTGTCTCTGTCAAATAAATAAATAAAATCTTTAAAAAAAATTAAAAAAAGAGTGACTCTTGGCTTGTCTCTCTCTTTTTTTTCTTTTGTTCATTTGTTTTGTTTCCTAAATTCTACATATGAGTGAAATCATATGGTATTTGTCTTTCTCTGACTGATTTATTTGGCTTAGCATAATACTCTCTAGCTCCATCCACAACATTGCAAATAGCAAGATGTCATTCTTTTTGATGGCTGAGTAATATTCCCTTCTTTAACCATTCATCTATCAATAGATAGCTTGGGTTGCTTCCATAATTTGGCTATTGTAAATGATGCTGCAATAAACATAGGGGTGCATGTATCCCTTTGAATTCATGTTTTTGTATTTTTTTTGGTAAATACCCAGTAGTGCGATTGCTGGATTGTAGAGTAGTTCTTTTTTAATTTTTGAGGAATCTCCATACTAGTTTCCAGACTGGCTGCACCAGTTTGCATTCCCACCAACAGTGTACAAGTGTTCCTTTTTCTCCACATCCTGGCCAACACCTGTTGTTTCTTGTGTTTTTGATTGTGAGGTGATATCTCATTGTGGTTTTGATGTATATCTCCCTGATGATGAGTGATGTTGAGCATATTTTCATGTGTCTGTTGGCCGTCTGGATGTCTTCTGTCCATTTTTAAATTGGATTATTCGTTTTTTGAGTGTTGAGTTGTATAAGTTTTTTAAAATATATTTTCTTTTTTTTTTCTAGATTTTATTTATTTATTTGACAGAGAGAGACACAGTGAGAGAGGGAACACAAGCAGGGGGAGTGGGGGAGGGAGAAGCAGGCTTCCCGCTGAGCAGGGAGCCCGATGCAGGACTCGATCCCAGGACCCTGGGATCATGACCTGAGCCGAAGGCAGAGATGCTCAATGACTGAGCCACCCAGGTGCCCCTAAAATATATTTTCGATACTAACCCTTTATCAGATGTCATTTGCAAATATCTTCCCCCATTCAGTAGGTTCTCTTTTAGTTTTATTGATTGTTTCCTTTGCTGTGCAGAAGCTTTTATTTTATTTTATTTTAAAAGATTTATTTATTTTAGAAAGAGAGAGAGTGTGCACACAAGTGCACAGGGTGGGGGAGGGCTAGAGGGGGAGGGAGAGAGAGAGAATCTCAAGCAGACTCCCGGCGGAGCATGGAGCCGACATCGGGCTCCATCTTGGGGCCCTGAGATCATGACCTGGTCTGAAATCAAGAGTCAGACACTCAACTGACTGATCTACCAAGGTGCCCCACAAGCTTTTTATTTTGATGTGGTCCCAATAGTTTAATTTTGCTTTTATTTTCCTTGCCTCAGGAGACATATCTAGAAAAATGTTGCTATGGCCGATTTTAGAGAAGTTATTGCCTGTGCTCTCTTCAAGGATTTTTATGGTTTCAGGTCTTACATTTAGGTCTTTAATCCATTTAAAGTTTATTTTTGGGTATGGTGTAAGAAGTGGTCCAGTTACATTCTTTTGCAGGTAGCTGTCCAGTCCTCCCAACACGATTTGTTGAAGAGACCATCTTTTTTCCCCATTAGATATTCTTTCCTGCTTTGTCGAACATTGACCATATAATTCTGGGTTCATTTCTGGGTTTTCTACTCTGCTCCATTGATCTTTGTGTCTATTTTCCTGCCAGTCCCATGCTGTTTTGATGACTACAGTTTTGTAGTATAACTTGAAGTCTGGAATTGTGATGCCTCCAGTTTTGTTTTTCTTTTTCAAGATTGCTTTGACTATTCAGGGTCTTCTGTGGTTCCATACAAATTTTAGGGTTGTTTGCTCCAGTTCTGTGAAAAATGCTGTTGGTATTTGACAGGGATTGCATAAAAGCTATAGATTGCTCTGGGTAGTATGGACATTTTAACAATACTTGTTCTTCCAATCCATTTCTTTTTGTTATCTTCAATTTCTTTCATCAATGTTTTATAGTTTTCAGAATACAGGTCTTTCACCTCTTTGGTTAGGTTTATTCCTAGGTACTTTATGATTTTTGGTGCAGTTGTAAATGGCATTGTTTTCTTAATTTCTCTTCCTGCTGCTTCATTATTAGTGTATAGAAATGCAACAGATTTCTGTACATTGATTTTGTATGCTGCGACCTTACTGAATTCATTTATCAGTTCTAGTAGTTTTTTTTGTGGAGTCTTCAGGGTTTTCTATATAGATGTCATGTTGTCTGCAAATAGTGCAAATAGTTTTACTTCTTCCAGACCAATTTGGATGCCCTTTATTTCTTTTTGTTGTCTGATTGCTATATCTAGGACTTCCACTACTATGTTGAATAAAAGTGGTGAGTGGACATACTTGCCTTATACCTGACCATAGAGGAAAACCTCTCAGTTTTTCCCCATTGAGTATGATGTTTGCTGTGGATTTTTCATATAAGGCTTTTATTATAGTGAGGTATGTTCCCTCTAAACCGACTTCTTTGAGGGTTTTTATCATGAATGGATGTTATACTTTATCAAACGCTCCTTATGCATCTATTGAAATGGTCATATGGTTCTTATCCTTTCTCTTACTGATGCAATGTATCACACTGATTGATTTGTAAATATTGAACCACCCTTGCATCCTGGGAATAAATCCTACTTGATCATGGCGAATACAGTTTGCTAGTATTTTGTTAAAGAATTTTGCATCTATGTTCACCAGAGATATTGGCCTGTAGTTCTCTTTTTTTGTGGTGTCTTTATCTGGTTTTGGTGTCAGGGTAATGCTGGCCTCACAGAATGAATCTGGAAGTTTTCTTTCCTCTTATATTTTCTGGAATAGTTTGAGAAGAATAGTATTAACTCTTCCTTACATGTTTGGTAGAATTTGCCTGTGAAGCCGTCTGGTCCTGGACTTTTGTTTGCTGGGAGTTTTTTCATTATTGCTTCAATTTCTTTGCTGGCAACTGTTCTGTTCAAACTTTCTATTTCTTCCTGCTTTGGTTTTGGAAGGTTATAGGTTTCTAGGAATTTATCCATTTCTTCTAGGTTGTCCAATTTGTTGGCATATAGTTTATTTTTAAAATTTATTTAACAGAGAGAGACAGCGAGAGAGGGAACACAAGCAACAGGCAGAGGGAGAGGGAGAAGCAGTCTTCCCCCTGAGCAGGGACCCAGATGCGGGGCTTGATCCCAGGACCCTGGGATCATGACCTGAGTTGAAGGCAGACGCTTAACAACTGAGCCACCAAGGCGCCCCGACATATAGTTTTTGATAATACTCTCTTATAATCCTTTGTCTTTCTGTAGTGTTAGTTGGTATTTTTCCTCTCATTTGTGATTTTCTTTATGGGAGTCTTCTCTCTCTCTCTTTTTAAATGAGTCTGGCTAGAGGTTTATCAATTTTGTTGATCTTTTCAAAGAACCAGCTCCTGGTTTCATTGATCTGTTCTAAAGTTTTTTTAGTTTCTCTATCATTTATTTATGCTCTAATCTTTATTATTTCCTTCCTTCTGCTAGTTTTGGGTTTTGTTTGTTCTTCTTTTTCTAGTTCCTGTAGGTGTAAGGTTAGGCTGTTTATTTGAGATTTTTCTTGTTTCTTGCGTTAGGCCTGTATTGCTATGAACTTTCCTCTTAGGACCACTTTTGCTGCATCCCAAAGGTTTTGCACTGTTGTATTTTCATTTTCATTTGTTTCCATGTACTTGTTTATTTCTTCTGTGATTTCTTGGCTGAACTCTCTGTTTAACTTTTTGAGGAACCACAAACTGTTTTCCACAGCAACTACACCAGTTTACCTTCCTACCAGCAATGCACAAGGGTTGCAATTCTCTACCTCCTCATCAACAATTGTAATTCTTTTAATAACCACCCTAATGAGTGTCAGGATAAACTTTTAAATGCATAAAATAAAATACATAGGATGACAAAGAAAACCAATGATACTAAAATGTAATTTTCAAAGTATTAAAAAATCTGGAATATAGCAGTCTGTGTGCTTCTTTATTAACACATTAAGTAACAAGATCTAGTGGCAGGTCTAATAACTACTGTGATTTTGAAGTAAGAAGTATAAATGATATTTCTATATATCTGTAACAAGGTGACTGTAAAAAGAAAACATCAGTGATTTCAATTGGTCAAAAAGCCCCAGGTGTTGTTGACACGCTACTGTGGTTTATTGCCCAATTCATAAAGGAAGGAAATGCTGAAGTTCAGGTTTGGTTAGGGAAGCTGAAGACTGAATGTGAAGACCCCAGGTTCAAGCCTCTTCCATGTCACACCCTCTCCCACCTGCCACATCACCAGCTGTCAACCTCTCTCTTCCCCTCTTCTGAGCCAAACTCCCTAAAAGAGTCCCCACCCCCTTTGTCTCCTGTCCCATCCAGCTCCTCAACCCACTGCAGTTTGGCTTGGATCACCCACACCATCCCCATCAGGGTCACCATGACCTTGAGGTGGCTAGATCTGTTGTCCTTGTCTGGTTTTATTGGCATCCCTACTGATGGTTACCTTTCCTTGGTTTCCCAGACACTGACTCTCCTGTGAGCCATTCCTCCCTAACTTTGCTGCCCTCCTCAGCCTCCCTCGCCACGCTCCCCCCCACTTGGCCCAGAAACCTGTGCAACATAGGTGCTGCTCCGGCTGGTCCCAGGCTCCCCAGTCTTGTCGCCGCACTCTCTCTGGGTGGCCTCGCTCGCTCAGCCGGCCTTTACTGCAGTCTGGCCACGAGGCCCCCATCTGTACTTACAGACACGCGCAGTAGGGCTTCACTCAATAACAGCACTAGCCCCAGGGGTGAGTTGCTACCATGTACCCCAAGCACTGCTAAGCCCCTTCCGTGCATTGTCTTATGTAGTCCTCACCATGACACTATGAGGGTAAAACGACACACCTCACAGTCCTCAGCTGATAAGTGGCAGAGCCAGAATTTGTCCTCCAGGGCACCTTGCAGAGACCCGAAACCTATGGGCCCCCCACTGAGCCCCTCACCCTGCACCCTGTTTCTCCCCCATTGTTTCCTGCTTCAGCGACAGGTACCATTCTCATGGACCAACTACTTTCCTCTTCTTGTCCCCTTGGCCAGTCCTCTTACAGTGGAGTCCCCATCTCCACTCCTCAACCCATAGCAGCTTGGCTTGAAGAAAGTAGCCAGCCCAAGCCTCAAAGATTCATGCCTTCCTTGATGCCCTTCCCCCCCCATCCAATCCATCACTAAGCAGAGCTGACTCTAGCCCCCCACGTACCTCTCCAATTTGTCCATTTCTTCTCATCATCCCCTCTGCATACCCCTGTCCTGGCCACTATCAATTCTCAGAAGTGACACAAAAACAGCCCCCAGTGGTTTCCTGGATTCTGATCTTGCTTCCTACCAACCGTTCACCTAAAGCCCAAGTGATGTCTCCTAGATGCTCCCTCCTCCTTTCTATACCCATGTGTACATGTGTGTGCATAACATACACATTTTCATCACGGCCCTCAAGGATCCGCCTGCCCATTACCCATCTCGTCTCTTACCCCCTCCCATTTCCCAGCTCTGCTCCAGGTAAGAACCTCCTCCAGGTTCTGGAAGGGGCCACACACTTCCTCTAAACTTCGGGTCTTCACCCTCGTTTCTACCCCATCTGAAAATCTCCCCCTAGCTCAATCCCCCATCAGAATCTACTAATGCCTACTAATTCTCCACCCTGCCTGCCACCAAAATAATTTGGGGGAGCTTTAAAAAAATCCTGATGCCTAAAACATACCCCCAGAATCTCTGGAGGTGAGCCTAGTCCTCAGGATTTTAAACCAATCAATGTAAGAAAAACCAGGGTTGCGAACCTGGTTTTGGTCCTAACAACTCTTACTTTACAAGAGGCAGCCCCCTGCACCCCACCTCACACACGCTTTCCAAAGCTCTCGTCACTTCCCTGCCCAGCATGCATGCCAACTTATTGTGCTGTGCTTAATGCTCCTCAGCCCAGCTGGTCAGCAAGCCCTGCCTCCCGAGGCAGGACCCAGTCTCTCTGTTTTCTTCTGCATCTTCAAGGCCTGATCCAAAGGAGAAGCTCAGTTAAGATTTGTGTCATGAATGTTGACGGTCATTTCAAGGGTGACAGGACGCTCTCATGCTTTGAACCTCCTTTCATAAACAAAATCAATTGATGGCCACCACCCCACCCCAAAAGTAACACCCCCCCCTTTTACTTACTCAACAATGGCCTGCAATTCTACTAATAATGATTCATTCTTTTGGCTTAAAACTTTTTGTTTCAGTAAAATGAAGTACAGCCCCAAAATATAACACGTTAATGGAGTTGGTCATTATCTTTGCCCTGAATGATTTCATCAGCTCTTAACAGAAGGGACAGCAGAAGAATGACCATTTATTGAGTGTATCCTATGCACCGGGCATTTTATATACGTTAGTTCATGAATGGAGTTAAATGAGTTAGGTCTGGAAACACCTGAAACTCAGAGAGGTTCAGGAATTAGCCCAAGGTAACAGAGCTGGTAAACCGATACACCAGATTTAAACTGACAGGAAGGGAAGGAAGGGACACAGAAAATAGGCCTGGGCTTCAGAGGATCCACCTCACCTCCTCCTCTTGGCCCAGGACCCTGTTGGCTGTTGGGACTGGCCCCGGGGACGCAGTGTTAATGGCAACAGCCTCCTTCCAGGTGCTCATCCTCTCTCCTAGTTCATGTCCAACACATTGGCAAACCCTGTTGGCTTTGCCTCCACAATATACCGGCACTCTGACCGCCTCTCGGTACCTTCGCTGCCCACTCACCGGATCTCTGCAAGAGCCTTCTTGCTACTTACCCTGCTTCCGCCCTGGTACCCTCTCCCCACAGGGTCACATCACTTCCACCTCCGCTAGAAACCCTCCAGAACTCCCACTGCAAGCTCTTCTCCCCCACCCGCCCATTCTTCTCGGGCCTCCTCTACAGGCCAAGCCCCTCCCTCGGCCCCAGCGTCCGGCCCACTGGTGCTCCTCCAAATCCCTGCACCCGCCTTCCCCCTGCCTGGAGCGCCGGCCGCAGACACGCGCATGCCCACTCCCTGCCCGCACCCAGCGGGGCCTCCGACTCGCTAGCGCAATTCACACACCCCGCTCGCCTCCCCATTCCCGAACATCTCTTTCTCCTTCCTGGCTTTGTTTGTCCCCTAGCTCTTGTCACCATCTGAGAATCACACACACTTCACTTATTTGTTTGCTGCTTCTCGTCCCCAGAATGCACCTGCTCGAGGGCAGGGATTCCTGCCTGTTTGGTCTGTGCTGTAGCCTCAGCATCGAGAGCACCGGGCATATAGGAAGTGTTCAACAAAAGATTGTTGACTGAATGGAGGATGATAGTAATCAATTTGAAAAATTGGTTCTACTTTGGGGGATATTATAAATCTTTAAAGATGTGCTGGCTCCAAGTCCAGAGTGTGACGTCGGGGCTTTAGTATGCATTGCTATGGGGTCCGGTGGCTCTAATCCGAGATAAATTTAAAATCATATCAGTGGTCTGATTCTAATACCAGGGAAGAGTCTAAGGACTTGCTGTGTACACTGACATGTTGATGCTTAACAAGTATTTGTTAAATGAATGAACAGGAAAACATCAGCTTTTATCGGAACCATAGACTAACAGAGATGCCAGTGATTCAAAAGGCCAAAGTTTGTTCTGTTATGCACCAAGTTTAGACCTTCACCGAGTGGGGGCAAGGGATATACTTAACTATTGTTTGAGTATACCAACATTATAATGGGGCATTGTAGTGTAGTAGAAGTACGCGGCTTAGGATCCAACGTCCTCAGGGAACCCCCACTCCCTGCTTGGAGGCTATAGGATCTCTGGTTACTCCGTGTCTCCCAGTCTCACTGGGTGATATGCACCTAACAGGTAGTTTTAAAGCTTCGTTCATCTTTCCTTCTCTGAGCCGGCAGATTTTTCCATCAGATTCCCAGGTCCTATTCCAGACCCAGGGAATCAGACCACAGGGTGTGTATGTGGGGTGGAGGTTGGGGGGGGGGCGTGCAGCCAGGATCCTGCCTTTTAAACAAGCATCCTCAAGCGTTTAGGCTGTTGCTGCTACAAGCCTGGCTAGAGTCTCGCTCCTCTGAGCAGTCCCTGGACCAGCATCAGCATCTGCTGGGAGCGCATTAGAAACGCCAGGTCTCAGGCCCCACCCCAGACCTTGTCAACAAGATCCCCGGGATGATTGGCGCTTTGAAAACACTGCTCTCTCACACTTGATTGGACCAACTTACGGAGCCCTCCCCCCCTTCTCTCCAACCTCCTAAAGGGTGCCAGTGAAAAACTTTTAGCCCAGGGACAAGCCTTTCATTTCACAATAAGAGACAGGCTTAAGATGCCAAGGTCTGCCTGAGGAAGCTCCAAGGAGAGAAGGCTTCCACGGGTGGAGCAAAGCAAACCTTTCATTGCTAACGTTGCTTGGTGACAGATGGGGGACCAAGAGGGCAGAAAAGGATTGAGCATCGAAGAGCAGGAAGAGATTGCTCTTGAGGGAGAAGCAGGAGGGGAAGAGGGACCTGGGCCAGAAACTGGGTCCAGCCTTGCCACACCCATGGGTGCTCATGCTGTGGCTACAGGGGGCTCGGTTTCTGGGGGAGATAGTTTGGGGAGGTTTGCTTTGCCCAGAGGACTGCCCAAGGGATTTAAACCTGGCACCTGGGGGATTTGTTAACCTTGGGCAGAGTCAAAGACATTGTTGTTCATGGCTAAAATGACCCGTCAAGGAACTAATCACATTTACTTATTCATATTTTTATTTTTATATATTTTATTTATAAATATTTTATATATTTTTATATCTTTTAAAAGCATTCTTGAAATTTTGAAGTATGGTTTTTGTTTAACTGTGACAGACCAACAATAAGAAAGCTCAGCGGTGGGGGGTTGCCTGGGTGGCTCAGTCGGTTAAGTGTCCAACTCTTGGTTTTGGCTCAGGTCACGATCTCATCGAGATCGAGCCCCGTGTCGGGCTCTGCGCTCAGCGGGGCGTCTGCTTGAGGCTTCTCTCTCTCCCTCTGCCCCTCCCCCCACTTGTGCACTCTCTCTCTTTATTTAGAGAAATAAATCTTAAAAAAAAAAAAGAAAGCTAGGGGAGCCTGGGAGTCGGCTCAGTCGGTTAAGCGGCTGCCTTCGGCTCAGGTCATGATCCCGGGGTCCTGGGATCGAGCCCCGCATCGAGCTCCTTGCTGAGCGGGAAGCCTGCTTCTCCCTCTCCCTCTGCCTGCCACTGCCCCTCTTCCCCTGCTTGTGTTCTCTCTCTTTTTCTATCAAATAAAAGAAAAAAAAAAAAAGAAAGCTAAACAGGAAGTTACTCAAATATATAAAGACCACACACAGCAAAAATCTCATCTTAGTAAAAAAACAATGTTAACAACCAATATGGGAAATTATTTCTCATGGACCATTGTACACAAAGGAGAGTGCAACTAGAACATTATGGGCTTCATGGACCTGGCTGGAACTGGTTCTGATGTGGGGTCCACACTATTTACGGACAACAAGCCCTAGTTCCTATACACCAGGACACCCAACGCTCAGTCAGGACCTCGAAGCAAAGTGAAGACCCCCTGTTACAAAATGAGTAGCACTCCGCATCCTCCACCCCCAATCTTCCCTGGAGTTTCTCTTTTGCGGGAACCTAGACTTTTACGGGCTGTGTTAGCCTAAAGCAAGACACACCTTTTCCACGGCTGGTCTACCATCATTTGATGGCGCATTCTCTTCTTTCCATGTTGATTACCTGTCATTATGCCCTCCGCTAAAGGCTGCAGAATGAATCTTAGCCAAGCAGGCAAGCGGAAACCCCATTAGCACCCCCAGGAGCCTCGAGCCAGCTGCTGAGGGAAGCGATCCTCCCTGTCCTGGGGTGGCAGGGGCGGGGAGCCGGGAGGGGTGACACGTTACCTGCCAGGTACTCGATGACTGCCGCCATGTAGACGGGAGCACCCACGCTGATCCGGTACTTGAAGGTCCCTTTCTTCAGGTAACGCATCAGCCTCCCCACGGGGAAGATGACACCGGCCCTGGCTGAACGGGACAGCTTGGACATTTTCTTCTTCCCGCTCCGGCCCGACATCTTGCCTCAGTTTCCCTCTCAGCTTGCTGACACGGAGGCCTCCCGGCACTAACACGATGCTGAGAAGGAAAGAAGGCAGGGTGAGGAAGGTGGGTCGGCAAGCATTTGGGGAATGGTGATGGGGCACCAGGACACCGCGTGACACATTTGGTGGTCCTGGGGAGGCAACTGAGACCTGGTTGTCACCGCAGGCCACTGAGGGCTGGGAGCTGGGCATGGGCGCTTCACAGGGCATCGGCAGCCACCCTGCAAACATCTCCCCACCCTGCTGTGAGTCAGCCCGACCTCAAGGGGAGAGGCCAAAGAAAGTCACTAGAGAAAGGGGTCATGGTGCTGTTGTCTGCAGGACAATGGCCCCAAAGGTGCCCAGAACCCCTGCATATGGCAAAAGAGACTTTGAAGATATGATGAAGTCGAGGATCCTGAGATGGGGAGATTATCCTGGAGTATTTGGGCAGGCCCAGTATAACTGCAAAGGTTCTTTTAGGAGGGGGCAGGAGATGAGTGAGTAGGAAGAGGTGTAACAGGAGAAGCAATGGATTCTCCCCTCAGAGCCTCCAGAAGGAACCAGCCCTGCCAACTCCTTCACTTTAGCCCAGAGAACTTGATTTTCACCTTCTGACCTCCAGAACTGTCAGGTAATAAATTTGTATTGCTTTAACCCCTAAATTGGGGCTAATTTATTATAGCAGCAGCAAGAGAATGAATAGGATTCCTGACTTCAGAGGACTTAGCTAATAGTTAATAGGGCAATGCCTGTCATGGTTAACTCTGACCGATGACTCAGAGGGGCTCTGCGTTTCTCGGATGGAAGTGCTTTTCTAAATTCTCCAATCATATAGCCTTCTTAAAAACAGAAATACGAGGGGCGCCTGGGTGGCTCAGTCGTTAGGCGTCTGCCTTCGGCTCAGGTCGTGATCCCAGGGTCCTGGGATCGAGCCCCGCATCGGGCTCCCTGCTCGGCGGGAGGCCTGCTTCTCCCTCTCCCACTCCCCCTGTTTGTGTTCCCCTCTCTCGCTGTGTCTCTCTCTGTCAAATAAATAAATAAAATCTTTAAAAAAAAAAAAAAAACAGAAATACGTCAGAAGATTCAGTTTATTAAACATGCTAATGCAGAGTAACCAAACCTAGCAAATTAAAAGCTACAAAGCAGCCCAAGCTTTTGCTCCTTGGAATGAGGAGTCCAGGCTGATTTGGGGGAGAAACTTCAGAATCAGCGGAGACTTCAAGTACAATGCACCGAGAGACACGCCTATAGCTCATTGTTATTTCAGGAAGCTATCTTCTGTAGGAAGATAAGATAATTATATACTTCCGAAAAGCTCATTCAGAGAATCATGATAGAGCTTCACCCATTGGTTGAGGGCGTATTGTGACCAAAAGATGGGATATATTCCAGAATAAGTAAAAGCAAATGAGACAGGACAAACAGGCATGACCAAAGGGCGGAAAAAAAGGAAACAAAATTTCTAGGAAATGCGTTAATGAATCAAAGTTCTCTGCTCCAAGGGCAATGTCATTTTCACTGGCTATTTCGTTTGGGAATGCAAAATAAATAAGAAAGTCAAAAAGAAATTGAGACTGGTTCTGTTGCGGAGGCTGCCTGTCTCACACACTAGCTAGGCTAGTTTACCAACAGCCAAGGTGGCCATGGAAAGGCCCAAGAAAGTGGGGAAAAATATGATGGAAGAAAGTGTGACATAGAAGCACGGCTGATAGGAAAGACACGAAGCTGGGATTTATTTAATCTGGATGGAAGAATGAACAGAAAGTTCGGGTTCCTAAAGTAGCTGATTCCCCTTTATGACTGAAGAGTTTTATATAAACACTATGGATTTGGCAACCAACCCCATCCTCGACATCTTCTTATCCCCGAGGTGAATAATGTGCGTTTGAGGCATTTTATTACATACTTCACATAAATTATTTTTTACATGCTCATATGTACTTACTATACTCTTATTTTATGAGTCGTTTTGCCATCAAAAGATGTAGGTATTCATCAAAGTTAAGTACAAGCAAAGAGGAGCAAATAGCCTTAGAATATTGTCTCTTTCATAGAAAGGCACAGGGATCAAACAATATCACCCTTTTTAAAACTTCCACATTTTCTGTGCTTCCGCTGTCCCAGGCTGCTACCTCTCAGTGAAGCCACTCAGACGTCCTCCCTTGGAGGAAGGAAGCGACTGCAATATTAAGGTCCTAACCATCTATTTACGTCAAGGAAACTGAGGTCAGGCATCCGTCAGTGTCTGCAGCACCTGCTGTTGGTCATCACTGACCCAGGGCACAGGGGACTCATTAAGCCACGTGAACTGGTCCTGTCCCCAGAGAGCGCTACACGACAGCTTTGTTAGCTGGTGGTGGTGTCCAAAATGGAGGTGGCTCCTGGTACAGTGGAAAGTCCCCAGGATCAGGAGCAAGAAGCCCCGGGCCAGGTCCTGCTTCTACATAACTAGCTGGGCGAGCTCTGTCTGTCATTGGTGTGGGCCTCATCTGTAAGATGGGGAGGTGACTCATGGATCCCGAAGGTCATTCCGGTCTTAAACACCCCAATGTTCGTGAAATGCACTTTCAAATGGTTCTGGTAAAGAAGCTTTAGTCCTTTTAGGAAATGAATTCCGAAGAGTTGAGAGCCGGTACAGGTTCATAAAGATGTATTAGTATTGGGGACTCCACTAAGCCAATTATGTGCTTTTTGCAGTTATGGGTAAGTTGGGGAAAGGGGAAGATTAGTAGGTCTGGTTGCCAAGGAAACCACCTGAAAAGTCCATCACAGAGTGGACTTGTCCTGTGGATACTGTGCACGCTAGATGGTCATGATCTCTCATACCGAGAGACAGAACGACGCACAGGGCACAAATACCACAGGGCCAGGACCCGCTCATCCCTCCCCACCCCGCCATATTTTTCTCAAACGAAAATAACCAGAGAGTGACTAAGTATGCAGGATAAAGCCACCTAGAGATTCCCCCAATGTCAGCCAAGAGGAGCCACAAATTTCCCTAAAAACAGGTGACTGTAAGGGACCGATGCCTAAAACACTCATGAAGATAAAACAGACAAGTAGGGAAAACCAGGGTCAGATCAAATAGAGGAGCATGCTAGCTGCACAGTGTAAAATGTAGGGGTCACCCCACGCATAGCGTTTTGTAACCAGACTTTCTTTTTTGGCTTCCAGACTTTCCTCCAGGTTAGGGCCTTAGAGCTGGGGATGTGGCTCCGTCTGAGGTCTCAGTGGGAGACCGTGCCTGGGGAACCCATCTTTGTAGACACTGCGCTGAGCTTAAGCAGCGGGGCACCCAACTCCTGGGCCCCGACGCTGGGAGGAACCAGACATTGTAAGAATTGGACCACATCCGGGAATCCCTAAGGATTCAGAGGATGCTGACGGAGCTGACATGTCACACCTACTGGACCCCACGGGTGGAAGGAAGTGCTTGGCACCCACCATTGCTCCAGAGAAGACCCTGCTTTTACAGACCACCCCTGCCCCCATCCTGTGCTGGGCTCTGCCCGGAGCAGTGAGACATTGTAACCCCTAACTTCTTCGTTCCCAGGACACCCTTTCCCCTGACTCTATCCAGTCTTGGGAAGTCAGGAGTTAAAAACCTGAACGGGTTTTTATCTACTTCCTGTGAATCTCCGAATCTCCGTGGAGGACCACTCGTTTAAAGAGAAAAGAACTATGGCAATGTGAAATGTGTTTCCATCAGACTAATACTTAAATGTTTGTATTTATTTACCTTCTGCTCTAAAACAATTTCTTCTCTAATTAGGCAAAGCTAAGGACTACAGTACATTATGTTTGTTTACAAGTTTGAAGACAAGAATATGGCTGAAGCTCTCCCAGTGGTTACAGGCGCCACGTGGGCGCCCCCTGGAGGCTGCACGTGGCCAAGCTCTACCCGCCCCACCCTCCAGGCCAATCCTGGGGTATCCTGGAGTCCTTAAGAGGAATTGGGAACCAGACCAGAGATAACCTAGATCTGCAATATATCTGTCCTTTCATCTTGGAGAGACCAAGAAAAACCAAGATATAAAGTCTCGTGATTACTTGCAAAGCAAAGAGGAGAGTTTTCAGCATGCTAACAGTGGGGACTCGGGGAAGAAGGCCAGAGCATGCCTTGCTGCCTGCTCATTTCCCTTTCCCTCCAAAAAGCACAGTTGGAAGAACAAAACTGGTTTTGTGTGTGCTGGGCAGAAGGCACATTCAGACTCCGTTGTTTTAGGATTTATTCCTATGATGGGCTTTTAAGCCCATAAGGACACTGATGAGCTAGATTTTACAGATATCACAAGGGTAAATATTAAATTGCGGCGTTGACTCAGACACGGGCAATAAACTCACGCCAGCCTATTCAAATAACTACTGTATTTCATTGATTTTATGATGCTTTTTTTTTTTACATTTTACTATCTCTAGAAATCAGTATGCATCTTCCAATCTATGACATCATCAATTCAATGAAAGATAGTATTTATGAAGCACTTATTATTGAACAAAAAACTACATTAGTTGTGGAATATACACAGCCCTTGTCCTCAAATATTTTCCAATGAAGTTGCAAGATAGACCATGACAAAATTTCGAATAGATGCTAGAGACGTTGTTCCTAAACTGTGCACCAAGGTACCCTGGGACAAGTCAGCAAATGTTTAAGCTTTCAAGGGAAATAGAGCGATACTCAACCTCTGTGGGACCCTGCAACTACCAGGTCAAAGTGTTCCTACCAGGGGTTCATGACAGATTGTACTATCTTCTTTCTCATGATTCCATATCCTACAAAGCTGAGTTTTTGGTTGCTGCTGTGATTAAAGCAAAAGCCAGGGAGAAATCACTGTGGAACAGAAAATGAGAGTGGCAGTGTCCAGCCTGATCCTAAGGTTTGAGAAGTTGTGCAGTGCTCAACAGGTGCACGCACCCTACTTGTAATTCATTGTGGCTATTTAAGAATGGGATACAAATATTCTTTTTTCTTCTTATTCATGTATTAGTTTTTTTTTCCAAGTAGCTCTTAATTGTTAGGATATAAATACTAAGTTGTTTGGACGTCACCACTTCATAAATAGAACTGATAGGCATTTCTTCTGGCCTAGGCGCTCGGAGGAAAAATGGTGGAGACACTAATTTCTCCGTGAACTGAGAAAGTCTGGGAATTTCTCTGTTAGGGCCCATCACCAACAGGCTGAAACATAAGTATGCCTTGCTCAAGGTCACTCTGAAGCAAGGAAAACAAAAAAGTTAAACAAGTTATTTAAAATTTTGAGTTTAGGGGTGCCTGGCTGGCTCAGTCAGTAGAGCGTGTGATTCTTGATCCCGAAGTTGTGAGTTCGAACCCCACACTGCGTGTGGAGATAGATGACTTAAAAATAAAATCTAAAATAAAATTTTGAGTTTATTTTATCTTTAAATCTAAGTAATATTTGCACAAAGTAATATAAAGCAAAAAGGTAAAGAAATGCATAAAATGAAAAGCAATAGTCTCCCACCCCACTCTTTCTACCCCAATCTCACTTCCAGAGGTTATTCTGTAACAGTTTTATAATTTTAGTTCTGGTGGTCACCTCCCAAGCTCTAGTGTTTATACTTTATTTTTTTAAAGATTTTATTTATTTATTTGAGACAGAGAGAATGAGAGAGAGAGAGAGAGCACATGAGGGGGGGGGAGGGTCAGAGGGAGAAGCAGGCTCCCTGCCGAGCAGGGAGCCTGATGTGGGACTCGATCCAGGGACTCCAGGATCATAACCTGAGCCGAAAGCAGTCGCTTAACCAACTGAGCCACCCAGGTGCCCTAGTGTTTATACTTCTACTTTGTGATTTATTTCCACTTTTAGACAGTCTGTCAATGCCTAAGAAGGGCAAGAACTTTCTCCTCCCTTTTCTAGCTGTTGACAGCACACTGCTGTTTTTATTTCCTCTGCTGATTACCTTGGAAACTTTATTTATTTTTAAAGATTTTATTTATTTATTTGAGAGAGAGAGAGAGAGCATGAGTGGTGGGGGAAAGGAGCAGAGGGAGAGGGACAAGCAGACTCCATGCTGAGCGCGGAGCCCGATTCAGGGCTTGACTTGGGGCTCGATTCCATGCCCGTGAGATCAGGACCTGAGCAGAAATCAAGCCGGACCCTTAACTGACTAAGCCACCCAGGCGCCCCTACCTTGGGCACTTTAAATAACACAGTTCAAGCTCTGACTCCCCCAACTTCAGGTGTTCCCTCCTGATCCACTGTAATGTAGGATGGGGCTGTGCACCTTGATCTCTCCCTGACCCTCCACTCCCTGCCTCCCCTCCCCATTCCTACCTCTGCCCTCCCTGCTGCTGTTGTCCCATGCACAACCTTTATGTTTGGTTCCGGAATCACGGTGAAATCTTCATTTTGGCTCTAGGCTGATTTTGAAAATGAAATGCTCACAGGCAGCATTTATATGATTAAGACTTTGTAAAGACTTGCCCTTCAGAATCGAGTGGGTGTTGGCTCTCATTTCCTTTCTGTGGTCCGGCACCGGGCGCCTCGTGTCTCAGTATCAGCGAGTGGATTCTCTTTGTTCTGAAAACGTGTTGTTCAAAAATCATTCCACATTTCACTTGGCTTCACGTTTAGATCCTGTCTTTCTTACACGGCTCCCCGCCGCCCCCAAGTTCCGAATCCCTGTAGGCTCGGGGAGGAGGGCAGTAGCAGCCGGGAACACGGAACTAGTGAATAGTGAACACAGATCCTAGGGGAAACAGGGTTAGGTGGCCGCGAGCCTCTGGTCACCACTTTTTCATCAACAGAATCAATACACAACCTTGTTTTATGTGTGTTTCTGTTTAAAGACACCTTATATAATATGTATTGTTGATTCATCAACATTGAACTCACGGGAATTAGCGACTATCACTTAAACTTGAACGAACCTCCTCTAATACACGTATTTCCTCCAGAAGGCACATTTATTTGCAGCCTTCTTGTGCTCAGGAACACTAGACGGCACTTCAGGACGGTGCCTGGGGCCATTTTGAACAGTGGATTCACCCATGGAAAGCACATAGATGTGCAAACCAATGCACTAAACAGGCCATGGAAAGGGCACGAATTTACTGAGTGAGAGATGAAAGAGGAAGGCCAGCCTCGGTAGAACTCAGCTGGGAAGGTGAGTGATTCGGCTCAAATGTTTTGCTGCCCTGAGTGTGTCTTTGCAAGACTGAAAAAGCATGGATTTGGGGATGACAAATAAAGTTTAGCAAGCAGGCAGTCCCCTAATACGGAATCCGTGAATAACGAGGGTCAACTGTGCTTTCCTTTGTTCTCGATGACAAAAGAGAAGTGTGGCTTTGCCATATTCTAAAAATCACCTAGTTTCTCGGTCATCGTTCTTTGCAGGGGCCACTTTCTTCCCAGAGACTTTTATACTGAAGTCTTCTGACCTCTGACCTCATGCTCCAGTTTGGAATGGTTGCTTCACCCAGTGGTCATTCTGGGACTTGTCTTCCTGGCTCATCCCTCACCCAACTGCTCCTCCTTCTCGGTTTACTGCCTTGTTTGCTTGGGGTCAGCCTCCTCTCATTCTTCAGAGACAGTAGAGAGAAGGACACTTTGGTTTCTTTCTTTTCTTTTTTTTTTTTTTAAGATTTTATTTATTTATTTGTCAGAGAGAGAGAACAAGCAGGGGGAAGGGCAGGCAGCGGGAGAAGCAGGCTCCCTGCTGAGCAAGGAGCCCAATGTAGAACTCGATCCCAGGACCCTGGGATCATGACCTGAGCCGAAGGCAGACGCTTAACCAACTGAGCCACCCAGGCATCCCTACACTTTGGTGTCTTACATAAATGGGACTGTCTTTACTGAATGATCTTTGGATGATCATTTGGTAGGGAATATAATTTTTAGCATCAAAATCATTTTGCTTCAACATTTTGAAACCATCAATCCATTGTTTTTTTTCATCCAGTGTTACAGATAAGTGTGGTGCCCCCGACCCCCCAAGCTTTTAGATTGTTTCTTTCTGTTCTAAAATTTCACAAGGATGTATCTAGGTGTGGGTCTTCCCCGACCCCATCCACCCTGTTCAGCACTTGGCGATAAGCCTGTTAAATCAGTCAGAAGACTGGTGTCTTTAATAACTCTGGGCATTTTCTGTTACAGACTTGATCATTCCGCCCCATCTCTTTATTCCTCCTGCCGGTCCCTTCTCTTACTGGAATGCCTGTAAACCAGAGGTTGGATCTCCCGGATTGCTCCTCCAAGTCTCTCATCTTTTTCCTTCCATTTTTTTTTTCAGGCCTCTTAACATCTAATTTTGGCAATCATATTATTCATTTCCAAGAGCTCTTTCTTGTTCTCTGGTTGTTCCTTTTTCACACCAGCCCCTTCTTTTATGAGTGCACCATGTCTTCAAGTCTCTCTGAGACTAGTTAGGGTGTGTCTACATGATCGTCTGTTCTGGAAATTATTTGATTTGGTCAGTCATCCCATGTATTTATTTTCATCTTTCTCTTTCATGTCAGCTTTCCTTCAATGTCTGGTGAGCTCTGGTCATGGCTTCATGTTTAAGAATGAAAGACAGGCTGATCATTACAGGCAGATAGAAAAGCTTTCCTCAGCTGTTGTCAGCTAGGCATGGATCCTGCCTGGGACCTCTGGGTGCGTGCCTAGGGCCTGCCATAGAGCAGACATTGCCTGCGCGCCCAGTCAGGGACTGAGAGCCCCCAGATGCCAGAATGAGAAAGCATTACTTTGTGGAGCTGCAGGCGTCCTAGAAATTCTAGACCTGCCCTGTAGTTGTTCAATTTCTCTCTTTTTAAAAAAATAAGCCTTAACAGATTTCTTTTTTTAAATAAACAAATTTATTTATTTTGGCGGGGGGGGGGGGTGGCAGAAGGAGAAGGAGAGAGAATCTCAAGCAGGCTCCATGCTCAGTGCAGAGCCCGACGCAGGGCTCCATCTCGGGACCCTGAGACCACGACCTGAGCCGAAATCTAGTTAGACGCTTAACCAACTGAGCCACCCAGGCGCCCCACATAGTCGTTCAATTTCTTTAGAGAGGAAACCTCAGATTGTTAGTTGGGGGGATAAATGCGGGATTGCCAGAAACTCTACTGGGAGGAGGGGAGGGAGAAGGACCAATTCAGCTGGTCGTTCTGGAAACAGACTCTCAGCAAGTCCCCGTCTCTCACCCTGCCCACCTGCAGTGCAGCTCCCTCTTGCCTTTACTCTTACCCATGGCCTCCCGTGCGACACTGTCTGCATGGTCCGAGGCACTTTCAGTCTTCCAGAAACTTGTTGAAATCTCCCACCTGCTGAAGACCCACACCAGCCCCCTGCCCCTTTGTTGTTTGGTGTTTATTTTCCTTGAAATTCTTTACCATTATTTTTGGGGGCTCCAAGAGAGGGAAAGCGCCTGCGCTCTGTCCATCATGTAGAACTGGAAATGGAAGGTGTCATTTTAACTTAACATCTTAGCAAACATCATTCGGGAATCAGCCTAGAAAGGAGTATGCTGGTAAGGAGAAAAAGCTCAACTGTTTTATAATTGAGTAATAATGTCATATTGAAAAATTTAGATCACTTTCATCACCAGGTGAGTCATTGGTCTTGAGATAATTGAGGAATATAAAATTTCATATCAAGAGATTATGTAAGACCCCTTAGTATAACCGAATCAAATTCAGTGTGTCTGTATTTGCCCGACTGTAGCATATGGGATTCCTATAAACAATATTTATAATTATACTGTAATCCCAGAAGGGAGAAGAAGAAAGAAAAGAAAAATCCCAAGCATTTGCCCTTATTGAATGAATTGCTTTTGGTGGGAAACAGCAAACTTTGCTTAACACCCTGACTGCCTGCCTTCATGAAAAGACAAAATAGTCTGGTTTCTTTGGACCAGTATTTCCTTTAATTTAAATACGTTCTTTCTCAAGCATAAAGAGCTGATCAAGAGGAACCCATTTTTTTTCTGCCTCAAACAACTTCTTGAAATTTGTATTACATGTAAACTGGTGAGGAATATGACACTCTAGCCAATCCACAAGACGGTCCATTAGAAGCCGCCAGCAATCCTGATTTCAATGATCATTTTTCTGCTGTTAAGCTGCCGCAAAGCGGCTTTTAAAAAGAGAGAGCAGTCATTTGAGATTGGGAACAGTCACTGTGGGCCGCGTGTCACAGGTGAGGGTTGGCTGGGCTGAAGAACCACCTTGACAAAGGATCTGGAATTACAAGACAGCTTATTTTAAAGTACTCTTTCGAGCTTGTTCTCTTCAGAAGTATACAGATCAGGGGCTGTAGGGAGGGAGTGACGGGGAACAGCAAATGCGCACGGGGCGGGCTTTGGCCCCCCATCTGCCTGCAGGCTGCTCCCGGGGGGTGGAAAAATCTGAGGCAGAGCAGGGGTCCAGCTGCCTCTTCTTTAGTGAGGCGGGATCCTGGGGGTGGCAGGGGAGAGGCGCCTGACCCCTGGACATCAGCAAGTCTGGGACCTTGTTCTATCCCTGCACTAGCACAAGCCTTGGCTCCTAGAAGATTCTCCCGAAGTTTCTGTTGAATAAGTGAGCAGAAGAGTGAGTCCCCATAAAAAAGTATATGAATCAAAATGCTTTCATCTATATATTACTTTAAAACTGGAAATAAGAGGTCTTGTAGCTTTTTAACGATGGGAATGATTTTTTTTTAAACTTTAAGTACTGTTTTAAAATTGCTGAGATGTATTCATTTTTTCATCCCCATGATATTTCTCTAATCTGTAGTATCATGCTTCAGAATATCTCATATTGTAAATATTTATGAAAAATGAAGTAGACACTGCAATGAAGCATCTTCACTCTGTCAGTTCAAAACTCTCCTTTGGGAGAATAAAATGAGATGAAATAAAACTCGGTAGGACATAAGGCAATTCAATACAAATGTATTAACTATATGTAGAAATATATTTTTAAAGGACATTAAAAAAAAACCCTTTTAGCCTCACACCTAATAGAATTCTAATGTATTTTGGTGTGTTATGTGTTACCCTACTATGTACTGTATTAAAATAATAATAGTTAGTATTATTTTGTAGCTGTAAAAACCATTCTCAGTAGCACTAGCTAAATCACCTGCTCTATTACATTTCCATTTATGAAGTCCAAGGGCAAATCATTATTGCACAAGTAATACTTTCCAAACCGTTTTCATCCAAGGCCATCTTTAAGTGAATGAGAATAGTCAATAATTTTATCGTCATATATGTTAGAGCACATTAACAATTTATAATGTAAAGAGCTATATCAAATGCAATTTCATCAAAATGACACACGGATCAAATTAACTAAATTAACCAACCGTGAACGTTAGAACCAAGCATTAACCCAATTTATTTAAATTATACTATTGGGTTACAAATCATTCCCTTTTTAAAAAGTCTTTCAAGTCATGTCCTGGAATAATCTAGGAGGAAGTCAACTGCCAGTGCATTCTTTATAATCCAGAGTCAGAGCATGTGTGCCCAACTCCTTCTAGAGGGGACGGGGAGAGGAGAGCAGAGCATGGGGGGGGGGCGCAGATAGGGCGTGGATTTAGGGTATATGCTGCTAGGGCGGTACTCAGTGACTTTTAACAGGTTTTGTTACCTTTGTTAAACGTGAGCTCAAGTTTCTTTTTAAAAAAGACAAAAGGACAAGTTGTTGATATATATTTAGTCTCTTCGTTATTAGCCTGCCATTGTCTAATATAAGTATATTTGGCTACCTATGGTATCGGTTGGATGAGAAATGAATATAAGTGAATGAATAAAAATAACTTTTATTCTTATTGGATCTTAGTCATGCAGCCCAGAAGAAAATTGTCTTCCTGAATCTATTTATTCATGGAAAACAAAATAAAAAACAAACCCTTTACTGGGTCCAGCCTGGTCTCTTATCTTTTTGCTCTTGGGAATTGACAAACAGAACAGTGGGCAAGTTGTCCTGTTTCTTCAAAATCGAATAGTTTCAAATTAGTAGTGAGGTTTATTGTTATCAACGGTGGCCTCTTGCTTCTCTGAGCAGGGGACCGACTTTGAGCCAAGATGAGCTTCTCAGGTGAGGGGTGAGGAGATGCGGGAGTTTGCTTTGGGGCTGGGAGTGAGTGTTACCAGTCCCGGACAGCAAGTAGACTGTAGCCCCCGGCGCTGCCTGATCCACCAGGGGCTTCCAGAGACATCGATGACTGCTGGGCCCCTGAGTACATGGGGGGGCGGTTGTGGGTGCTCAAGGCAGAGGCAGCTGCCCCGGAAGCCCTCTTCCTCCATCCCTCCCTTGCTTGTCCCTCCCACCCTGTTTTCCTTACTGTCAGTCCTAAGGCAGCGGCTGCACTGTGGGCGCAGTGGGACTTGAGGGGGCTGTGGCTCCCGCCGCCGTGTTCTATGCTGGTGATACGCAGCGCCCTTCCCTGGTTATGGCTGCGGCGGACTGGGTCTTGGCAGTCTGTACCGCTGCACCAGGTGAGGGCAGCCATGAGGTGCCTTTCCATCTATGGGTGGAAGCTGCTAGACCTCGAGGGTGCAGCACAATGGCAGATGGGAGGTACAGGGGACCAGAGTGGGGAAGGGGGTGTGGTGTGAGGGGGTGGGGGGGTCCAGTCTTGCACCCACCACCTGTGGCCCTTAGCCAAACCCACTGATTTTTCAACACCTCCCCCCCCCAACCCCGCCAACTTTGCTCAAACAAACAAACAAACAAACAAACAAAAAAGAACAATCTTTCAGGAGCTCCAACATATAAAACAGACGGAAGGAAGGGGAGCAGTCCTGGATGGAGTTGGGATGTGCCTGAGAACCTTGATGGCTGCGTTCCCACCTTTCCTGCTTTGGGCCTCTGAGAAATGACAGCCATTACACCTGCTGACCTGTGCGGTCCTTTCCGCCCTGAAAGATGCTCCTATTCTATGAAGATGCTCAAAAGGTCCCTCCTTCTGACCCCCCTCTGTTACATCCACAGACATGGAACAACCCAGTAGAATGAATCCAGATGATCTTCCCTTTGAAGTGACTATCTTGTCATCCACAATAATTGTAGAAAAGAAAAACCAGACTTGAAAATTCTACTTTGCTTTGTTCCGGAACTGCCTCTTCTCCACCCCAAGACAATAATCTACAGTGTTCACTGAAGAGCAGCGGGGGTGAAATCCAGTTTTGGAGCAAGGGGACAACGCTGGAGTTGGTTAGCACAGCAAGGAAATTCTGGAAGACTGGTCAATTTGCAAGTTTAGCATACTGGTGGGGGACCCCGTGAATTATCATCTGATCTAAAAGTTTATGTTGTATATTATAAAAGCTATTGGAATTTGCCTTTTCATATTCTACTACCACTATTTAATTTTAATGGCTTTATTGAACAGTGAAAGCAGCACAAAATACACGTCGCATAATATATGCCGTTATTAGGGCCAGGCCAGTAAACGCAGGGCCTGGGTTTCCCAGGATCAGTTTGATTTTACTTTGTTATGTTTTTGTCCAGTTGTTATGGAAACACCCCAAATCTAAGCATCCAAACTATATCATCAGGACTGCCTCTTTTATCCAGAAACAAGC
This sequence comes from Halichoerus grypus, assembly GCF_964656455.1. NCBI lineage: Eukaryota > Metazoa > Chordata > Mammalia > Carnivora > Phocidae > Halichoerus > Halichoerus grypus. The sequence goes on from NC_135718.1 coordinate 55,186,716, forward strand.
CCCAGATCTCTGATCAGATCGTGTGTTGCAATTTTGGGTTAAACAATATTGTCGCCGTAGCTAATTCTGGCGTTCCCAGAATGAGCTGGAGCGAACATCCCTGTGCTGGGGCTGGTGGTCCGACGTGGATTTCCACACACACTTCTGTCAAAGCATGAGAATTCTGACTTGAATTACTTACTCCATTCCAAGTCCAAATTGGCAACGCCAGTCAAATAAATCGGGCAAAGTATGATGGATGGTGGGATGGATAAATGAACAGCAAGGGCTTCAGAGAAACCACCAAATTTATCTTATTTAATACTTTGTGACAAGACAGTTTAAAGTACAGTGTTGTGCGGCTCAATCGGATAATCTTTATCTTTCATCGGACAGAGGCAGGTAAAATGGTGATGCAGAGAAGAAGTTTTTAAAATAAGACTTTGCATAATGAACATAATCTGAGAATTGCTGGGATGGCAGCAGCCCCTTGTTCTCACCCCAGGGAGGAGAGGATGTGGGCTGCAGAGTGAGGGTGCCTGGGTTGCCGTCCCAAGTCTACCTCCAGCTGTGGGCCCCACTTGACCTCTCTTTTCTTTTCCGTGAGATGGGTCTAATAATAGTAGCTACCTATCGCGCTGTTGGAAGAACGGAAGGGGTGAATACACAGAATGTGTCTGGAACAGTGCCTGGCAGGCCGTAAGGCGTTTAATAAACATTAGCCATCGTGACTTATTTCCACAGAAGAAAACAGTTCCAGAGGACGATTTTCATGGAGTGCAGCCTGGCATTTCCCCTCTATTTCAAAAGCAACTATGACAATACCATAGCGCTGGGTGTGCTGTGTACACCACGAGGCTTGAGCTCAGCAACATCTTCCTAGGAGCTTATGTAAAGGGGTGGTGATGAAATTTCCACCCTGGGGAAACTCCCAGAGCTACCCAATCTACTGAGAACTTCAAGACAGTGAGTACTTTTGTTTTTTCCAAGGCAAGGCACTTTGGGGCCCCTCCTCGTCTAATCCCGTATTCCCCAAATTCCACGTGCCTGGAAATTCACAATCATCACATGGCTAGAATCCTAGGATTTCATAAAGTCATGATCTAAGACTGAAAGGTACTAGAGTGATCAAGTATTTTTAGTGCCCCCTCCTGATTTTAGCCACCATAGAAGGTGTGGCATGGGAGGGGCGGTGGTCAGTAAACAGCTGGTCCATGACCACACAGTTCTTGTGAGAGAGACCAGACCTACCACCAGCCCCCTCACCCCCACTTCTGGAATCCTGGTCTGGGGCTGTTTTTCCTGCACTCGGTTATACCTGGCAGTGTTATGTAGTACACATTGGACCTTCAATAAATGTTCCTTGAATGAGTGAATAAGGGAAACCAGCCTTAAATATTTCCTTCCTTCCGTCCTTCCCTCCCTCCTTTCGTCCTTCCTCCTTCCTTCTTTTGTAGGATCCACGCCCCGTGTGGGACTTGGATTCATGACCCTGAGATCAAGAGTTGCATGCTCTACCGACTGAGCCAGCCAGGTGCCCCTTAAATATTTGTTTCAAAAGCATTTGGGGGGCTCCTTTTGTGACTTTTTGGGGGGAGGAGAAATGAATTATCCTCTCACTCATCCTTCCCTCCAACTTAATTCCCAATATACATTCCAGTGTGCACCCAGGAGAAAAAAAAAAAACCCTCCATCGTGAAGCTTTCACTATCTTCCTTTTTAAAATACTACTTTCCAATATCGTTGTTAAAAGTTATGTCCTCTACTGGCTCATTTTTTTTTTCTCTTCTAAATCTAATTTAAGATATTCACAGAAGCATAGCGATCAAACAAATTGTAAACTGTTGGTTCAGTTCGCTCCTCAACTTGAACCTCAGCAGCCCAGGCCGACCTCAGCCTCGCGAGGGAATTTACATGATGATGACGTGATGACGTTGAAGAAAGAGGAGGAGCTCTGTGTGGTCAGGCTTCTTTGCGCCCGCCTTGGACCCTTTCCCCTTCTCCTCCAATCCTCCTGCGTTCTCTGTTGTAGCCTACTCCCAGCTCTCTTCCAGATTAAAATTCTATTCTCCCTTTAAAAATTGTTGTAGCATTTTATTGCGGCTGTTATTACACGTTATCAATCACTTGTAACTTCTTCATTGTATTTAGTTATGCAAGTAATACAGAAATTAATTCAAATTGTAAAATTTCAAATGTTGTAACAATGGTTACAGATGGGTATGAATAATTGTATGACTAAACTCTTCCTTGACAATTCTTCCAGTGCTTGTCTCTTTCAGTGGGTGTCTTTATACCCTTCCTATCTATTTATGTGTGCATTTTTACTTACAGAAATGCATAGTATTATTCTGGGTATTTTTTTTTTTTTTACATAAATAGTACCATACAGTATGTATTGTTCTGCAATTGCCTTTTTCATTAATAATATGTCTTGGTGACCTTTCTGTCTCACTATATACGGGCTTACTTCATTCTTTTTAACTGTTGCCTAATTTATCCAGAAGATAGATGTACCGGATTTTATTTAGCCATTCCCTATGATGGCCGTTAGGTTGCTTTCAGTTTCAAAACTACCAAAACTCAAAATGGGAGGGAATTACCTAATCTGAGCATACGCGTGCCTGTTTCCCTAGGATACGTACCAAGAAATGGAACTGCTGGGTCGCAGAGTGTGCACACTATTAATTTTAACAGTGCCCTCCAAATTGGCTGTACCAATTTACACACCTGTTAGCAGTGTGAGAAAGTACCCGGTTTCCCACTCAGCTTGCCAAGATTAATCACTTTTTACCTTGTCTTACCTGCATATATATTTTATCTCCTAGGCTTGGAATGTAAGCTCTCTGAGAGCAGGGCCCATGACTTTCCCATATGTGCATCCCCCCCCCCCAAACAGAGGTGTTTAATAATTGGTTCTCAGCAAATGCTTGTGGAGTGATCTCCACCACAATCTTTGCTCATCTCTGTGCAAAAAAAAAAAAAAAAAGCGTTTACCCAGAACGCATCTTTTAGGCGATTTCTTAAGAATGAAAAACGTTTTTAAAAAAGTTGGTTGGATTTTTGTACATCCTTCCCCCTGGACAAGTTACAGATATCTTTCATCTAAAGTTGCCTGCGGAAAACGGGATTCCCTCCTGCTCTGCTGGTAGGAGGCAGTGAAAACAGACCTGGCTGTCTCAGACAATAGCTAGCAAGGTGTCCCACCCACTGGGAAAAGCCTCAGAATCCCTGGGAACTAGACAGAAGATGGGATGGGGAGGGAGTAAGGTCAGACTCTTTGGAACATTCTGGATCCAAGGAGCGAAATTCTTTTACAGAGTTTTGAAATAGAGGAAACCATTAATAATGTCCAAACCCCGGCAATAAATGGATCCAGGTGAGGAAGACCTGTGACAGCCTAGCAGAACTGGAGTGGAGAACTGGAAATAAATGTATTTTCAATTTGGATCCAGGAAAGGGAGGTTTTAGAGGTGTGAATTACTGGATGCAAGATAAACTTTTCCTCCAGGCAGAGCCTATATTTATTTATATGATAATCTTGGGCTAAAGCGATTCTAAAAATCCATGAGCGTGGTTCCAAATCTTGCCGTCTGAACACTCATTTGAAAAAAAGGAGTTTTCCAAAGGGGCTAGAGATAACTTTCAGTTAAATATGAACGAATTGAGAATTGCGTGTCGCTAAATAAGAAACAGCACAAACCGAGGCGCATTTCACTCTGGATAACGTTTCTGTATCTCTCGCCTATTGAACCGTTTCAATAGCAACTGTGCAGCCCAGGTCGGGTACAGTTGTATTTCGACACAAACACAAATGAGAAAAGTGAGGAAACCGTTTGCTAGGGTGGACTGACCGCCTCCAGGGGAGTGGGGGGCGTAGGCGCGGGCCCTGTCTGGAACTCCCCTGGGCTGGACGGGCACCGCAGTTCACCTGCACCGCTGGAGTGCGGGGACCCCCTTTACCGTCGGGGCTGCACCGCCCCAGACACACAGGGACCCGCGCTTTCGTTTCTCAGCTCGCATCTTCTGGCCCTTTTCACCCCTTCGCGCACCGTGGGACCGTTGCCACTAAACCCCAGCAGTGACCGGGCCGAAATCAAGCCCGCGGTGGCCCAGGTCGCGGCCGCAGCCATCAGCGACTGGAAACTCCTGGAGAGGGAGGCGCATCTGGCCTTTTGGGGGCTCAGGGTCCTTTGGCCATTGTTGGGAGGAACAAAGAGGGCAGGAGCGGAGGGCGCCCCCATGAGGCAAGGCGGGGAAGGACACCGACCGGCGCGATTTAGGCGGCGGGCGAGGCTGGCAGCGGGTGCTCGGGGAGAGCGGGCTGCGAGCCGGGGAGGCAGGGCCGGTCCCGCCCGCCGCGCCCCGCACGCGCCTCGCGCGCCGTCTGGCGCCCGCCGCAGCCCTTTCCTTCGTCGCGGCCACTTTACTTTTATCCCCCTTTTTCCTTTTATTATTATTATTATTATTATTATATATATATTTTTCCCGCGCAAAGCGGGAAGCGGGGACTGCCCAAGCGAGCGGCGGAGGGGCCGCCATTTCCCGGGGAAAACGCAGCGCGCGCGGCGGCACCGGGCGCCCCGGAAAGGGAACCGGAGGGGAGTGCCCGGCCCCGAGCCCTCCTCCGCGCCGGCCGGGAGCTCACGGGGCTCACGGGGCTCACGGGGCTCGCGGCGCCCGGCTTACGCGCAGCAGCTCCCGGCCTCGCCCCCGCCGCCCGCGTCCCCGGCCTGACCTTCCGCGGCGCGGCCCGCCCCCGGCCCCCGGCCCCGGGCCCCTTCCCTCCGGCCCGCGCCCCCGCGCCCCTTCCATTGTCAGCCCGGAGCGGGCCGGCGCGCAGCCCCGCACCCTCGGAGGCCCCCCCACCCCCCGAGCGGCCCACCGCCCCGGAGCAGTCCCCGCGGCCGCCGGGCGCCTCCCTCCTCCGCTCCGGCGCCCCGAACTCTGCATCCCGGGAGCCCTCAGCTCCCTCCCGGGCCGGCCTCGCCGCGGCCCGCCGCTGGACCCCGCATCCCGCCGCCTCCTCCCTCCTCGCCCAGGATGCCCCCCACTCCTCGCCGGCCGCGGCAATTTTACCGCTTCTTTCGCACCCCCCCGCCCCCCGCCTTTATTTCGCGAGGAAGCAAGTTGGGCACCTTGATTTATTAATTCTTCTGTCTTTCTTTTGCGGGGAGGGTCGGCTATCGGGGTGCGCCCGCAGGGGCCGGGCGGCGGGAGAGGCAGGGGTTCTCTCCGGCCCCGGCACTGCCCCCGCGGCGCGTTTTGTCTCCAGCCCCCGGAGCCCCCTGAACAATAATGCCATCGCCATGGCGGGCTCACCTGGTGCTGCGCCGCCTGCTCCGGGCGCCCGGTGCCCTCGGCGCGCCGCTCCCGGGGCGCAGGTTCGGCCCTCGCGGCGCCGGTGCCGGGCAGGACTCTTTGCCTTTCTTTGGGTTCTATCGGTGCTTGTCAATGGCGGCAAGCGGCAGTTCTCCGGGCCGCGGATAGTAGCGGGGGGAGGAGGAGGAGGGAGAAGGGATTGCTCCTTCTCCACATAACCACCTCTAGGAGGAGTCGCTCAGCCTCATCCCCCGCCAGCCCAGGCTCCGCGACGGGTCCGGGGCTTTCGGTGGGGCTTGATGAGCTATTGTCCTTCAGGAGCATTAATGATGAAACCGCGCGGCCTCCGCGTCGCGGGCGGATCAGCCGGATGCGCTGAGGGCCACTTGCTAAGATGAGGCTTTCCCCAGAGCCGGGGACAGAAGCACTACGGTCACGATCCGGAGGCTCCCGATAGCAGGATCCACCTTTGGTGGAAGAAGACGGCGTGGGCGTTCATCATCGGGCAGTTCTGGGCAGAGCCTTAGAAGGTGAAAGCCCAAACGGCCCCCTTCGATGGTCTCGTGTCCTCAAATAATAACAAATAACTGTACAGGAACATTCGTGTCTGCCACTGGGGCTGTTGCATAGGGTGGCCACGGCCACGAGAACTGAGAATGTGTATCCATGCCTGTTGGCTTTTTATAAATTCAGACCAGTTTAGATTCCAGGGTTGCATAATATTCGCAGATGTATGTTTTGGTGGGTGAGACTGTGTGCGTGGACATAATTTTTAATTCGGTTGCTTTCCCGTGTGTTAATTTGTAATATCGAAGCAGGTATTGAGATTGGCACGGGGCTATTGTCTTAAGGACCAAATGTTAGTTTCCGGGAAATGTATTGTTACAGGGATGTGGCGGACAATATCAGGTGTGATCATGGGATTAGAAGTAGCTCTGTTCTACTGGAAGCCAGGGCTGTCCTTTGTAACTGGAGATGCAAGCCCGGGGCTCCATGGCTGGGGGTGAGTCAAAGGAATGTGTTTATTGCTGGGAGAAATGTTCACTTGCTATGGGCCATCCATGCTTCCTCTGGTTTCTCACCGATGAGTCAAAGGATTGTGAGAGGCAAAATTTTGACCTCTTTAAAAAAGAGAAACCGACAGGAAAACACAGTTCTCCAGCATTGGTCAAATGGGTGCTTTTCAGAGCCTTCTTTTCAGAGCCTTTCCCATTTGGTAATATTGTGTACATTTGCCCCTATAAACCTGTAAATGTTTAGGCAGTGGGGAATATTGGGGTGACTGAGAGCCTCCAATTGTCTGAGTGGGAAAGAACCCAAATGCCCAGCTGCTCTCTGGATTTACACTAGTCCGTGGGGGCTGTTGATGGAATTAGTAGATAGCGCTTTAGACCATATGCATTTTGAACAAGTGTTTTGCTGAGAAATCTATCGACTTCCCAAAAGATCATGCATGTATCAGAAAGGTATAAACAAATCTCCGTTTGTTTAAAGCTCATATGGCTTCTCAAACTCTCCTGGACACAATGGTCTCAGTTTATGGAGACTTCCTTCACTCTTCTTCCTATCCCTTTTACCCTCTCTGTGTATGACCTCACTGTTCTTTGTCTTTGAAGGTACTCTCCAGGTCAGAAATCTAGTCAGGATAAAGTCCTCTTTTCCTGAGACATATATTTAAAGGGTTTCAAATGATCCCTTGGGGCATCTCAAATGATTTCGACTTTCCCGTTCTAGAGGAAGTGCCTATCTCCCTTCTTATATAGATTTCTGGTGTCCATTCTTGGTCAGAAATAACTTCCAGGCCAACATTCAAAAGGGTTCAGGAGCTGTCTGGGAGTGTTTGAAAAATACTCCTACCCTGTGACCCACTCAGCCAGGCTGACTGAGATATAGTTGAATAATTCATCAATATATATTAGATTCACATTCTCCCTGTAACTTCGCAATAAAAATGGTACATGTGGTCATTTTTATGTGCATTTTATGTAACTCATTTCATCCTAGCATTTTGTTATGTGCTATCTTGAGAAAGGCTGGTCTAAGTATTTACTGGTCAGCATTCTCCCATTTCCTACTGGTTGTTTTCTTCCAATAGATGATGTAGTCTCAACTCAGGGAGTCAAGGGGGGTGTCAGCTTCATAAGGCTCTTCTTGTTCCTTGAATAGAAGAGATCATAGAGTTCACCTGCCTTTATGTTATAAGAAGAAATTTGATATTCAGGTGCGTCAGGTGACTTAGTCAAGGCCACGTGGGTGAAACTCCAGTGCACTTATGGATACCCAGCCTAAAGCGGTTTCCCCCAACTCCAAACTTCAGAGGATGTATAGGGGACAAATAAGCAACCTAATATGCAGATCTAGTTAAATTATACATATTTATTAGTGGACATTTGACACATGAACAAAAACCTAAGCCAGATAATATTGTGTAGTTAAAATACATTTAAAATGGTCAACATTATTAGAAATTCATCAGTAATTGTAAGTTCTGCAGTGGCCTCTAGCTCAGGGAATCTCAGACAAGGGGAATAATAAATAGTAATAACGAGAGTTTACACTTATGAATTTGTCCAGAGTGCACCATACTTTCACCCTTACTAATTCATTTAATCCTCACAACTCTATGGGTTGGGCACTATTTCCTTCTCTGTATGGATGGAGAAACTGAGGCAGAGAGTGTATGCAAAACTTGCCTGAAGTTATGGAGTTAGAAAGTGGCAGTATCAGGTTCTTAATCCCTGTGCTAATCTGGTGCGAGGGGTGTGTGCATTCACTTTAGGCAAAGAACTTTTGTGATTGGTTACAGGATGGAAATCCCTTGACCATTCCCAATACATATCCTCGAGGAGTCAGCGAAAAACCTAATTTCAGGAGGTTCAGTTGATTACCACTGCACTGAAAACATTTTCTTAAACTCCGACCTGTATGTATGGATAACATTATGAATAAATGGATTGATTGTGAATTGACTCCATCAGCGAAAAGGATGTTTAGCAAACATTTTATTGAGATGCAGGATGAACTGCTTCTCCACGTAGGGAGTCATGTAACATGATTTAGAGATGGGGGAAAAAAAAAGAACCAGCCATGCAACTAGATTCATATTCTGTGGAGTCTACTAGTCATTCGTTCACAAAATCATCTATTTTAAAGATAGCTTCATTGATTTTGGCCCCCCAAACAGTTTTATTTTCTCATGATCCCAATTTATGTGAATTGAGTGGATGTTTATTTTCCATGATTTGTTCTAATCTAGTTCATGACACCTATTATAATTTGTGATCATTTTACCCTTCTGAGATCTTGGTATGCAATTACCCTATTAATTTCCTGACCCTCGCCTCTTCCAGAAGGACTGTATCATGTGGGTACATATTTATATCTGGCCTACGTGAGTGTATGTGTATTATGTGTATAAGATTTATATATCCAGATTAATTTCATTTGAGAATTTCTGATCCTCTTTGAAGTAACTTGAGATTCCCGGGGAGTAGCATAAAAACAGATGGAAATCATTGGTTTAAGCTCTTCTTTGAATGTAAGTTAGGCAATTCTAGATGCTGTATTAATTCCATCAAGGCACCAACTGGCATAACTCGAAATAGCAACTCGGAGGCCTGAGGTTATGAGTGCAGACAAAGCACCAGGCTAAAAAGTACCCCACCATTCTAGGAAACGAACACAGCTTTTAAATGTACCCTAGAACCTGAAAAATACTAGGCAATCTGAATTAAAATTTTTTATTAGCTAGAAATATGCAAAGTCTTCCCCGGTGTTATATTTTGAATAGTGAACATTTGATTAACATTTAATTAAACATTTGATTTCCTTAATCAAAACTGGTGGCTTTAGGATCTTAATCACTTATGAAAGGGAATGATGTCTTTAAAGAAACACATAGGCACTTATTATGCCAACAAAGCCTATTCTTAGTAGTTCTGGTTAAAATGAACATCTTCGTCTCCTCCCAAAAAGAACATCTTAATAGTCCAGGTTTTTAAAAACAGCAACAAAATATGTCCTTTTTGATGCTAAGCCCTGGCCATTTGGTTCCGGGAGAAGGGGATTTATATGAGTGAGTGTGTGTGTGTGTGTATGTGTGTGTGTGTGTGTGTGTGTGTAGATGAGTCTCTATGTACACACATCTGTCTATAAATTTGTAAACATTTGGTGTGTGTGTTACGTGTGGCTATGTTATGAGATGGGTCATGACGGCTACTGCAGTAGGCTCAGAGTTAAGGGTGATTTGGATTTTATTTTATTTTATTTTTTTTAAAGATTTTTATTTATTTATTTGAGAGAGAGAATGAGATAGAGAGAGAGCATGAGAGGGGGGAGGGTCAGAGGGAGAAGCAGACTCCCTGCTGAGCAGGGAGCCCGATGCGGGACTCGATCCCGGGACTCCAGGATCATGACCTGAGCCGAAGGCAGTCGCTTAACCAACTGAGCCACCCAGGCGCCCCGTGATTTGGATTTTAAAGGACTCTACCAAATGTTTAGCATTTAACCGATGATGAACTGTCCTGTAAAAGAAAATTAAGTGTTGCAGGTTTTTAAGAGAAATATGTTATCAGCCCTGATGATGCAAAGTTGTGGTTAGGAAGAGAAGGCGCAGGGTGTCATCATTAATGGAAACAGAACCCGGAGCTAAGGGGAGTGTGCCAGTTGGGATGTCGCTGTGTTCGGTGCCAGAGCTCCTCGGGGAGACCATCCCCTTACCTCCAGGCAGAGCTCTTTGCCACGATTGTGATGGGAAGTGGCAGCATGCATCTAGAGAGATTGGACCTTAACATCTGTGTTGGGAGATCTATGCAATGTGGACTCACGCCCAAACAAAATTGCTCTTTACAATTTAGACCCATTCTAGAGAATGGGGGCACAGATTTTCCAAATCCACAAAAGCAGAATACCATAGTAAAACTGTAATTTATTTATACAAATGGTGTGTTTTTACAAAGGCCATCTGTCAGTTGACTCTCTGATCTAAAACAAATCTGTTTGTTCCCCCAAAAGAAATAACATGTCTGTTGAAAAAGGATTTATGGACGACAGGCTGCCCAATCCACCAGCCATTGGTATAATAGTAACTATTTATGATATATTTACTTCTACAGGAGTGCTGTGAGTGGAAACTATTACTTGTAAAGTATGGTAATTAATTTTCATTACCTCGAAGCCAAGAAATGGAGCCCAGTTGCATTTATTAAGATTATTGCATGAAAAACACATGTGTCTTCTGGGAAAAAAAAAATCCAAATAAAAGTACGCGGAGAGCTTTGGCCACGTGGTAGCTCACTGCTCTGATGGGTGGTGGTAGGGACATGGGCTTGCACTCAAGCATTGGATTCCTTTTTGGAGGACAAGGGGACAAATCATTATTGAATGACCCTGGCCACTCGATCTCTAGGCACCACTGATGGCCCTTATTGGAAATTAGATCTCACTAGTAATACTAAAAGGAACAAGGACTCTAGGCTGAGAGAGAGGGATATGGAAGAGGAGGGAAGACCCCTTGCTCCCATCTCCTGTACACAAAGGTGACACTCAAGTGAATATTTATTAATATTTATTCCCAAATGGAACCTAATATTTTTTAATGGGCCCTCTCTGCAAGAAACCGGGCCAGGTCACACGAGAGGTACAAAGAGGCATCTTCTCTTCTCAGGAAGCTTGCCATCTATCTGATAACTGAGGGAATGGCAGTAGGTACAGAAATCACCTTGAAATTATCAATGCAAAACTGTTAACAAGGGTTAGGGGTTACCTTGTCTCTGGACACCTTTCTTAAATTGACACCAGTTCCTACAAGCATTCTTCCAAAGCATTCTTAAAATTAGCTAAACCAGATTCCCCCCCAAATGTTTTATTTTATTTTACTTATTTTTTATTTATTTTTTAGGTTTCAAAAATTTTAAAAATAGGTAATACTTGAATAAAATAAAAAAGTACCTAGGTCGACAATCCATAGGGTCCATTCCCCTGTACCCCCCAGGCAGCCAGCCAAAGTAACGTTCCTTTGGTGTCCTTCCGAGCATGTACTTTTCTCCCTGTTTGTGGACAGAGGTCTTATCTGTCTTCCCTGGACTTTGGAAGAGTCTTAGTATTCAGTCCTTCAGGGGACAGACTCCTAGCACATGCACTGCTCTCTGCTGAGGTCTCAGGCAGAAAAGTGGACACAGAGGCTCAGAGACAAGACCCTGGTGAAGGTATAGATCTGGGATCTCCCGTCAGCGCTGCAAAGGGAAAGACGTTGCTCTCCAGACCTAGGAAAGTCCTCACATGGGATCAGTCAAAGCTCAGGGACGCAACTGGCACCCAAATGCGTTTTGTCTCTCAGGCTGACAGTCCAGAATCCCACCTCTGAAGATAAGAAGATAAGAGGACCATCCCTTTACTTCCTGATGGATCCTCGGAGATGCCCAGATGCCACTCAGCTTTATTTCCCACAAATACCTCCCAGTAATGGTGCTAGAGATCAAGTGAGCACTGCCTTGGACCCCCATTAGGTAGACCGGTCTCTCAGGATAGTTAGACTGAGTCTGTTTGCCTCCAAGCTCCACACTGCAAAGGACATCAGAAATGATGAGGTGGTTTTTGGTTGGGATCACATCCAAGGGCGTTTCTACTTGGGACCTCTGCAGCTGGGGCAGGGTCGCCTTCACTCAGGGCTGCCGCTCTCTGGTTGGGCTGCCAAACTTCCCATTGGGAGGCTGGCCTCAGCCCAGTCCTTGGGGGAATCTAAGGGTAGTGGCCCGGGCATAGCACTGCCCTGGGGGCTGCATGGGCAGGAGGTTGCTACAGCCAAGGCGCTCTAGGACTGCGGGATAGTGGGGCTGCGGGCAGCTCATGGCTTCCTACAGCTGTTGAACTGTGGCCTCCTCAGCTCTGGTTTTCAGAGCTTGCCTGCCCCTCTCCTACCCTTTATAGAGGAAATCCCGTGTCCACTCCTGGGCCTCAACACCACTTCCTGCCTCACCTAATTATTCCTTCGGTTTCACTTGTGCTGGGAAAGAGTACTCAAGGCAAGAGGGGAGGGAGTTCACGCTAAAGGAGACTCAGTCACTCACACCTTTGCTATTCATAGAGGTTTCCACCTCAATTTCTTTCTTTCTTTCTCCCTCCTTCCCTCTCTTTCTTCCTTCCCTCCCCTTTGAAACTCTTAGCTTAGGTTCTTGGACACTTGGAGGTCCACTGGGAGCAGTTAGGGCTCTTGGAAGAAACTGGGGTTCTGGAATGTTTTGTGTCAATGTGCATTTCTGTTGAGAAGATCCATCTTATGTTGTTGGCAGGTTCTCAAAGGGATTCCCGCCACAGAAGTTAGCTAATGCTGACTCAGTTTTCCCACATCGTCCCAGGCTCCTGTCCTCACCAGCTGAGCTCTGGTTCCATTGTTATGAGAAAACTGCATTCCTCCCTTTTTAGTAGAGGTGGACAAACCTATTCCATAAGCCCGATAGTAAATATTTTAGGCTTCTTCATCATGAGGCAAAACGGAGGTTAACATGTAGGTACCCATATAACAAGAGAGAAAAGAAATTTCCATAACATTTTTATTGATAAAATGTTGACTATAATAACAGTAGAATACAATTTTTTTTTTTGTAACACAGGTCTCCCAATGAGAAGAATGGAATTCTATCTTAGGGGTGATAACATTTCTCATAACAGGGGTTCAAAGTTAGTGTTTGCAATCAGCAAAACCGATTGCAAATGTTCATCTACTAATGCATCCTGGCTAATCCACTGCCTGTATTCGGATTGCCATATTTAACTGGAGGAGATCCTTCAGTACATGCAGAAGAGATTTTTTTCTTTTTCACATAAGGGGAATAAATGGCTCAGGGATGGTCGGCAGGTGGAGGAAGAAACACACTTCTCCGTTGGGTGAGGAGATGAACTGTTGGCACCCCACCACACTTCCAACTTGTTTTATTTGCGTCCATATCATTCATGGAAGGAAAATGAGCTTGGAGATGAAAGGTGTGGCCCAGTCCCAGCTCCTCCACTGTGTGATTTTGGGCAAGTGATGGAATCTCTTTGAGTCTTAGTTTCCTCATATATAAAATGATAATTGCAGTTAAGAACGGGGCTGGGGGGTGGTTACCAAATTCTGCTTTTGGAATTATGTCTTTAAAGATTTGCTCTAAAGGGAATCTAAAATGAATCTTTTAAAATGAATGTTACTTAATATATAAGCTTAATGTATTATAATATCAGTAGCTTTTATTTATTGAACACTTTCCTCGTGCTTGGGACTGCAAAGCACTTCAATAATGGTAATGAGGTTAATATTAATAAACCCGATTGCATGCTTACGATGTGCCATGTACTACTCACTGATTTATAGGCACCAGCTCATATACTCATAATAACCACTCAGGACAGTTCCATTACCAGCCCACTTCACAGACGAGGACAATGAGAGGTTGGTGGTACCGCAACTTGCCTACTGCAAGGGTTTATACCTATCCCTACGCGGACTCTGAGGTCTTTGCTTTTTGCTATTTTCTTCATTCCTTTCCACTTTTTCATAAAGTGTTGTATCTGATTTTTAAAAAAGATTTTCTTTATTCATCTGACAGAGAGAGAGGGAGAGAGGGAGAGAGAGAGAGAATAAGCAGGGGGAGCGGCAGGCAGAGGGAGAGGGAGAAGCAGGCTCTCCAGTGAGCAGGGAGTCCCGAGGGGGACTCGATCCCAGGACCCTGGGATCATGACCTGAGCCAAAGGCAGACGCTTAACCAGAGCCACTCAGGCACCCGATTATCTGATTTTTTAAAAAGTAAGCTCTATACCCAACTCGGGGCTTGAACTCACAACGCGGAGAACAAGAGTCATGTGCTCTGCCAAATGAGCCAGCCAGGCGCGCCTCCGGGTCTGATTTTTTAAAAGAAAAATTAAAACCAAGTAGGTGAGATTAGAAAACCTCAAACGGACCTTAAGCAAAACTTGTCTCTAACTTGAAACTTAACGGTTTTGAACCCATGGCCACAACACGGTTTAGGATCATGGAAGGGGACATGGGGTCATCCACTCTAACCCCCCGCCCAGCATGGGAATTCTCTATGTGACAGCCTGGGAATGGTCACTCAGCCTCTGTTCTAACACCTCAGTGGCAGAACTTTCACCGCTTTATTAGGCTGTCTGTGCCACTGTTCAAGAATTTTAACAATGCGGGTTTTCAGACTCAAGCCCTGCATACGCTTGCCTTTGCCTTGCTAAAGCCATCCAGTGCTGGCCCATCTCTCTGTGGCTCTCATCTCCCTCCCTTCCCCTTTCCTCCAACCCCTTTGGTAAAGAATTTAATGAAAATGGCATCCGAGCTGAGTGAGGAAGGTGGTGTGGGGTGTGTGCGTGGGGGCGGAGCTGAGGGGCGGAGGATCAGAGGCAGGGTGGAGGTGGGCCAGGCGGGGCGTGGCCAGAGTCCTAGCGGGTGGGTGGAGGCGTTAATGCAGGGAGCCTTGGACGCCAGGGTGAGGGCTTGGTCTTTCTGTGTTAAGCAGGGAGATCTTGGAGCTTCTTATGAAGAGAGGAATGGACAGTCTGAGCGCCATGCTTTGGGGATATCCCCCCGACAACAGGGGCCTGCACAATGGATGGCCTGGCCGGGAATCTCTGGAGCAGAGCCGGGCCCTTCCCAGCATGCTCTAGCAGGTGCCCCCCCGGCTCCACGTACCCACAGGATCCTCTTTCTCTTTGCACAGTAGAATTTTCTTTCCCCCCACCATATCTCAGGACAGCTTATTACATTTTTAAAAACCAAGGATGTACATTAAAACAAGCATTCTGAATAAAAGAAGAACAGCCTTTGCAACGACTCATTGCAATTTATCTGGGGCACGTTCTTCCTTTCGTCTTCCAGCCTTGCCTTCTCTGGGAATGTCTCTGGCAAGAGGCACACTTAGTTCACAGCCTCAGAGATAATTTGTCTTCTAATCTTGTCTTGTGGATCCCAAGTCACCCAGCCAGCCAGTGGCCCAGCAGGCGTCAGAACTGGGGCTTTCTGATAGAGAGTCCAAGGTTCTTTCCACTGCACCTAATGCCCCACTGAATCTCACCAGCCGTCTCCGTATGTGTGTGTACAAATGCGTGTGTGTATACTACGTGCAGAATATCATATTACCACGCCAAAGGCTGGAGTAGACTCAAAATAATTCCACATAAGCATTTTTGCAGTTGGGTTTTATGCGGAGGTGTGAAAACGGCCCAATCTCTTTATTGACTCGTGCTTATTTTCATAAAAAGATATTTTTCAAAGAGGCAGGCTGAGTAGATCCACTGAGAATCTTATGGTATGGTCACAGACGTATGACTGATAGACGCGACCTCGCCCGTTTTCCTGGAGATGTGATCTCACCCACACAAGGTCGCAGCACCCTGTCCTTTGAGCCCCGTTTTGTCGGGAGGACGGGTTCTCTTTCCCAGCACAGCACGCTGGCCCTCTCTCTGGTGATTCCTTTCATCCAGCTCATTAGATGGGGGCTATTCTCCACTCCGTTCTGTTTGATGATCGTGAAATTGAGTGCTCCCAAATAATCTGACAAGTGAGCGAGAAGAATCTTATTTGGAGCCGGAGGGGACGGTCACAATTAAGATCTTTAAGAACTTTCAAAAAGACGTCCCCGCAGAGTGGCTTTGACAGCTGCAGCTCGTTGAGATGAGAAACCATTGGCGCAGAACCAGCCAGTTCCGAACAGCAGGGTTTCCAGCTCTGTTCCAAAATGTTTATTTCTTTCCATGGTGGCTGCTGAAATGCAGGCTCTAGGAATCCTGCTTTAAATGTGCCACTGGGGACCCTGGGTTATTAAGGGTTATTGCTAGTGGTCCTCTGTCTAGGAAATGACTCGAGTTCTCCATTGTGCATTTTTGACTTGGCTCAGAGGACTGCAAGCACGACTATGGAGTGATGTGTATGTTTGCTCTGGTAACCCACAGAGTCATTTGTAATGACACGTTGAGGACATTATAGTACATAACCCAAAGACGCAAACGTTCAGGCACCAGACGCTCTCAGGTTTTTTTTCTTAGAGTAAATTCTGTAGACTAATCCTCACACGCCAATGTTTCTACTTTGCAAGCAGAACGAGTGTTCGGATCACCTTAGCTCATACCTACATACCCTTCAAAGGCTTAAGGGTATTAATGATTCAATTGAAAGAATAGCCCTCAATGCCTCTTTTGGAACTATTTAAAATTTTATTATATTGTCCAACGTTAAATAAAATCCCAATTTTTCTACATCAAAAAAACAAATGAGGGGCGCCTGGGTGGCTCAGTCGTTAAGCGTCTGCCTTCGGCTCAGGTCATGATCCCAGCGTCCTGGGATCGAGCCCCGCATCGGGCTCCCTGCTCCGCGGGAAGCCTGCTTCTCCTTCTCCCACTCCCCCTGCTTGTGTTCCCTCTCTCACTGTGTCTCTCTCTGTCAAATAAATAAAATCTTTAAAAAAAAAAAAAAAAAAAAAAAAACAAATGATGTACTATATGTTGGCTAATTGAATTTTTAAAAAAATCTCAATTTTTGAATTCCATCATCATGAAACAAGCCCCGTGTTACACGTAGTGAGAACATGACATCCCATGTTCTTTTCACATTTGTGAACATCTTTTTTTTTTTTTTAATCAATAATCAAACTGGGCATTCTTTAAAAACAAAGTGCGCTGTAGTCCCTTTGCTGATCTTTTGAATGCGTGAGGTGTTTCCCTGGGAAATGCTATGAGGCTGATATTTTATGTGGCTAATCTTACTTGACTCAACCCCACTCATTCACAAACAACAGATGTTCATGGTATATTTTTCACTTTCCTGCTTGCTCTGTGAGCAATTAAGTTTATGGTAGGCTGTGCCTTTATCAGGTCCTCAGATTTCTAGACAAACCTGGTATTTTCCTCTTGCTGATTTTTTCTTCCCTCGGGATACAGGGTTTTGCTGAGGTTAGAGGTTTGTGGTAGTCTTCCTTTAGGTTTGTTCTTGTTTTGGGGTACAGC
Organism: Halichoerus grypus; assembly: GCF_964656455.1. Taxonomy (NCBI): domain Eukaryota; kingdom Metazoa; phylum Chordata; class Mammalia; order Carnivora; family Phocidae; genus Halichoerus; species Halichoerus grypus. Next base: position 55,203,999 of record NC_135718.1, read on the forward strand.
TAATTCAGGCATAATGTTTCTGTCAGACGAAATTTAGAGGCACTCTGTATTTCTGCTTGAAATGCCGAAAACGCAGAATCTTTCCACAGAATTTGTAAATGCAATATGCAGTCTCCTGTTCACCAAGCCACCACAAGATCTTCTGGACAACGCTAGCATCTTCCAGAGAACCCCCCCCGGGTAGCTGATGGTCAGCTCTGCTTTCGGAATAACTGGTCCTCATCCTTCGTCTCTTGGCCAAATATTATTATTAGTTAGAATAACAGATCCGTAAACATGTGATTTTAACTATCTTTAATTCAGTTCTGTCCCTGAAAGTTTTTGAAAGCCTACCCTTTACTAGAATCTGATTGCTAGCACACACAGCAGCGCGTCTGGATCGGAATGGGTAGGGCTGATGTAATCAAAACAAAGAAGCCAAGATAGTGAAGTGAGTCCCAAGGTATGAATCTTTGTCCTAAGGACAATATACACAATTTGCGGATTAAGTATTTCCATTCTAAGTGTTTATTGGCTTTATTTTTTTTTCCTGATTACAAAAGTAAATCACGTTTATTGTCAGCATTTTGGAAAAAATAGAAAAGTAGTCACATCTTTAATCTCAACATTCATAAAATAACCGTTGCTGACACTTTATTTCTTATCCTTCCTGTCTTTTTCCTAAGCATGTCTGTATCGTTCATAAAAAATTTACTTCAGGGGCGCTGGGTGGCTCAGTTGGTTGAGTGTCCGACTCTTGGTTTCGGCTCAGGTCATGATCTCAGGGTCATGGGACTGAGTCCCGCATGGGGCTCCGCTTTCAGCGGGGAATCTGCTTGAGATTCACTCCTGCTGCCCCCCACCCCTGAGCTCTCTCTCTCTCTCTCAGATAAATAAATCAGTATTTAAAAAAAATGAAAAATTTATATTGTTTTAAAACACATTATATTATAAAATAAAACGGATATATAGAAGATGAGACAAATGTATAAGTTTAATATCAGGTATCACAAGGTGAACATTCTTGAAACCAGTATCATATAAAGAAACAGAACTCTGCCCACACCACCAGGAGTCGCTAGATCTACCCCATCACCAACTCAACCCCCTCACTTGCTACAAAAGTAACTACTCTTCTAGTTTTTTTTTTTTTTAAAGATTTTTATTTATTTATTTGAGAGAGAGAGAGAACATGAGGAGGGGGTGGGCAGAGGGAGAGGGAGAAGCAGGCTCCCCACTGAGCAGGGAGCCCGATGCGGGGCTTGATCCCAGGACCCTGGGATCATGACCAGAGCCAAAGGCAGACGCTTAACGACTGAGCCACCCAGGCGCCCCTACTCTTCTAGTTTTTATCACGCATGACATTTTATCATTTACAGCTTCTACATATGTTATAAGCCCCATAGTATATTGTTACTATTTTCTCACTAAACTGTCAGTGATCTCTTAAAGAGATTTAAAAAAGGAAAAAAAAACACAACACTTTTCTATTTACCCAGATATTTACCATTTCTGGTGCTCTTCATTCCTTTGTCTCGATCCAGATTTCCCTCTGTTGTAATTGTCCTCTCGCCTGCAGGCCTTCCTTTAACATTTCCTCAAGTGCAGGTCTGTAGCCAATGCATTCTTTTAGCTTCTTTATATTTGAAAAAAATCTTGGCTTCACTTTGGTTTTTGGAAGACATGTTTTTCTGGGTGTAATATTAGAGGATGATGGGTGTTTGGTGTTGTTTAGTACTTTAAAAGTGTTTCTCCATTTTTCTCTGGCTGGTATTGTTTCCATTCAGAAATCGGTCATGTTCTTATCTCGCTCTTCTGGCTGTTTGTAAGATTTTTATCGTTATCATTGGTTTTAAGCAATTTGGTTATGATATGCTTCTGTAATTTTCTTCTTGTTGCTTGTGTTTTGGTTCATTGAACTTCTTGGATCTATGGGTTTAATAATTCTAATAAAATTCAGAAAAACTTCAGCCATATTTCTTCAATTAGCTTTTGCTCCCTCCCCCGCCCCCCACCTTTAGGGGGCTTCAATGGCATATTTTATGCTGCAAGAAGTTATCCCACTGCTCACTGATGCTCTGGCGGAGGGGGTTCAGTCTTTTCTCTATGTGTTTCATTTTGGATAATTTCTATTGCTATGTCTTGAAGCTCGTTTTTTCCTGCAATGTCTACTCTGCTGTTCCTCCTGCCCCGTGTGTTTTAAAAATTTCCAATCTTGCAGTTTTCATCTCTGGAAGTTCGTTTTGGTCTTTATGCTACTTTATTGAACACAAGGGCTGTAATTAGATTTGTTTTAGGTTCTCATCTACGAATTCTCCTTGTATCATTGTGGCATCTCCTTATTATGGGTCACATTTTCCTGTCCCTTTTCATGCCTGATAATTTTTTTTTTTTTATTGGCTGCAGATAGTGGCTCCAAATAGTTTAACATGTAGGGCGCTGGATAGTTTGCATTCCTGCAAATATTCTTGAGTTCATTTGTGGGATTCAGGGAGGTGACTTGGAAACAGTTTGATCACTTTGAGGCTTGCTTTCCAGCTTTGTCAGGTGGGATCAGAGCAGCTTTTGGTTTTAGGGCTGATTTTCGGGCGCTACTTAACGCCTCATGAGTTACAGGGTTTTCCCACCCTGGTTGGTGAGACCATGGACTTGTCCTGGTTTTATGTCAGCTCCAGAAATTGTCCGCCTTGCTCCTTTTGAGTGGTTCTTTTCACCAGATTTGGGTAGCTTCCCATGTCTGTGTGCTGATCAGCACTTAAGGGTTTCCTCTGCAGACTTCTGGAGCTCTCTTTTTGTGCTCCTCTCCTCCCCTGTACTTTGCCACGTGGCCTTCTTGAACTCCTAGCTTGGTCTGTTCAACTCAGGAAGACTGAGGGGGGGCTCCTCCTCTCTGCATTCTGGACTTGATGATTTCTCCAGGCAGGATGCTGGGGCAATGATAAAGCCCATCTCATTTTTTCCCCTCTCTCAGGGATCACTGTCGTGCAGCCAGATAGCCGATGTCTAAAACCAGGTTCCCCCCACTACATGTTGTCTCATGTTTTAGTTATTTCAGGCAGGAGGGTAAATCTGGTCCCTGTGACTCCATCTTGATGGGAAGCAGAAGTCCCTATCTTGACTTTTAGAGTGATTGCTTCCTTATGCTACTTTGTAGTTTTATCACCCAAATGTCCATCTCTAGAAACTATACTTTAGTCTTGCTCATTAAAAAATTATCAGACATCTTTTAAGTCTCTTTTAATACACAGAATCCTTCACCATGCCTTTTTTCCCGTTTCATTTAATCTGTGGAAGAACCGGACTATTTGGCCTATAGTTTCTCACGCTGTGGATATTTGCTGTTGCATATTTGTGGTACCATTTAACACATGGCTCTGGTCTTTTGCATTTCCTGCAAATGGGCAGCAGATCCAGAGGTTTGGTCAGATCTGAGTTCAGTGTCTTTGGCAAGATCACAGCGCTGCTCTCTTTCATCAGGAGGCACATAATGTCTCGCCGTCTCTTTCTTTGTGATGTTACATTAATGCTTAATGCCTAAATTTATTCATTCATTGAGGATTACAAAATGGTGATATTCTAATTCTTTAATTTCTTTTTCATTTTTTAGATGGAGTACCTTTATAAAGAGACACATAGCCTCATTACTATTTGATTACCCAGGGTACAGTTTATCTGGGAAGGATGAATAAATGATTCATTTAAGATAATGAATTGGTTTCATATCATTCTCTCAAGATGACCCATTAGTTTTTTAAAAATCATTTTTAATAACATTATTAACTCATTGATTGATGGGTTTTAATCAATTGCAATTATTATCCTTTCTGAAGCTTAAATTGTCCCATCTTTTGCTGGGGGGAGCCTCTTCAAGTTGGCTCTCAGTCCTTTTAACACCTTAGTAGCTTGGAACCCGCCTCTCTAGCCAGTGTGAGGCGATGTTCCAAGCTCATCTTATACAAATCTTGCCCCAAACCAAGAGTAGCAACTTCCCCAAGAAGCTCTTGTTTCTTTTTTGTGGAAAATGGTATTTCCAACAATCTGAGTGTAGGGATCAATCATTGCTAGTGGGTCAGTCTTGTTTTCAAGCTTCTTTAGTGAACAGAGCTAAATTTTGTATGTGTGCATGCTTTTAGGAGATTTAGATTGTTTCCAAACATCTCATGAATTCCTACTGATCCTTCTGGGTCATACCCACAGAGTTGTGAAATCTAACCTCTTCTACATGACATCTGCATCTCCTCTCTTTAATACCACGAATCCTGATTCTCAAGGACACAAGAGGGGATAGAATTAGGACATTCCACAATTACTCATTTACTTTATCTCTCACTCAAACCAAACACCTTCGGAAAAGTAATTGCAATGTTTCTACCATATGTGTTATTACTAAGAATAGCGAAAGTACTTTTTTTTTGGTGTAGTCTTGCCATTCTACCCCCATTTAAGAATAATGAACTATATCTACCTTGTTTGAGCTTCAGCCATGGAATACTATAAACCTCTCTCTTTTAGGCCTCATTTAGTGTTACTGTTACAAATAACTACATGTTTACTACTGATCATCATTCCTTACGTTAAATGTTTCTTTAGGCATTTTGCTGGACTGAAGTTCATTCATTTTTTTAAACTTATTTTATTTCTGCACATCGGTCTTCTCTGAAGTTCAGTCTTTAGTATGTTTTTCAGGGAGGGCTCATGGGACCGATATCCCCATGTTTTTGCATGTTGATAACATTTTTTGCCCCTTTACACTTGAATGTCACTTTTGCTGCCTTTAAGATCCTTGATTTCATCTTTTCTTTCTCTATCTTAAAATTCTTCTGCATTTGCTCCTGGAGAAATATTAGTGTAGAACGGTTTCATGATAATCGAATTTTCTTTCTCTTATAATTCATCTGCCGTTTTGGCTAGATGCCCAAAGTATTTTTTTTTTCTTTTTCTTTAAAGTTCAGTAATTTTATTAGAATATTTTGTGATCTGGGTCATTCTGAGTCAATAATCTTAGGTACATGGAATGTGTTCTTTTCAAATGTCATTCCAAAACTTTTTTTTTTTTTCCCCAAGAAAGTTTACTCTGTTCCCCGTCTTAGTTTTCTTCTTTGGAGATTTCTATTACTCATATACTGAGTCTTCTTTACCTATACAGTAGTCCCCCCATATCCACAAAGGAAATGTTCCCAGACCCCCAGTGAATGCCTGAAACCCTGGAAAGTACTGAATTGTCTATATACTATGTTTTTTCCTGTACATACATACTTACGATAATGCTTAATTTATAAATTAGGCACAGAAGAGATAACAATAATAACTAATAATAAAATAGAACAAATTATAACAATATACTGTAAAAAAAGTTACATGAATGTGGTCTCTCTCTCAAAAGATCTTATTGTACTGGACTCACCCTTCTTCTTGGGATGATGTGAGCTGATAAAATGCCCACGTGATGAGCCGAAGTGAGGGGAATGACGTAGGCATCGCGATGTAGCGTCAGGCTACTATTGACCTTCTGACAACATGCTATAGCTTTAAAAGCTTCCTGGTCTGATCATGCCAATGGTTCCTGTCCTATCTGGTTCTTGTTCTGATGCTTGTTCAATCTCTTTAAACCAAGTGTTTTGCTTTTTAGTATGCCTTGCAATTTAAAAAAAAAATATTTATTTATTTATTTGAGAGAGAGAGAGAGACAGAGCATGAGCATGAGCGGGGGTGGGGGCAGAGGGAGAAGCAGGCTCCCTGCTGAGCAGGAAGCCCTATGTGGGGCTTGATCCCAGGACCCTTAGATCGTGACCTGAGCTCAAGGTGGATGCTTAACCAACTGAGCCACCCAGGCGCCCCATGCCTTGCAATTTTTTGCTCAAAGCGGAACATGGTGTACTGAGTAGAGGAAAGTGCATCCAGAGGGTCTTTAATAATGTGGTGGGGAGCTGGAGCAGGAAAGGAAGCGTTGTCTAGTCTTATGACTGAGTCCCAGTCCTTGGTGAGCCCATGTCCCTGAACTGTGAACTTCACCAGTCCTCAGTAACCCCACCCTCCTTTGGGTTTGACAGGATTGCTTGAGGGGGTTGGAGTTGGGTATTTCCCTTTCTCCAGGCTGGTTTGGTGTTGATAAAACCCCGTGAGTTAGGCTTTGGCCGAATGCTTTCTCCTGAGGGCAGGCCTTGTTAAGCACAGACTGTTCTGGCATATTTTAAAATGGTTCTTTTCCCCCCTCCCCTGCTGGAAGCACGAAGGGATTTTTCTCTGATATTCACTTTGAGGACCTTATCAGGCTCCCAGAGGAGGTAAAACGCACAAATGTGTGGGGGTTACCCTGTGAGCGGGTTCCCCTGGAGTTCCTAACTCTGAGACATGTCCACGTGGAGCCTCCAGCGATTTATCATAATTCGGGTTTTCTTGCCCCGGCACTGATTCCCCCAGAAGCTTCTGCCCTGGGATGTTGTGACTCTGTGTTTCCAGTTTTGGGGGGCTTCACTCTCCCATTTAGCACCTCAGACTCTCATTTAAAAGGTCTTACCTCCTTGGTGGGCCTGAAAACCCCGCTCCACTTCTCGGCTACTGTTTTCAAATTGAGAAATAGGGATGTGGGGAAAGGTGGGACCAATATTCCCCTTCCTGGGCTTTCCTTTATTCTGAGTTCTTGGCTCTGTAAGTGCTGACGACTTTGATAGTGCTCCAACACCTTCAAGTAGATTAAAAAATGTTAGGCTAGGGGCACTTGGGTGGCTCAGTTGGTTAAGCGCGTCTGCCTTCGGCTCAGGTCATGATCCCAGGGTCCTGGGATCGAATCCCGCATCAGGCTCCCTGCTCAGTGGGGAGCTTGCTTCTCCCTCTCCCTCTGCTTGCTGCTCCCCCTGCTTGTGCACCTGCTCTCTCTCTGTCAAATAAATAAATAAATAAAATCTTAAAAAAAATTAGGCTAGCTTTTTTTTTTTTTTTTAAAGATTTATTTATTTGAGAGAGAGAGAGAGAGCATGAGTCGGGGGGAGGGGCAGAGAGAGAGAGAATCTGAAGCAGACTCGCAGACTTCCCGCTGAGTGCGGTGCCCAGCATGGGGCTGGATCTCACAACCCTGAGATCATGAGCTGAGCTGAAATCAAGAATCAGACACTTAACTTACTGAGCCACCCAGGGGCCTGTAGGCTATCTTTTATAGTTTTTTCAGTAGAGCAAAATAAGCTAGGCTATCATTTTGAGAACAGAACCCACTTCACTGAGTTTGAATTTTGGTGAATCTTTAAACTACTTTTCTAGGACTTCTAATTGCTTATTTTTTAAAAAATGGACCTCTTTCATAGTGTCTTGTACATTCAGCGTAGTTTCTGCACCTAAACATATCTAAGCAGTTGAAGCATATGCTTTTGTTCTATATTTCAGGTTCTTAGGATGTTCTTTCTCCTTTATGGAGCTTTGTGCCTACACTTTTTGTTTGTGAGCTAATCTCTACCAAGAGCCCTTTCTGTTGGAGTTCTGATACAGTATTTTTCTCATGGAGAAATTTGTATTTGCCTCTAGTAATACTCTAAGGGTTTCATGATCTCAGGGCAACTTTAATGGGAATTTTAGGTTTATGGGTGGAGGGGGAATAGGATAGTAGTGGGGTGTCTTTTTGGGTGGTGGAAATGTTCTGGAAGAGATAGTGATGATCCTTACACAACTTTGTGAATAAATGAAAACCACTGAGTTGCACACTTGAAAGTGGTGTGAATTTTATTGTATGTGCAGTGTATGACAAAAACACGAAAAAAATCCAAGTTTCTGTACATGCAGGTAATGTAAATTCAGATTACACATCCCCACCGAGGGAGGCTCAGGTGGACAAGACGTTTGCTGCATGCCTGGGCCTGTGAAGAGTCTTTTTTAGTCCTTATTTAAAGACAGAGCAACAGTTCAAGGGGTTTTTATTCTGGCTCTTGCCTCATCTAATCTGTAGGCCTTGTTCCTGCCTTTGGTGGGTATTAAAATCCTAACCTCAAACTTTTATGCCTTAAGTCTAATACCTCTGTAAGTCAGAGGTATTAGACTTCTTTTTTCTTCCTTCTTACCATTCTCATTTGAATTTTTTTTTTTCCATTTTTAGCCCTGGGGATTTTTTCTCTTGCTTTAGGTTAGCTAATTATTATGAAAAGTTGGTTTAATATATGGAAGTGTCACTACAGTACATGTATTCAACACTTCCCCTGTTTTTGCAGCTACATAGAATATTGCAGGAAACATTCTTGTACACCTATTCTTCTGGGATCATTCTTTTAGTTTTTTATGAGGTCGAGTCTGAGAGGTGGAGGTGTTGAGTCTGTTGGGGAGAAAGGTTTTATTTGCTCTTCAGAGTCCTCTGAGCCAGACTAAGAATTAAATTGACACGAGACAGATTAATAGGAGAAAATCAAAATTTAGTTTCATACATAGGGGGAATCCACGTAGATGTGGAAATTCCAAAGACAGTCAGGCAAAATGAGGGATATGTGTCATTCTGAACTAAGGAGAAGGGGGTAGGGGTCTGGGACTTCAAAGGGAGGAAATGCAATTCACAGGAAGATGAAAAAGGGTTTGTGTTTGGTAAACAAGTGTTTGCTGCCCCCCCCCCCAACAATGGGACACAGAGGACTTGGCTCAAACAGGTCTCATTCTTTTTCTCCCTTTCTACCAGACCTACTTGATACCATAATGTAGTTATCTATGGTGATAGCTGTCTTCCTGGAGCAGATTCTCCATCTGAATTCTTTTTAGGCAGTTGAGTGGGAGGTAAAGAGCTTTTCCTGAATCTGCTGGGTTTTGATGTTCTTTAATTTGAAATAATCTCCATGCCAAAGTGGCGCCCATCTTGGGGGCATCCCGCCCTTGGCCCCTACATGTCAGATGTATGTGCCTTTGGAATGTCCATAGCTACTGCTGATAACTTTTAAGGGATGCTGTAGAATCCCCACCCCCAGTAGCGATGTGCGAGGTGACCCCTAGCAGGTGCTTGTTTGAATAATTAACTTTGCAAAGGGAGAGAGAGAAAATTTGTGAAGTTCGTGAAGAAGGTCTTATCCGTTGTAGAAGGTATAATTCATACTCAAGATTAGGTTTGTCCATCTTTTAAATCATAATGCTTTTAAATCATACACCAAGCACCAATTGGCCCATAAAGATAATTCCCAGGCTCCCATGAAGGTGGTTCTAGCATCTGCTCACTCGTTCTGGAGTCCCTGAAACTTCAGTTTTGTTCAGTCTTACTTTTTGGATTCACCTCTCAACTTTTATTGATTGATTGATTTTATTGATTGATTTTGGCAGCGGTTCTTTCTGACTTAGGCTTACGACTCTCCCTTCTAGGATGCTGGCTTTCTTCTTCTCTCCCAGATTTTGACTGTCTTGACTGTATCCCTGGATCTCCTCCCTCAGCCACTCCTAAGATCCACTCCTGGCCCACCTGTGATGGGCTGAAGTTGGAATAAAATAGCCATCTAGTCACTGAAACTTGTGTTTCTTTTGCTCTCATGGAAGATAACATTAGGAGTTATGGAGAAGATGAATGCTATCTTAATAATCATATATACAACTGACATTGATATTTTTATTTATTTTTCTAAAGATTTATTTATTTAGAGAGAGAGAAAGCAGGGGTAGGGAGGGGCAGGGGGAGAGGAGAGAGAGAATCTCAAGCAGACTCCCCACTGAGCTCAGAGCCTGATGCGGGGCTCGATCTCCCAACCCTGAAGATCATGACCTGAGCCAAAATCAAGAGTTGGACGCTTCACCCTACTGAGCCACCCAGGGGCCCCTGACTTTGATATCTTTATATGAATGGTAAGGAAATAGAGAGAATTGGCTAATGACAAGTATGAGAGTAAAGCTGTGAGTTTTAAGCACAGAGGGTTTATTAGGAAAAAAAAATTTTTTCGGGCAACATTTTGCCGCTTATTTTGATAGTTTTTAAACTGGAGGAGATGCAGTAGATGTTATATGCATACATGTTAGCAACACATTTCAGTGTTTGAAAATTTTGCTAGTAAAATTTAAGATGCCTTGGAATGAGAAACACAGTCACGTGGCTTGCAATCTGCTTGAAAGACTGTAAATTACAAATGGTATTGTTTAGGAGTTGGCTGCGAAGTTGAACAGAGGTTATAGAGTCTGAAAATTATTGCTGGAAACTGTAATTCTTAAGAAAAATGTCAAGGAGGTTCCGGAGTTTTGGAGCAGTATATGAAGAAGAGATCATTTCAATTCTCCCTCCTTGCTGGGAGAGTAGACTTTTCAACAAGGTGACAAGGGTGGATGGCCCTTTATGGAAAAAAGCATTTTATGTCTGACTGGCTGGGGTAACCAGCAAGGCCCAACTGTTGTTCTCTGGGAATTTGTTCTCTCTGTGGCGGTGGATGGTTTTCTGCTCTGAGTGATGTAGGGATTCAGAAAGATTTTTCTGTAAGTTCCAAATCCTTATGATTTATTTTATAAAAATTATTACATCCATTTTCTTGAATAACCTTTGAGATTGTTTGCCTGTTGTACTGCTGTTATTTTCGATGATTAAAAAAAATGAGATTTGGGTGCCTGGGTGGCTCAGTTGGTTAAGCATCTGCCTTTGGCTCAGGTCATGATCTCGGGGTCCTGGAATCGAGCCCCGCATGGGGCTCCCTGCTCAGCGGGGAGTCTCTTTCTCCTTCTCCTTCTGCCGTCCCCGCCGCTCATACTCTCTGTCTCTCAAATAAATAAAGAAATAAATTAAAAAAAAAAAAATGAGACTTCGGTATTCAGGAATGGACTGTTCTGTTTTTAATTTCTCTTGGAAATGGAAATAATTCTCAGGCTCCCTTTGGGAATGCAATTATCTGGTTAATCTTAGTATGTTATAGAAGGAGATTACAAAGCTTTTTTTTAGATATTTGTCTTGGGCTACTATAACAAAATGCCATAGACTGGCTGCCTTAAACAACAGGTTTTTATTTCTCATAATCTGAAGGCTGGAAATCCAAGATCAAGGTGATGGCAGATTTGGTTCCTGGTGAGAACATCTACCTGGCTTACAGTCAGCTGCCTTCTTGGTGGGCCCTCACATGGCGGAGGAGAGAGAGGAGAGAGAGCTCTCCTTTTTACAAGAACCCCCACTCCTGTCATGGCGGCCCCACCCTCATGACTTAATCTAAACCTAATTACCTCCTCACCTCCAATACCATCACATTCTGTGATAGGACTTCAACCTATTTTTGAATAGATTTTGAATTTGAATTTTGAGAGGACACCAACATTCAGTCCATAACAGATCTTCTCATGCCTCTAAATTTCATTCTAAGGAAATGCCTCCCAACTCCACATCTCTAACAGAAAAAAATATACATAGCTCATATATACACAGATATATAAGTTATATAGAGTATCTTGAAAAATATTTTGAAGTTGTACATATATATGATATAGGACATATTGGGTATGTGAAAAGTATTTTGAAGTTGTGCAAAGGGCAATTTCTGGAACCACTGATCAGAATTTTTCTGTGTTTACTTGTAATAGACAATACTCACCTTTCAGATAATACTTATCTTTCAGATAAATGGTTTCCCATTGGTTTTCTTCCCATTTCCTTTTCTTCCCTTTGTTTCTTATCTATTGATAGAATAATTTTATTTTTTACTTTTACTTACTTTTACTTTTATTTTTTAAAGATTTGTTTATTTGAGAGAGAGTGTGTGAGTGGGGGGGAGGGGCAAGGGGAGAGGGAGAGGAGAAGCAGACTTCTGCTGAGCATGGAGCCTGAAGCAGGGCTTGATCCCGAGACAGAGATCATGACCTGAGCTGAAAGCAAGAGCCAGACACTCAAGCTCAACCAGGTGCCCCTTGATAGAACAATTTTAAAAGAAATATTGAAAAAAAAAATCAAATCCCATCACTCTACATAAGGCACTTTTTGGGGAGTAAGTTCCATTTGTTAGTTTCGTACTTATATAATTAGAGTCTACGATCTTGTTTTCTGCTTATTTTTATTCCACTTACAACTGTCAAACACATTTCCCTAGTTACATCATGATCTTTATCATCATCATGCGATTTTACGATTGCATGATAATCAGAAAGGATGAAATAGCGCATTTACTGAACCATTTTGATGGAAACCATTCTAAAGATCAGTAGAGAGAGATCCCCCCCACCCCATTCCCCCAAAGATGCAAGGGTTTTTTGGTCTGTATTTAGAAGTGCTAGGCTATTTTGGTGGATGCCAGTCAGAGAAATACCAGGTGTTTAGGGAATCTACAGTCCAGCTCTGAGACAAATTTTTAAAAAAAGTTTTTCAACATTACGGGGTGGTGATCTCAGGGTCGTGAGATTGAGCTCAGAGTTGAGCTCCCCACTTGTGGGGAGTCTGCTCGATTCTCTCTCCTCTCCCTCTGCCCCTCCCCCCACCATACACGCTCTCTCTAAAACAAAAATAAATAAATCTTAAAAAAGTTTTACATTACAAAAACAAATCAAGCTTGCTACAAAAAATTTAGAGGAAAAAAAAGAAGAAGAAAAATTAGCTTTAATTCCACCTTTGATACTACCACTGTAGTATTTCCTTCCACTTTTGTTTTGTATTAGTACATTCTCCGCCCCCAAATTTGTTTTTTTTCGCTTCTTTGTCTTTTGCCTTAAAAAAAAATACAGATTACACAAGTACATTCTTGCTGTAAAGATCAAAATAATGATTAAGTGGAGAGGACACAATAAAGTTCCCCTTCATTCTAGCATTCTAACCTCCCCTCCCTTTGGAGGTAAATTTCTATTCAATATTTGATGAGCATGATTCCAATTTTATTCCTTTGTAGCTACATACATACAAGTATATATATATATAGCTATTTCTTTTCTTTTTGCAAATAGGATTTCTATATTGTTTTGTATCTTGCTTTTTCAATTTACAAGGTATCTTAGAATTAGTTTCACATTATTATTCTATATTCTCTTTAACAGCTGTTTCATATTCTATAGAAGGGATAATGCCAGAATTTAAAAATGTTTCTTTTATTGATGGACATATAGGATTTTTCCAATTTTTTTCTATAACAAACAACGTTACAGTGGATATTCTTGTACATTTCTTTTTGGAACATGTGTGAGAATTTCTATGTGGTGGGTCCCTTTAAGTTGAATTTCTTTTTTTTTTTTTTAGATCTTTTATTTATTTTCTGACAGAGAGAGACACAGTGAGAGAGGGAACACAAGCAGGGGGAGTGGGAGAGGGAGAAGCAGGCTTCCCACGGAGCCAGGAGCCCGATGCGGGGCTCGATCCCAGGACCCTGAGTTCATGACCCGAGCCGAAGGCAGATGCTTAACGACTGAGCTACCCAGGCGCCCCTAAGTTGAATTTCAACTTCACATAGTAGACAGGTTAAAAATTTTGAGAGATTTTGCCAAACTGACTTGAATTTATATCTTTTCTAATAGTATACTGGGGTGTCTGTTTCCTTTAATTCTTATCAAAGTTCACATCATAAAATAATTTTTTGGTAACTTGGGCATGCTTTTTATTGCTTTAATTTGTATTTCTTTGCATTTTGATAGATTGGGCTTCTTTCACTTAACATAATGTTTTCCATATTCATCGATAGTGTAACATGGACCAGTACTTCATTTCTTTTTTTGTTTGTTTGTTTTTTGACTGGATAATATTCTGTTGTATAGATAATATAGTACATTTTGTTTATCCATTACTCATCAGTTGATAGACATTTGGGTTGCTTATCCTTTTTAACTGTTATAAATAATGCTGCTATGAATATTAACATATAAGTGTTTGTGTGACCATGCTTTCAGTTTTCTTGGGTATGGTCCTAGGAGTGGAATTGCTGGGTCATATGGAAACTCTATGCTTAAATTTTTGAGCAACTGCAAACTTGTTTTCCTAAGTGGCTGCACCATTTTACATTCCCATTAGCCGTTTATTAGGGTTCCAGCGTTTCCACATCCTTGTCAACACTTGTAATTATCTGTCTTTTTTTTTTTTTAATTATAGCTACCCTGGTGGGTGTGAAGTGATATCTCACTGTGGATTTGATTTAACTTGTTGATCATCTTCTGTGCTTATTGGCCATTTGTATTATCATTTTTGGAGTAACGTCTATTAAAATTCTTTAACCGTTTTTAAACTGGGTTGTCTTTTTATTGTGGAGTTGAAGAGTTCTTTGTATATCGCAGATTCAAGTCCTTTATCAGATATATAATTTGCAAATATTTCCTTCCATTTTGTTGGCTGTTCTTTAACTTTCTTGACAGTGACGTTTGAAGCACAAAAGTTTTCAATTTTGATAGAGTCCGGTATAAGTATTTTTAAAAATTTTATTGCTTGTGCTTTTGGTATCCTATCTAAAAAGGTTTTGCCTAACCCAAAGCCATGAAGATTTAATCCTATATTTTCTTCTAAGAGATTTATATTCTATGATCCATTTTCAATTAATTTTTGTAGATAGTGTGAAGTAGGTGCCCAGATTCATTTTTTTTACATGTATATATCCATTATTGCAACACTATTTGTTAGAAAGATTATTTTCCCCTTTGAATTATCTTGATATCTTTGTTGAAAATCAGTTTATGTGAGGTTTTATTTCTGGACTCTTACAATGATATGTCTATCTTTATGCCAGTATCACATTGTCTTGATTACTGTAGTTTTATGGTAAATTCTGAAATTGGAAGGGTGAGTTCAACTTTGTTCAACCAAAAATTTTTTTTGGTTATTCTGTTTCCCTTGGATTTCCATATGAATTTTAGTATCAACTTGTGAATTTCTGCAAGATAAAAGCAGCTGGAATTTTGACAAGGCTTACATTGAATGCACTGATCAATTTGGGGGGTATTGTCATTTTGACAATATTAAGTCTTCTAATCTATGAACATGGGATGCCTTTCCATTTATTTTGGTCTTTAATTTCTTTCAATGATATTTTGCAGTTTATAATGCACAAGTCTTGGATTTCTTTTGTTATATTTATTCCTAAGTATTGTATTCTTTTTAAGGCTATTGTAAATGTAGTTGTTTTCTTAATTTCATTTTTTTGGATTATTCATTGCTAATGCATAGAAATACAATTGATATTTTATATCTGTCTTGAACAAACTCAATGAACTCATTTTTAACTCTAATACACTTCCCTTCCATTTTTTTCTTGCCTAGTTGTCTGGCTAGAACTCCCAGTGCAACGTTGAACAGAGGTGGTGAGAACAGTAATCTTTGTCTTGTTCTTGGTCTTAGGGAGAAGGCTTTCAGTCTTTCATCATTAAGTATGATTTAACTGTGAGTTTTTCATAGGAGCTCTTTGTTAGGTTGAGGAAATTCCCTTCTTACTAGTTTTTGAGTGTTTTTACCATGAAAAGGTGTTGGGTTTTGTCAAACACTTTTTCTGTCTATTGAGATGCCCATTTTTTTGGTCTTTTATTATATTAACATAGTGTATAGCATTAATTGATTTTCATATGTTAACCCAACCTTGTATTTCTGGGATAAATCCTACTCGGTCATGTTATATAATCCTTTTCACATGTTGCTGGATTCGGTTTGCTAGTATCTTTTTTTTTTTTTTTTTAAGATTTTATTTATTTATTGGACAGAGAGAGTGAGAGAGCACAAGCAGGGAGAGCAGCAGAGGGAGAGGGAGAAGCAGGCTCTCCGCTGAGCAAGGACCCCCGTGCGGGACTCCATCCCAGGACCCCAGGATCATGACCCAAGCCAAAGGCAGGTGCCCAACCATCTGAGGCACCCAGACACCCCTCGGTTTGCTAGTATCTTGTTGAGGATTTATATATCAATATTTATAAGGGATATTGGTTTTCTTTTCCAGCAATGTTTTTGTCTGGTTTAGGTATCAGGATAATCCTGGTCTCATAAAATGAGCCTGGGAAGTGTTCCTTCCTCTGCTATGTTTTGAAAGAGTTTTTGAAGGATTGGTGTTAACTTTAGTTTAAAAATCTGATAGAGGGGTGCCTACCTGGCTCAATCGGTAGAGCGTGTGACTCTTGATCTCAAGATTGTGAGCTCAAGCCCTATGTTGGGCATAGAGCTTACTTTAAAAAACAAAGTTTAAGAAAAGTAAAATAAAAATCTGATAGAATTCACCAGTGAAGCCATCTGGTTCTGGACTCTTCCTTATGGGAAGTTTTAAAGTTACTAATTTAATCTCTTGTAAGTATATTCAGATTTTCTATTTCTTCTTTAGTCAGTTTTGATAGTTTATGCCTCTAGATTTGTCCATTTAATTTAGGGTATCTAATTTGTTGGCATATAATAGTTCATAGTATCCCTTTTATTTCTGATAATCTCTTTTATTTCTGTAAGGTTGGTAATAATATCCCTTTCATTCTGATTTTACTAATTTCAGTTCTCTTTCTTTTTCAGTCTAGCCAAATCAATTTAAATTTTTTTAAAGGAAAAATAATTGTTTTCAATGATTTTATCTATTTTTCTATTCTCTAGTGCATTAATTTTGAATTGAGTCTTTATTATTTCATTTCTTCTGCTTTTTTTGGATTTAGTTTGTCTTCTTTTTCTATTTTCTTAAGGCAAAATTTAGGTTATTAATTTGAGATTTTTTTTCCTTTTCTCCCTCCCTCTCTCTCTTTTTCTATTTCTTTCTTTCTTTCTTTTTTTCTTTCTTTCTTTCTTTCTTCTCCCTCTCTTTCCTTCCTCCTTTCCTTCCTTCCTTCCTTCCTTCCTTCCTTCCTTTCTTCTTTCCTTCCTTCCATGGTTGTGTTTTCATTTTCATTCACTCAAAGTATTTTCTAATTTTCTTGTGATTGCTTCTTTGATGCATTGGTTATTTAAGAGTGTGTTCTTTAATTACCTCATATTTGTGAATTTTCCAAATTTCCTCTGTTATTGACTTCTAATTTAATTCCATTGTAGTCAGAGAACATAATTTGTGTAATTTCAATCTTTTAATGTTTACTGATTGTTGTTTTGTGGCCTAACTTATGGCCTCTTCTCAAGAATGTTTCATGTGCACTGGAGAAGAATGTGCATTCTGTTGTTTTTTTGGATGGAGTTTTCCATAGATGTCTGTTAGATCTTATTTGTTTAAAGTATTGTTCAAGTTTTCTATTTTCTTGTTGACCAGGTACCTTGTTTTATGCGTTATTGAAAGGGAATTTTTTTTAAGATTTTATTTCATTTTGAGAGAGAGAGAAAACAAGCAGGAGTGGGGGGAGGGGCAGAGGGAGAAGCAGAGAAGCAGATTACCTGCTGAGCAGGGAGCCTGACGTGGGACTCGATCCCAGGACCCTGGGATCATGACCTGAGCCAAAGGTAGACGCTGAACTGACTGAGCCACCCAGGCACCCTGAAAGGGATTATTGATATCCCCAAATATTACTTTTTAATACTCCGTTTTTCTCTTCCATTCAGTCAGGTTTTACTTTATATATTCTGGGATCTGTTTTTAAGGGATACATGTTTATAATTTTAAATATCTTCTTGATGCATTGACCCTTTCGTCATTATAAAATGTCCTTTTTTGTTTCTAGTAGCAATTTTTGTCTTGAAGTTTATTTTGTCTGATATTAGTGTAGTCACTCCAGTTCTCTTTTGATTACTGTTTGGATAGTATATCTTTTTCCATTTTTTTACTTTCAATGTATTTATGACTTTGAATTGAAAATGTGTCTCTTATAGATAGCATATATTTAGATCATATTTTCTTTTCATTCATTCATTCTGGCAAACTGTGTTTTGATTGGCATGTTTAATTAACATTTAATATACTTATTGATAAGGTACTATTTACATCTGCCCTTTTGTCAATATTTCTTTAAATATTCTTTTTCTCCCTTTCACTCTCTCTTCTTCTGAGACTCCTATTATGCACATGTTGGTATGGTGGGTGGTATCGCACATGTCCCTGAGGCTTGTTTAGTTTATTCCTTGTTTTTCTTTTCTGTTCCTCAGACTGAATAATCTCAATTGAACTATCTTCACATTTGCTAATTCTGTCTTCTGTATGCTGAAATCTACTATTATATCACTCTAGTGAATTTTTCATTTTGATTGTATTTTTTAACCCCAGGATTTCTATTTGCTCTGTGTAGCCACTGACGTCTGTGCTCAGTTAGCTTAGACATCAGCTAATGATTAGACAGATTGCTCAAATGGCTAGACCCAATAAGTCTCCTATTCTTTGCCAAAGGTCTCTGGTTATGTGCTGGGGCATGTCTTTAACACTCAGCCAGGTAATTTACTCTGCCGTAGCCCTCACCGCCTGTGTAGGGTCTTTTTTTTTCTTTTAAAGATTTTATTTATTTATTTGACTGAGATAGACAGCAAGAGAGGGAACACAAGCAGGGGGAGTGGGAGAGAGAGAAGCAGGCTTCCCGCGGAGCAGGGAGCCGACGCGGGGCTCGATCCCAGGACCCTGGGATCATGACCTGAGCCGAAGGCAGATGCTTAATGACTGAGCCATCCAGGCGCCCTGCCTATACAGGATCTTAAGGTGCCAGAGGTGATAGTCAAGACCTTCTCAGCTCTTTCCTGAGCATGTGCACAGCCCCATGCATGCATGTGGCTTTTTAGATTACTAGAAATATGTTGGAGCTTTTAAAATCCCCCATGGACATTTCATTTCCCAATTTTTCCTTTCAAACTTTTTGGTTAGACTGTTGTTTGTCTCAACTGTTCCACACTCATGCAGCCACAATGTTAAATAACCGCTGCTGATGGTTTTTGAAAAATGCCCCTTGAGAAGAGGCTGTTTACCTTGGGATAACTCTGAATCTTGTCAATTAAAGATAAACCTATGAATAGGTCCTTTTAGAGAATGACCAGGTAATGGTCAGGTAATGACAATTCTTTGGAAATGGGGCCTTAAATGAGTTCCAATCTGGTTCGGCCTGCCAATCTCCCACCCCAACCCCAAATTTCTGCTAGGCTTCTGGTTTTCACTATGATTTCAGGCTGTCTGTCTACTGCTGAGCTGGGGAGGGATATATGGAGATAAAGCAAATCAAATGTCAGCCAGTTTTCTTGAGTAAATGCTTTCTGGATTGCTGCAAACATATTAATTTCTAAAGTTCTGAAAAACTTGATTCTGACAATTTTTGCCATTGTTTTAGTGCTTTTATGGGGTAGCGGATTTTCAGAACTGATGGTACCCTGGATACCTGATAACTTTCAGTTTTTAGCACACCACATCTCTTTTGTATGTGCACAGTTAATCAGTATTTTTATCTTCCTCTTATTCAGGATAGGGAGTAACATGAGGATGAGTTTATTTTCTCTTTCCCTAGGTCTCTACCATTTTCTTTGTTGAGATAGGAACTCTCAAAATTGGGAATTTCCTTTGTTCTAGATTGCTATCAATAAAACAACAACAATTATTTAGGCTTAACTATACATTTTACTAATTTCTATGCACATACCAGTTTCTTATATCCCATGGTTTCCTTTTTGCTGGAGTACACTTTCTAGTAATAATTCCAGTGAGAATTCACAGTCTAAGAAATATTCTGAGTCCTGTGTATCTGAATATGTCTTTATTTTGTTCTAATAATTGAACACTAGTTTGATTAGATATAGAATTTAGTTTCATAATTATTTTGCCTCAACTTTGAAGTTATTTGTACATTATCTTCTTTTTAATATATTTTATTTAATTTATTTTTATTTTTTTATTTTTAAAAGATTTTATTTATTTATTTGACAGAGAGAGACACAGCGATAGAGGGAACACAAGAAGGGGGAGTGGGAGAGGGAGAAGCAGGCTTCCCGTGGAGCAGGGAGCCTAATGTGGGGCTCGATCCCAGGACCCTGGGATCATGACCTGAGCTGAAGGCAGACCCTTAACTGACTGAGCCACACAGGCACCCCTTTATAATATATTTTTAAAAATAATTTCAAACAAAAAAAAAATTATGATAATATAAAGAACTCCTACCTAATCTTCATCTAGATTTACCAATTGTTCACATTTTCCCATATTTGTTTTATTATTTTATTTTTGTCTTTATGTCTACTTTTTTTTTTTCTGAACTATCTGAGAGCAAGCTGTAGATATCCAACCCCTTTACTTCTAAATACTTCAGTGTGTATTTTCTAAGGGCAAGAATATTCATGTATATAGCTATAATACCATTACGAACATGGGAAATCTAACATCGAACCATAGTACTAGCTAATCCTCAAACTGTACTCAAGTGTTTCTAGTTGCCCTATTGTAAACTTGATAGTATTGTTTTTTCTGGCTCAGGATTCATTTAGTTCTCATGTCTCCTTAATGTTTATTCTTTGTTAATCTGGATCAGTTCCTCAGTCTTTCTTTGTCTTTCATGATGCTGATATTTTTGAAGAGTACAGGCCAGTGTTGTTGTTGAATTGTCCTCCATTATGCTGTATTCTTACACCCAATGTTGCTAGAATTTGGAGGTAGAGAGACTGAATGAGAGTGTGTTTAACTCAGCATAACCCATCCTCACTCTTGAAAAGCCAGGGGGATGTACAATCTACTTTGGGAATACCCAGGACCCAAACTCCTCAAGGCCTGGTCAAGCTCAGAATCCCTGGAGATTCCATTCGCTAGCTCATTTTGGGGAGTTTACTGCTCTCTCAGATGGAGCATGAGTTGGGGAAGAGATCTTTGTGTGTTGGTGCTATCCAAACCAATGTCTCCTCAGTTCCCACGTTACAAATCTACTCTCCAGGAGGTTGTATGCTGACTTTGTTCAAGCACTCATACAGCTGTCAACGGCAACTATCGTCATATTATACTGAAAATACCAAGGGTGACAATGTGTCTCTAGCTGTATCGGCTGTGATAGTATCAGAAGAGATTTAGAGTCCAATGACGTCATTTTATGAAGAAGTGGGGCCTTGGGAGATGAAGTGCTGGGGATGGTCACATAGCTTGTTAGTGCCCCAGCTGCATCTTGAGTTAATATTTTGATTTATTATTTAAACTTGAAATAGCCCAGCAATCTTAAGGAACTCACTGTTCAGCAGTGGCAAGAATACAGTGGTCATCTTAACTGTATGAATACTGGAAAGGGGGGAGTGGATAGAGTTCATATTTCCAGGACAAATATGCTGTGCATTTGCCAGCCCAATTACAAAGGTCAGGTGGATAATATGCATGGAGTATCATTGGAGGGGGCTCTCTGAAGTCAAAAAAGAGGCACCGCAATTCATTATTCTGAGAATATCTTAACTGTCAGCACATTGAATTAAGGGGCCAGTAGCAAAGAGGTCCATCCCAGTTAACAGCCGCACATGTGAAGGGTCGGGGTCTTTAATTCAGAGGAAAGACTCCAGCCATATAAATGTGGAGATTTATTGCTCACCCAGCGGTGAGTGTTATGAGATGCAGGGTCAACATCCTTCACTACATCTGTTTTTGATAAGCTCTACAGACTTAGTTATTTATGTCAAGAGTTCCTGGCCACAAGCAAAGTGGGGTGGGGTAGAGAGACAGTGAATAGAGGAGAGGAAGGGCACAGACCTCGCAGGGATCAGAAGGTTAATACTCAAATACAGGGCTCCATCAGTATGTGTTCAAGGGTTTTCCTGATTACACATTTACCAACATAATGTATGAGTTGAAAATGATGATAGGTTTTAATGTCCGTGAAATAGGTGTGAGTATTAAATAAAGCAAAGCATTGCTTTACAATTGTAGAAAATATTTTTTATTTCAATGGAAAAGTGTGCTTCATCTGTGGTATATATTCCTGGGTTAGCACATTCTAGATCTGCTCATTGTCTTTGAGCGATATATAAATTCTGTCGTGTCTGATAGTGATAATTGACCATCTCTTTATAATTCATCCCAACATTTCTCTTCTCCATATACATTTGTGCTCTTTTGACTTTTCTGCTGGGCTGGTTAAAACACTGTCTTGTTTCCTCATCGCCTGAGTCAAAATCCTTAACATGAGTTCATTTTTATATCTGTATGAGAATCATGATTTTACCTTTTCTGAATATTATCTTTTAACACAAAATCCTTCTGTAGGCCGATGGCTTGTGAAGAAGTTCAGCCACTCTCCTCTTCCATGTCTCTCTAAGATTTGGTTATGCGGACCAGGTCTCTGGAGACTTCTTTACTGGAACTTTTAAACATTGGTATTTAAAAAAAAACACACAGCTGTTTTCTGTACTGTTGGGTTTATTAATTTGAAATCACAGGACTATGTATCTAAAGTACTCACTTGTTTTACCAATTTTCCTTCAAGGAGCTGAGAGAAGTTGATGGGGGGTTGGGGAGGACAGCGGGAAAGAAAATGTCAAGAAACAGAAAACAGAAGAGTTGCTTTTGTATGCTTCATCCCAGTGCTATCATTTTAGAACAGGAAGGGCTCCCAGTCACATCTAACGACAGACCCAGATCTGAAACCTGTTATCTCCTTGCAGGTCTGCACTGTTCTTTAGAAAAAAAGGAGAAGAGAGGTAGAAGCTTGTATTTTTAGAAGCCCCCCCACTCAGACCTGCAAACTGTACAATGTAATGACTGCATTTCTTTTTTTTTTTTTAAGATTTTATTTATTTGTTAGAGAGACAGAGAGACAGAGAGAGAGAGAGCACAAACAGGGGAAGTGGCAGGCAGAGGGAGAAGTAGGTTCCCCGCTGAGCAAGGAGCCCAATTCAGGACTCGATCCCAGGACCCTGAGGTCATGACCTGAGCCGAAGGCAGATGTTTAATGGACTGAGCCACTCAGGTGTCCCAGTGACTGCATTTCTGATGCCTTAATCTGAAGACAGAGGGCCCACAGATAACTGAAAAGTGAACACAGCAAGTTCCCCTCCGCTTGCCCTCCATGTGGGTCTCCTAGAATAGCAGGCAGAGAGGGAGAGGACCACAGCTCTGGAGAAGGGCCTCGAGAATCCCCTTATCCCTAGCTGTTTTTCTCAGAATGAGCTGGAGGGACCATGGAGTCGAGTGACTTTGTGTGAGTCGCAAACATTCTCAGTCTCTCTTGTGGAAGATGAGCTGGGTGCCGATGATCTCGAAGGCTTGTTTCTACTCTGACATGGTAGGAAGTCAAGGTCAAGCCTTTGGGTCTGTTGAAGAGGGAAACAACCTGCTATTCATCAAGGCTTTCTTTTGAATTCCATAGCTTCATTTTAGTCATCCAGGAAGGATAGGTTGGCACTTCTCAGTTCAATGGGAATACTGCAGGATTTCCTTGGCTCCACAGTGGAGGCTGCCTGAGATATTCCTTGGGATTCCTGTCTGCTTTGGATGAATTGTCGATTCTGGGTCATTTGATTACATTTCTGCCTCAGTACAAATTTTCTTCATGGGATGTTAGACACCGATGAAGAAATTTTGGTCAAACCAAGAACATATTCAGAGCTTGAGTAGTTCATTAAAAATTGTTGAGAATTGGGGCACCTGGGTGGCTCAGTCAGTTAAGCGTCCAACTCTTGATGTGGGCTCAGGTCATGATCTCAGGGTCATGAGATTGAGGCTTGCCTCGGGCTCTGCACTGGGCATGGAGCCTGCTTAAGATTCTCTATTTCCCTCTGCTCCTAGCCCCAACCGTTGTTCCTGCTCTCTCACTCTAAAAAAAAAAAAAAAAAAAAAATTGTTGAAAATGATTTCTTCCCTAAATGCTCTTAAAGCTAATAAAATAATTATGGTTATTAATCATGGGTCTTTAGAAGTCTCAACGGGAAAAGTTAACTTCACGCTCAATTTCTTTTTGGTTTTGTCCTAAAATAGAATTCAAGCAAAATAAAATATTAAATAGAAATTTCCCTTATATAAAATGTCCATCCTCCAACCAATCAACATAATGAAAATTAAAACTTAGTAATTCCATGTGCATCTTTTGAACTTTAAAACAACTGTCCTAGCTGTTTTTATTTGGAGATGAAGCTCCACTCTTAAGTGACTTAGTCTCACATCTGTTAACAAAAGAGTCAGAACTAAAACCCACTCTCCTGACCCTTAATCTTTTCCTTTTTGTACAGCACCATCTTCCTTTCATTAGTTAGGAATGAAGGCTCCTTTTCATCATGAAACTCTCTTTTCCTTCTGAAAGATATTAAAGTAAAGGTATATAAGTGCTAAACAAACAAACAAACAAAAGATAAAATACCACAATGTACATGATTTGTAATTTATTACTTAGATCAGCTTCCATTTTAGAAAAGACAGAAATAAAATATATAATTTATATTTACATTTTTTTTTTACAGCGGAAAGTATTTACACCGTAGACATTCAGTATAAAATAATACAGAAAACCCAGGATGATACATACAGTAAAGACCACAGTTTCAAGCAGAGAATTTTCTGGCTACTTTTTTCCTTAGCAAGTGGAAACATTAAGCTGTTGCCTAAGCGTTTTGCTAATTTAGCCAGTTACTACTTCACTTTTTTTTTTTTAAGCTTAGAGGCCTCTCCTAAACAGCATTTTTTCAGTGCAATTAGTGACAGAGTATCCACACCACTCTTTTGGGTTTCATCCTTAGGATACCTATTCTATCATTGTGGTTCAGACCACTGGTCCTTCTGGGTAGCCGTTGTACTCATTTGTTAAAATTCTCCCCATCTGGGAGGAGCAAAGCTACTTTTCAAGGAATAGTCAGATTTTTTTTCAGCTATGTCTTCTACAGAATATTCATGTGGCCAAGAATGTCCATCCTTGTATTTTATAGGGCCAAGGACTGGAAGGGACTGTCATTTAGTGGGCCAGTGGCAGAACTGAGACTAGAACCTGGATCTTCTGACCCCCACACAGGTCCTTCCCCTGGTCCCACTGGCTGGGATGGAGTTGTTCAGCATTCCAGATTTTAGTCTACTTAGATGTGTCGAAGTGGGAGGCCAGAAGTTTCAAAGAGATATGGGTATGGGTTAGTGGGGGGTTCTGCCCTCTATTTCAGAAATACTTGAGAAGGCACTTGTGAAAAACTATCTACTCATAGGTCCTTAGGCAAACCCCAGCCACCCGGGGTTGTTTTCCCTCTGGTTCACTTTTAGCTTGGACGTTACTGAAATGGAGTAAAAACTCCAGCAGAGGGAGCAGGGGAAGTTCTTTTTGACCTGTATGTTCAGGCATTGGCAAATTGAATCATGGCCAATTAAAAATCAAAGTCAGAAACTGGAAGGACAGAATAATCCAGCAGAGAAACAAGATTTGGTGAAATAGCACCTGATAATGGGAAGAAAACCATAGAGGTGGCGTCTAAAAGGACCAAGCTTCTAACATCCATATCCGTCTATCAAAAAGCTTGCTCACTGCTTAAGCAAAGTGCTTTCCTCTGCCTATTTATACAAATAACTAACATACTTCCAAGTTATCAAGGGTGGTTAGAAAAAGAAATTGAGTGCACCAGAAAAATACTCAAAATTATGAATGATAATAGAGTAAGAGTGGTACTGATCACAATAATAACAGTTCTTAAAACACAGAGATATTACATATAAGAAGTTAGCAACAGCACAACATATATAAAATGGGTCTGTAAAATTGAAACATTTCTGAAATTACCTGAAAGCTGTGGGAAGCAAGGGAAACTGTTCCATTATCAAGCTCATCATAGAAATAAAACACTGTGCATTTAAACATTATCCACCAAATGCACCAAATAACAAGGAAAAAAAAGAAAAGCTTAAATAAAAGTAAAAGTGGGGCTCCTGGCTGGCTCAGTTGGAAGAGCATGTGACTCTTGATCTCAGGGTCGTGAGTTCGAGCCCCACGCAGGGTTGTAGAGATTACTTAAATAAGTAAAACTTAAAAAAAAAAAAAAAGGAAAGTAACAAATGCATAAAGTCCTATTGCTTCAATGAAAAGATCAGCCTGGGTTGCTGTGGAGGGTTGCAATATCCAGTTGGGCAGAGGAGGGTGCTGGCAATAAAGAAATCAGGCACCTTTGCCCTAAGTATCACTTTCCTGGTAGATGGCATTTTTTTAACAGAATCACTGTAATATGCTATGAGATTCTATATTTTTTCTTATAAAGGAAGCTCTCAGACTTATGGTGGAGTCATTAAAATTCTTTGGAACCCTTCTTAAAATCGTTAATGGGAGAGGCCACAGTGGTGCGTGGAGTCTGGGATAACAGACTGGTTGCTGGAGAAAAGCTGTGGTCTGAGGGGCAGGGATTCTGTCCAGAAGGGGTCCCTTTGATCAGTAGCAAGAGGTCAAGGTCGAGGCTCGGGCCTTATGAGGCCCCACAAAGGCCGTCATGTTGTTGGGTCACCACCATCCAGTGCAATGCCTTTCTGAGACTACTAGTAGGGGCCCCAGAAACCCTAGGTCTCCAAGCGCCCCAGAAAGGCTGCATCTTCCCGCGGCCAGCAGCCTGGGGGTGGGGGCGTGGAGAGCTGTGAATGCCGCTCTTCAGAACCATACTCATTGTGAAGAACATGACATGACCTCCTCAGGACTTGGTGAGGGACACTCGCAGGAGTGGCTTTTTCAGAAAAGAAGACCTTAGCTGGAAAACCACACTTCCTTCAGGGCCCCCTTCCAAGTGGGGGCATCCTCCGTTTACAATTAGGTTAATGTTTGGACAGGGGGACTAGAGGTCCCGCCCCAACACAGAACTGGTCCATTCCTCTGAGTTTGTGTATCAGGGGACAGCGGATCTCGGCCAGTTGGTGTAGTGGAATGTTGCTCTGTTCTGCTTCCACCCCTATGGGGTGAAGCCTGTATGACTTGTGGTTCTACATGGTCTATGCCCAGTCATATTCCCAGAGCCACCTCTTCCTCCAGCATGAACCTGCTGTGACGGCTTCCAGTAGCACGTACAACACAGGTGCCAATTTCCTCTTACACACAGTTGTTACACCCCCATGAGAGCAGCAGAACCCCTTAGAGATTTATATTGCTCATCCTAGAGCATACACATTGAACTCTAATGGCCATGGTGATGGGAACCCTGCAAACCCCTGCTCCTTCATGGGATATACTGAGGGTCTTTCATGGAGGGCTTGGATGGCCATGGAACTGGCTTGCTTTTTGGGGTAAGCTATAGAACAAAAAGTTGGTTTTTGAGAAAAAGATTAGCTCTTCTATTTTCTGCCGCAAATACCAGGCACTGGGTTTCTCTGAACATCTTATCACATATTGGAGACCTCATTCCAGATTCCAACAGTCCATGCACAGAAGGAAACCAAGTGAGTTCCTAAGGGAAAAGGAAGGCACCCGCACAGGGAATTTTAGCCCCTTCTTGTCCACTGCAGCTTGGCATCCAGGTTTGGTGAAGAGGAAGCATTTATCAGCTCAGCCTAGAGCCAGAAAACCTCTTCATGTTAGAAAAAAAAAATAGACACTTATGTGGTTAAAAAGAAAACCAAACAAAACAAATTCCTGATAGGCATAAAGACAAAGGCATTTGACCCGTTGAAATCAGCCAAAAAGGTATTGAATTCTAGAATCGCAAAATACTACATCTAGCTCCACCCTTGCGAGGACGGGGAAGGTCTGTTCTGCAGCTTGCGCCTTCCCCTGGAGATGTGGGGTGTCACAGGTCTGCACTTACAAGTTCACTGTAACATGTTGAACTTCAAACCAATAGAAAACCCCTGGGATTTGCTTATGACTCTGAAACCAAAAAAACAAAGAAAGCATTTTTTCACCGGTAGGTCCTAAGAACAATGTTTTATCAGAATAAACACCAGAAACGAAGTAAAAGTGTGCATTTCCCTGCTTACGGGGAACATAATAGGAGAAATGATAGCATCTGTCAGAGACCATTGAAATGAAAGGCACCAGGAGCGTTTGGGAGGCAAATGGAACTGTCACACAACTTGACAAGCTAGGAGGTCTTTCTCCCAGGAGACTTCGTCTTGTGAAGGTGAGCTAGAATGGTGGGGAGCTCTGGGGGACAGAGGATGGGAATGGAGCTGGAGAAGGGTGGGGGCAGGGACACAGGAGGGAGGCAAATGGTCTGAGGGTGAGAGGTGAATGGAGAGAGACCGGAAAACAAAAGAAAACAGACCAAGGTCCGGTAGCAGATGAGGAGGTGAGAGATCCGCAGTGGGGGCCGGAAGACCATCTGAGCCGAGGGGCTGGGGGCCTTAGCCCTGGGGGGAGGGGCTTTGGCAACCTTTTGGCAAAGTGCCACAACGTCAAGTAGAAACCTCTCAGGCTCTCACCATCTGCTTTACCTGCTTGAGGAGGAGCAAACCCTTGGCCACAGTATGGAGGTAATAACGGGGCCCCCTGGAGACCAGTGACTGACCTGCAGCCCCGGAAAGGTCCTGCATGTTGAAAAAATGACTTCTTTTTGGTAAAAGGCAGTCATGTGTGGGAGGGATTCCTACAGGGGTCAGGATGGGACAGCTGTGCACGTTGTGGGGACACCCGGGGTGAGGAGGTTGGAGGGGGAGGATGGCTCACTCCAGGGGGCTTAGCACCACAATGCCTTCACGGGAGGTGCTTTTGACCCAAGGGAGAACTCAGGGGAAATAACTTTTTAAAAGTCATAGGAAAAATACAATCAGTAAAAAGAAGACATCTTGCTTTAACATCAAAACAGAAATGATAGAAAAACTTAAACCGTTAGCAAACTATATACAGGTAAATGTTTTCTTCTGTAGAAAAGACCCACTGCCTGCAGTATGGACAGGTCCTTACCAAAAGTAAGCACAAGAAAAAATAGTAATAAGTTAGTGCTTTTATCTTCTAGGGATGACTCTTGAAAACTTTTTTCCCCCTACTGCCTAATCTATATAGTGGTCAGATATGCAGTTGACCTTCGTTACGCAATTCTGAAAATTACATTCTGACTCGCTTTGAAAAAATGCATTAAAGCTCAATTATAACTGCACTGAAGCTTCCTGCAATAGAACTTCTTCTCCTGAAGTAGTGAGGTAATGATTGTTAAACTTAAGACAACAGGTTGATGGCTGGCCGGGGAGTCTTGCCCATGATGTAGAAGAGGGCCCAGCGGGGAGCACAAAGAGGGTGGGGGGGTGGCGGGGGGCTGCTGGGGAGGGGAGGGGCCCGGCACCAATAAAACATCTTCTGTCGGCGTCAAGAAAAAGGAGAATCCACATTCAACCAGGAATATGGGTAATGCGAATTTTAAAGAAGGATTAAAAAAAATTTCCCTTTGAGGGAAAAGAAAAATGAAATCCTAGGAACATTTACAGGATTTAGTTTTAAAGAGCAACTTCCCAGGGGGGCAGTCCACAGCCATCGTCCTGCCCCCCCCCCCCATCGGCCACCATGTCTACGACTCTGTGATTTAGCATCCTCAGTTTGTCCTCCAGACCCCCTGGGTGGACACAAGAGGGTCTGCTTTGAATCTGATTTTGCCGGAAATTTTAATGCATTGTTTCTCAAGCGACTCCAGGTAATTGAGGTTTGACTACGCAAAGCAAGATTTTTTTCTGAACCGTGAACGCTAACCGGTGCATTGTCTAGCCTTTACAGAGCGCTTTGCTGTGTTCCTGGTCCTTCCACCCACCGGTGAGGCGGGCAGAACAGCCGAGGGAACGGAGGCTGGGGAGGCTGGGAGTGCGGTGGCCCCGAGGTGGCAGGCGGCAGTCAGGGCCAGCACGTGCACCTGCTTCCTCCCCGCCATGGCGCTTTCCCTCTGGCTGCGGGACTTGCAGGCGTGTTTACTTTGGTGGATGCTTGCAAGAAAACACTTGGTCTTTGGAATGAGCGGAGTGCAAGAAAAATGTCTGTTAGCAGGTGGTTTCACTGTATTTCTTACAGCGAAGCGAGCCCAGGAACAGGCAGTTTCCTCTCTTAAAAGGTGGCCGTGCTGGATCTCTCATCCTCGACTGTTATTGGCTCAGAGTGGTTTGCTGGCAGGTGATGAAGACCATTTGACCATATGCAAATGTCCAGGATCCTGTGAGTCATCGAAAAGTCCCCAAACCCATTCACTTGTGTGCCATGTCCTATAGGGATGCTTTTTTTTTTCTCCTCTGCCCTCAGGATGGCAGGAGTGTTGGGTGGCTGGTTAACCTGGCTATACCCACTGAGCCCCACGTCATGTCTGGAGCACCATCCGGGCCCATTAGCTCTGACTTTCACCACATTCAGGCAGGCACAAGAGCCCCTGACCCCAAAGGGGTCCGAGATGTCCCCCTGCCGTTTGTCGGCAGCCCTGGATATGTTCTTCCCACTCAGGGAAAGAGGCTACTGTTCCTACTAACAGCAAGCACCCAAAGGGGGAGGACGTGGAGTTATCAGTGAGGGTCAGGACTGGATGGACAGCTTTGTGGGCCGGACACTGTGAATGGGAAAAATCATGAACTTGTTCTCATGCATTTTCTTTAACCTGCAGGGCTGAGAAGAGATGTTACCGAATTAAGGTCAGAATGTGTGCTGGTGACCCAGTCTTTCCATCTTGGAACTGTCCCGGGGAGGAATTCCTCTGAGCTGTCGGTTTATTCAAGAAGACGTTGCTTTCCTTCGAAAACCCACCGCCCTTGGTTTATGCCTTTCTCTGGCCTGCCTTCCCTCCCGATGTGGATGTCATTCCCGTTCTGATCTTACCTCCCACCAGAGGGGAGTGGGGTGAGAAGGGGGGCGGGGGTCTCCTTGTGCTTCACCTGGCCTTGACCCCTTGGGCCCTGGTGTCAGCTTGCAGCTCTAAGGAAACAGGAGGGGTTGAGTCCTTGCCAGAGCTCGCCCTGAAAGGGCTGGGGGATGACCTGTATGTTGGGTTACGGTCAGTGTGGCCCCACCTCCCGGTCTGCCAGGTCGACACCTGTGGTCATGGCATGATCATCAGCAGCACCCTCCTTTATTTGCAGAGGGTCCTCGATTGAACGAGAGGATATAGCCACCCTATTCACGGGAGAGGCAGGTGGCGAGGTGGTCTGTGTATGGTGACCGACGGAGATGGAAGGCGGTGGGTGGGTAGTTTCCAAGTACTGTCCCTTCAACAATTTGGTGCAAGGAAGAGGCCTTATTCCAGATCCTCTCTAAGATATGTAGCTTGTCTCTCCATCGCTGTCAGCTCCGCACTGGCTGGAGCATCTCAGGACACCAGACTACATGCGTGAGGCCCTGGGCTCTGAGGGCGTCCCACCTCATTGCCTGGTCTTGTTCACGGGCTTCTCTCCTCTCTGACATCATTGCTCTTTCCTCTCGAAGACAGGTTCTCTCTGTTTTTCCAGCTTGGTACACTCATCAGCTTACGACATTTGAAAGAACCCAGGAAGTGAAAGGCTTCACAGGGATGCACCAAAGGAAGTTGAAGGAAATGTGTTGAGAAGGAGCTAGGAAGGTGACAGGTGTCTGGCCCCAGCCTCCGGGGGAGGCTTTCCAGGGCGGAGCATGACCACGCGGGCAGCCCCTCTGCAGAGAGGCTGCTCAAAGAACTGTAAGTGTCCATGAGAAAGGGGGCAGCCAAGAGCCCTTCAAGATGCAGGAGCCACAGAGGGTCCTAGCTGCAGGCTGTGGCAGAAATCCCAGCCGAGAGCTGGAGGGGACAGGCATGCCCAGCCTTCGCTCTTCTGGTTGAGCTCTGGGCCTTAGGGAGGACAGAGAGCCCCCAGTCTCTTGTGGTCAGCCTCCGATCAGCCCTCAAGCCGGTCCCCTGGGAAGGGTTTGGCCTGCGACCCTCTGTCCGGGGGCAGTTCCGTCTTCTCCCTCCTCCAGGGCAAGGCGCTTTCCCCAAGACTCTGGGCTGGCTGGCTTCACTTCTTGGCCACCAACCATGGACTCTGGCCCTTGAGGAGGCAGAGAGAAGGGGATGTTTGAGAAGAGGCCTCACTGGGGATTGGCCAGGGTCCCTGGCCAGGGACCTCCCTGGGCCAGGGGGATCCCACAGACTTGGCCAACCCCAGTGGACTCCCAGCATGGACCCACCCTCTCTACCCCCTTTCTTCTGCAGAAATCTCATTTGCCCTCCCCTGATTTGAGAAGCAAGTGTGGCCCAGGCTGATGCTCCATGGAAGGGGCTGGAGGATGAGGTAAGGGAGAGAGTGCTTGTCCGCAGCAGCCAGCTCCTCTCTCCTTCCTCGGTGGCAAACTCCCTCTCCGTATTCTGGCCACACTGGCAGCCACGCAGTCCTCTGACAGCCATGGAGTCCTCTGGCTGTGCCCTCATCGAGCACTTAGCATATACGTCTTTGCATTGCTGGGCATCCCTGTTAACTCCTGGAGGGCAGACTGGGTCTCGGAGTCCATAGTAGCTCTGGCCTCCTCGCCTACTGCTTGCACATAGTAGGTGCTTTAATCAAGTAGACTGATGACTCAGCAGGTCATGGGTGTTTATGAGCCTTAACCATGGGAGGGAGACACTGAGCTAGGTCTCCAGGTGCCTAATGAATTAGAAAGTCCCTTCCTTCCAAGAGGTCGCTGTGTGGTGTGGAAGACTGATTTTTCCTCCTCTAATAGAAGGTGGAGGAAGAAAAGAACACAGAGTTCCAGGTTTTTCCAAGGAGGGAGACTCACCCAACTTAGGAACCCAGAAAAGTCTTCCCAGGGCCCTGGTGGTCTGAGCTGGGCCTTGAAAGGAGGGTAGAATTTTGGCAGGTGAGAAAGAAGAGCCATGCAGGCAAAGGGCCTGGCGTGGGTGCGGGTGTGGAGGGGAAAGCAGAGGGTGAGGACAGGGACCTGTGAGCCAACCCAGGCTAGGGAAGGCCCTGCGGGGTTGAGGCTCGGCCTCAGTCCCGCTCTGCCTCTGTCTACACTGCTCTTCACAGATGCTTGGCTGTTCCCCAGAGGAGGCCAGGGGACCTGGGGCCCTAGGGACCAGGGGGTCCCTTTGTGTGGGGAATTCTGCCTTAGCATATAAAACCCAGCTCCCTTTCCCTGCGCCATCTCCCCCCCCCCCCCACGGCAGTGAGGAGCCTGCTGCCTCAAGGGAACGCCACCTCGAAAAATCTGCTCCTTGAAGAAAGGAGCAGCTGGGCCCTCCCTGGTCCTTCCTTCCCTGCTCTCCCTCTCCGTGTGCGCCCTCTTTCCCGGGTCACTCACCAGGGGCCCACCCTTCCCTTCCTTTCAGAGGCATGGAGCCAGAGGTCCCTGACTCTCGGGTGTCTGAAAGTGTGTCCAGGCTCAGGGCTGGGGGTGGGGGGTGGCCGGGCTGCGCTAGGGGTGCAGAGAGCCGGATATGGGGGAAGGCCGGGCGAACCTTACCAAGGAGGCACGGTGTCCTTGAACATTTGTGGGGTTTTAGGGATCCCCCCTGTGTGCCAGGTGGTTACACCTGTGTCACTTCCTCTCTGATGAATTTAGCAGTGTAGACACTAGTCAGAGGAAGAGTCTCTGCCGCCATCCCTGCCCCAGGAGAGCCGACCCCACGCACCGAACCCGCCGGCTCCGGCTCCTCGCAGTCCTGTTCTTCAGGGTCACGGAGCCCGCGCGTGCAGCCCACAGCGTAGCCATGCCAAATCCATGCAGCACACTGTCCCAGCCGGAGAGCGCTAGCTAGAGGGGGCGGGGGACGCTCCAGCGTCCCAGGCCTCCCAGATGCCCACCGGGCCGTGGAGTCAGCGGGTTTCAAGTTGTCAGAGGTCACCCAAGTCAACCTCCTCATTTGACGTTTGGGGATACTGAGAGCTGGGGCAAGTCGTCCCGTGCCACATAGCTGACCATGGAGGAGGGACTGGAAGCTGAGCCTCCTGACCTGCTGGCCAGCGCCCTCCCCCTCCCTGGGCTACCCCGAACACCCCCCCAGGTCTGTGGCATTTCATTCCGCCAGATGAAGTCAGGGCCCCCGGCAGGGAGGCCAGCTCTTGGCCTGGCAGGGCAGAAGCACAGAGTGAGGCAGAGGTGGGGCGATGTGGGCCTGGGTGGAAGGAGCCATTCCTTCCTTAGCGAGGTGGGGGCTTCCTTTGGCCCACGTAACCACAGAGGTACAGGTCGCTGACCTCGGTGAGAGCGGTGATTTGGGCCTGGACCACCCCGTTCCACTGTCACCCGCGGGGGCCCTGGCTCAGTCTCTTGTGAAGCCGGGTGTTCGCAGGCCTGTGGGTGGGCGGTGCTGGGCAGTAATAGAGTGCCTGAGCCAGCGCGCAGGGCTGGACACGGTAGTGAGCCCCCGAAGGCAGCGGGTCTCAAGACCCGGCACTTGACAGTTCATAGAGAATGTTCGCCAACAGGACTGTAATTTGCCCCGTGGGGCGGGGCTTGGGGGCCGCGTCCGCTTCCTGGGCAGGCGGTCCTCAGCAGAAGGAGCTGCGAGTCCCGGGAATGGAGTGAGCGTCCCTAAGCTCCGTGAACGCTCTCTGGCACCGGCCCCGGGCGCTGCCCGCCTCTGATCTGCGCTCCTGCAATGCTCCCATTCCTCTCCTTCTGGCGCCCCGTACTCCTTGTGCTTCTGGCCTGTCAGATCCCCAGCGACTCGGCAGACTTCTCCACCATAGCTTTCCCTACTTCTAATCTCCCTGCACCACCTCTGACCCAGACACGAGTTGAGTGGAGAGGCCCAGGGGAGCCCCGAAGTCAGGCCCTGCAGGGAGGAGGGTCCTGGCTGAGGAGACACAACGAGGCTGCATACAGAGTCCACCTCCGTGAACTGCCTCCCGCTGGGAAGGGTGGTGTGGTCACTGAAACCGGGCAGATCGTTCCTTTTTGTCTCCAACCACGGGCAGCTTGCAGGGAAATGTGTGGAGGACCTTCCCCGGTCCATCTGGGCCTCCTGTCACCTCCTGTGTACTTATTTCTCCTTGACACTGACTTTTAGACTTTTCCTCACACGTATTTCTATGCTATTCTCTGTATTCTTGCGAGGGGCTCTGGATCCCTGTGGTGTTAGCTGGGGTGTAATAAGGAAATGGATAACACCAGGACTGAAAGAAAGTGCGAGAGGCTTCTACTTGGCCAGTTACCCAGGGCGTTCAGCCCCCACAGAAGCTCAGGGTCTGGAGCTTTCCAGCTAATGTTTGACTCTAGTCTGAGGCCATCAGTGGGTTCGGACTGCTCCAATGAGAGCCTGAAAGGGAGCAGGTGTATGAGAACCAGGTTGCCCTGATTCTTCAGGACCTCCATTGGGGTGGAAGGAAACAAAAGGAAGGGGTGAGGGGCGGCAGTGCTGATGGCAGAAATCAGCAAATCTCGGGGGGGGGGCGGGCAGAGGATGTGGGCAGGGCTGCATTGTGACTTTCGTGGGGTGTAGACACTTCCACCTTTGTGGCAAAAATGGTATTTTATGATTGCTCTGGTAGAAAGACGAATGTAACCCTGGC
Source organism: Halichoerus grypus (assembly GCF_964656455.1). NCBI lineage: Eukaryota > Metazoa > Chordata > Mammalia > Carnivora > Phocidae > Halichoerus > Halichoerus grypus. Next base: position 55,239,023 of record NC_135718.1, read on the forward strand.
TGGATTCATTATTTTTTTTTTAAAGATTTTATTTATTTTTGACAGAGAGAGAGAGAGCACAAGCAGGGGGAACATCAGAGGGAAAGGGAGGAGCAGACTCCCAACTAAGCAGGGAGCCCGACACGGGGCTCGATCCCAGGACCCCGGGATCATGACCTGAGCTGAAGGCAGACGCTTAACCATCTGAGCCACCCAGGTGCCCCTGGATTCATTATTATAGATTCATTTTCCCCCCGAATTTAAAAGAAATAAAAATGAAAATATTTTCTAAGCCCCTGGAAGTACCGCGGGCCCAGGCTTGTGGCACTTTGCCTGAGGCATTGGCCCTGGCTCGGGGTGAGAAGTGTCCCTGGACTCAGGATGACTTGGAAAGGGCCCCATCCTGGAGCTCTCCCACCATGTGCCAGCTGGCGGCTTGGGCCCGGGGCCCTGGTGCTTCTGCCCCGTGGGGAGGGGACAGGTGAGCTCTGTCTGTGACCACAGAAGCCAGCTCCAGTGCCATCATTTTGCGTTTCAGACGAGAAAGGTGAGACTCGGAGGAGGAAGCTCTCTGATTTCCAAAACACGGAGTGGACATCTAGAGTGGGAATGGTTGGTCCCCATGGGCCTGGGCAACCCGTGGGTCCCATTACCACCCCGTGGCAAGGGTCTCCTGACCGAGAAGCCCCCTCACGCGGAGTTCATGGGACTGTGTGTGGGCAGAGTCTAAGTTTGCCACTGTACTGTCTATGAAGAAAGGATCTATTAAGAAAAATGAAAATGAGGGGCGCCTGGGTGGCTCAGTCGTTAAGCGTCTGCCTTCGGCTCAGGTCATGATCCCAGGGTCCTGGGATCGAGTCCCACATCGGGCTCCCTGCTTGGCGGAGAGCCTGCTTCTCCCTCTCCCTCTGCCTGCCGCTCCCCCTGCTTGTGCTCTCTATCTCTGTTAAATAAATAAATAGAAATCTTTTTAAAAATAATAAAAAAAAGAAAAGAAAAATGAAAATGAAAGAAAATGAGGGGGGATGGTTACAGTACCCAAGCAGTTTGTTATTTTCAAGCCCCAAAGCAACACCAGTTTATGTTTTCAAACACCACACAGTAAACCTGCGGGCCACCCCACAGGTAGTTCATATGTAGTCTTTCAGGCACGGTTCCTGAGACCTTTACTAAGCCGTGCACTGTGAACAGAACTCTATAACACTCTATTTCTTAAAAAATAAACCCAACTTCAGTTGGCCAATGTGGCCCGGATTTGTGAGTGTTTTCTGAACGTTCTTGCTTGGAGCGGAATGGCAATGAGGCACACCTCTCAGCGGCTGGGGTGAGGGGGCCTTGCAAATCTGCACCCCATGACCAGCTACCAGCAGCAATGGCTGTTACTGCCCACTGCCCTCAAAGGGAAGAAACACACAAAATCACCCCAATACCAAAAGCAATAACAAATAGCTCTTTGGAACCCTGGGGATTTCAGCAGACCTGAACTTGACCTTGAAACGCTCAAATGGCACCACAAGGAACTTGGGATATGTTACATACAAGAGACCTTGCTTAAGCGACCCCTCCATCCCTCTCACTGTTGGGCCTCACTTTTCCATACATTATCCTATACTTCTGAGGACCCCTCCTTCTGGGACTTCCTGCTTTCACAAGAGCGAATGTATTTAATTTAATGATTGATCAGGATCATGAGTTGCCAGGTTTCATTTTTTTTTTAATAATGAAAATCCATAAGAGTTTAAAATATTCTTAGACACACCTAGGCAAACACCACTGACCTCCACGTCCCCGTGAATTCGCACATAAGCTAGCGAGCACCTCGGTGCTGGCTGGCCCCCTTTGGCACCAGAACACAATAATTTATTAAGCTTCAATACTTAATAAGTGTGCACAAATATCATGCAAACATATGCCCATACTCACAAACAAAAAGTGTATTAGAGTCGTAGACTTATACAAAACATCTTGTAAACAAAGGGAAAGAGGTTGGCATTTCTCTGTACAAAATATGCAGGTTTTTCTTTTTTTTAATAATCTGTAAGATGCATCATACTTCTGGCATTTTCAAAAAGTGAAAACTGTATAAAAATAAATATTCTATGTACAAACACACACACAGGCCCATCCCAGGTTAGAGGCATCACTGCAAAACAAAAACACACAAAACAGAGTAGAGTTAGTGTCGGTGGGCTTGCGGGGGTCTCCTTCCCTTGTGGGAAAGGAGTGTGCTCTTTGGAGGGCTGCGGTGGTGGGCGGCTCTGGATAGGGGCACCACGGCCCCCTGGGTGCAAGGCCCTGGCGCTGTCTGCACCCCGAAGACAGAAAATCACTTTCACCTTCCTGTCACTCCCTTCGTGGACACTAGAGGGCACCTGCTCTCCATGTGGCCTTGGAGGCCGGGCTGTGGATGAATCGCTCCAGCTTCCCAGACTGAATTTATGGCGCGAACCAACAGAGACGAGGCTCTCGAGGCTCTCGGGCTGCTTCCCCAAGACACTGTAGCTCTTGATGGTGACTGTTCTTCCCCTGCTAAGCTCAACCCCTCGCATCTCCTGGTCAGGGATGCCTTGGGTACCTGGGCGTGTAGGGACCCCGCCTTGGCCCTGGTGTCTTGGTGGTTTCACTACTTTTAACTGAATCCTGTGAACTAATGAGATTCTGGGCATTTAGCACAGAGGAGCTATCGTCTGATTGTAAGTGTGCGTCTGCCGTCACTGAGACAGGGCTAGATTAGCTAAGCACCAAGTCGTGGACATGCTGGGATCTCCAGCCCCTTTATGAGGACAAACCAACAGCTGGAGATCATGGGGTGAGGGCTGTGAGACATCTCAGTGGGAGCAAAGTGGAGAGGGGCCGTGGAGGGAGGGTGAGCAGCACGTTAGGGCTTCTGGATTAGCACACTGATGGCCCTCGTCAAGTTGAGGAGCCCTGTGCTTTGGGGGCCCTGGATGGGTGGGGTGATCTTGTGCAGGGGCATAGCCCTGTGGTGTCAGACAGTTTTAAGGATGGCAATGCCAAGGGCGAACAAATGAAAACTCACTCCTGGTAGGAATCCTGGGACCCCGGGAGGGGCTGGGTTGCAGGACTCGTGTGTGCAAACATGGAGCTCTGGCAGTTTGAGTTCAAGGGGAAGGGTAGAGTGGTGACCCGGCCAGCGTCTAGGAGGAAGTAGGGAAGCGATCGGAGTGTACAGTTTAAGCAACTCAGATTTCCTACATCTGGGTAAATGTCATCATGTGGCTTAATGGCTTAAATGACCTCGTGTGAACAACGAGAATAGCTACTGATAACTAATTTTAAAACCTGGTCTAGTAGTCCTTGGAGGAAAGTGCTGTGGAAATTAACCACACAAAGCATAAAGCTGTCAGCTGTGTGGCTACGTGGAAATTCCAGACGCTGGGGTCTGTGGATGCCTTAAAAAGCATTTTAAAAAGTTCTCTAAGTGCATGCAGTGTGTGGGACGTTTAATGGGCACCCTGCCTTCGGGAGCGTTCCTTTCTCGACCCACGTCATTTGCAGAGAGGCCCAGGATGGAAACTGCACGTGCTTAATCACACTTGAGAAGGGGGGGGCACCGCAAACCGCTGGGCAGCCTTACCTTGTTCCAGCAGCCCTGGACTGGTAAGCCGTCTTCACCCTATAGTGAGGAAGGAAGGCAGATGGCTCAGACTCCGAGACAGCCCCCCAAGCAGGCGGGACGGGGGGACAAGGGCCACAGACACTGCGGCAGCTGATCAGGATGCAGCCCACCTCTTGTCTCTTTCTCTTCTCTGCTGCAGGGCAGAACCTCGGAAGGGGCTGGGAAGCCAGCCAGGCGGACTTCCCATTGACTAGGGTCCCATGTAGTTGTAGGGCAAGGCCAAGAGGGGCTGCCCTAGCCTGTGGGGTCAGCCCTAGCCTGTCAAGGACAGCCCTAAGCCCCGCGGGTCTCTGCTCTGGCTGGACTGGGGGCTAGGTGCTCATGGGTAAGTCACTCAGTGCTTGGCGGCCTGTCTTTTCCTCTGTAAAACCTGGGAAAACACGGCTGTATGAAATGGTCGCTACGGTGCCCCCAGCTCTCCTACTATCTCAGTTGCCTCTCTTCCTCAGCGGTCAGAGGAAGACGTCTAGGCAGGTCCATGTGATAATCAGTAAGGAGGAGGACGGGACACAACGGGGCAAGCCACCTCACAGGTATCGCCACGTGGCCCTGAGGTGCCTTCCGAAAGGCGACGCCGGCCTCTGGCACAGTCCTGGCCATCGCTGGGAATTTGGGGTGGGGGGGATGAAGTGGAGGATGGGATGCTGTGTGCCGTTTGTCTTCTTTGCTGGCGGGCCCCCTGCGGAGCACCTGAGTCTTCTTGGGGCCCGATGTCCCGGCTTCTCTGGCATACCCTTTGGGGAATCTGGAACTTTCATGAGACGAAGTGGGGAGGGTGGGGCTGAACCAGGGCATAGATCTGGTTCTCAGTCCGTGTCTACTAGAACTGCAGCCCAGATTCTAGAATTCACAGTCCAGGGCACAGCAAGGATGGACACAGGGCTTCGGGGGGACCGGAGCAAGTGGTCAGCCCAGAGGCAGTTGAAGGGGAGCCCTCTGTGCCCCAGACCAATCTCAGCACCATGACAGGTACCTAAACCGCTCACCTGACGTTCAGCAGGCAGCCGGCCTGACACGGAGGGCCGAAGAAGTCTAGTTACCTTGTGCTAAGATAGCTGCCCCTGTCCCCACATCCACGACAACACAGCGCAGGAGACGGGGAGAAGAGCAACGGCAAGAAACACGGTTTGCATTAAGGACCAAATAAAGATGACCTTCGTTGTCCCCTCTGGGTCAGGGAGGGTCTGCAGGGGGAGGTGGGACACTCCAGGGCCTCATGAAAACCTTCTGCCCCCTTCCCAAGCCTGCCACGGTGCAACACTCCACATGACTCTGGAAGGGAGAGGAGCCTCCGCGGGCCACAGCGGCATTCCCATTGGCACATGAAGGTGGCGGGGCGGGGGGGGGGTGCGGCGGAGGAGAGCGAGGCAGGCAGAGGGAGCGTGGGAGAGAGGTGGCTGGAGCTGCAGCGGGCGGGACTTGAGGCGTTCAGACCGTGGGAGGCATGTGGCAGAGGGGAGACCTGGCTGGCGATTAGTGGAGGTCTCTGCAGGGGCCAGGGAGTCCCATGGTTGCATGCTCGGGTTCATGGGCCCGGGCGGTGGGGCAGTGGGGGCGGCGAGCGAGGGTGTCTGCGGTGGGGAAACAGGAAGCAAGCTACTCTGTGCTCTTCTTTTGTTGCGTGCACTGGTCCTAAAAAGTCTCTACATGAGGCTCTGTGGTCACCTCTCAGGGTCACAGAGCATATTTTCTTATAACTTTTTCCCTTCTCTTCAAATATAATTCCCGTGGGACCCTGGGGCGGGATTTGGGACCCGGAGTCCTCATCTGACTATTGCTTGTATAAAAATAGCTCCGTGAACTCCAGAACTCCTGGGGACATTTAGGAGAGAAGGAACCTTTTAAGCCAATTGCCTTGGCATGAGGGGCCATCTTCTATTCCCCTTAAAGGGAGGTGAAAAGATAGCTGTGGGGGCAAGAGTGTCCCTGCCCCGAGGGGGCCGGGGCCCAGCCCGAGCCGCACTGTGGCCACTCCGCCGGGACATGCTTGGAGAGTATTCCTAAGTGCCTGCCCGGCTCCTGTCTTCCCTTCCTCGATGACATTCCCAACCTTTCCATTCTCTTCCAGACTTGCTGGTGGTGAACCATCTAAAGATGGAAGGAAGGGAAGCCAAGGGAGGATTTTCTAGGGTCTTTCAGCGTTTGAGCAAAAGGGACGAGCCCTTTAGTCTCTCAAATCCTGCTCTTGGACTGTCCCCTGGTTCTGGTGGTACCACTGGGGCAGCGACCCCAGACCCAGCCTGGAGGAACGGGCAGGGTGGCCCCCTCCTCTACCTCCGTTCTAGAACTTCTCAGTCTCCCCGTGTTTATGAGCATGCCCACTGGTCCCCTGCCACCTCGTGAGATGGTGGAGTGGGAAGGGCTGTGGCATGGGCTCAGGCATCTCATTCAAGTGTTTTGCCAGGTGCTCAGCAGATGCTTTTGCCGAACCAACTGCCGTGTGTGAAGGAAGAGGAGTCAGGGTTGCTACGAGCCTGGCCAGAGAATCCACTTCCCTAGCTTTCTTTCTGGGGGTAGGATGGCTAGAAGCTGCTGTGAAAGGAGAATCATATGCAGCCAAAGCTGGCTTAGGGGGCGGACGGGACGGCTCACATGAAGGGGATGTGCTTTTGAAGCAGCTGTGGGAAGCCAAGAAAACATCCTGGCAAACTTTGCATGCTCGAGGGGGCATGGCGGGAGCCCCTGAGGACAGGCCAGGGCAGGGTGACCCCTAGCGTCTACAGAGAGAAGGGGCAGGAGGCATGTGGGGGGGCGGTGTGTGGCCAGAGAGGCATGCAGGCGAGAACCACACACGTGCGGAAGCCCGAATCGGCCATGCAGGCAGGGGAGGGTGACGCCATACCAATGGGCATGGGGCATCCAGTCCGTCCAGCCCTGGTAACCCCGGCTCCCCTTTCTCTCCTTTAAAACCTCGGTGTCCCTGTTCACAAAACCAACCACGATGATTATTTAGGTCAAGGCTGGCCAGCTCCGACTGTGGAGTGGAGAGGCCCAGTCCCACCCCAGCCAGGATGCAGGACCCTCGAGGCAGCTACAAGTAGGGCCACAATCCCAGCGGATTCCCACTTCCCAGATTCAACTTTTGTGCTCTCTCTGGCTTCCACGAGAGCTGAGCTTTGGAATGTTTACAGCCAGCCCCCTCTCCGTTTAAAGACTCACTTGGAATAAACATGGATGAACTTCAAATTTAGCGTATCATAATTTTCAGAACCTTCAAACGGATTGTGAGGGCACTTGAGAAGCCCAGCTAATGTGCCACAAATCCTTCCTTATAAGCTTGTTTGGGGGCTCCTGGAGGGGCTCTGTCTACTGATTTTGGTCTACGGCTTCACAGGCTTTAGTTGCATGGCTAGTGGCCATGGGAGGCTGTATGTGAAGAGCCCCCTTTCTGGCCTTGGTCTACCCCGTCTGGGGCCTGGGGTCCTGCATCCTGACGGAGGATTCCAACAGCTTGAACTGCTGGCCACAGAGGCGGCCACGAAACGAAGAAGGCAAATGTGTGGCTCACAAATGCTATGCTGGCTTCCAGAGCTATCCTGGAGCGGAGGGCCGAGGCCTGCTCCAAGATCCCTTTCCTCGGGGACCGGGTTCTTGTTTCCACACATCAATTGTTCTGCGTCTTCAGAGGAAAGGGATTTGGCCAGAATGATTGGCAGCTGTGGTTTGAGGGTACCACCACCAGCAGAATTTTCCTGGCCAAGTGACAGGATAGATTTGATAGCATCAGTGTAGACATTCGCTCGTCATCTTAGCTTATTTGCCTTCTTGGTTTCCAACTTGCAAACCTCAAGGAAAAAACCAGAACAATGCAAGTGATAAATGAAGACATACCAATGGGCAGGGGGCATCTAATCCAGGCGCTCCTTGGTCTCCCTTATCCCCTTTGGACCCTCTAGAGCCTTTCTTCCCCCTCTCCCCCTGTAAATAATGGTTTAGTCCAAGAGAAAAAAATAACATCAAAACTTTAGGATCATTCATGTGTTAAGGTTAGAAACAGAAAAAGGAAAAAAAAAATTAAAGAGGGAAAATAGCGTGGCTTAAATAGGATATTCTTCCCAATAGGATTTGAGGTCAGCACCCATCCCCACCCGTCTATAAGCTGGGAACCTTGGCTAAAGCCAGTGGGCAGGGCGGCGGCGGAGGAAATCGAGGCCTGGGGGCTGGGAGCCAGTAGGGCTCAGAGCTGGAGGTGGAGGGAAATGTAGGAGGAAGCTACTCAGGGCCAGTTTTGCTAATTCTGAGCCCAGAGCGGGCCTGGGATGAACAGGGGGACCTACTTCCTTCTCCTGGAGGGTCCATTTTTGAAAGACTTTGACCTGACAACTTTGGTCCCAATTGGTTTCCATTCCTTTGATATTCTATTAGGAGGCAGGATGATTTTATTTAGAGCCCTGGGGTGTGTGTGTGTATGCGTACGTGCGTGTGAAAGTGTGCACATATTGTGTGCACGTATGTGTGTATGAATGTGTGAGTGTGTGCTTGGGAATGTGTATACACGTGTGTGCATATACGAGTGTGTGCTTGTGCATGAGTGTACAAGCTCACACGTGTACGTATGTGTCCAGAGCTCCTTGGGTGGCCCCTGGCTCTCTGATGGGTCCTCCCACTGTATGTGGGTCTCTGGTCTCTGGTCTGAATGAGAGGCAGCTAATTTGTATACAGACAAGTTGGTTCAAGGAACTCATTTGTTTCTGAAAAACTTCAGTAAGCATCATCTTTCTAAATCGAACCCCCTTCTGTATGTGTCGGGGTCACTCTCCATTTCAAGAAAGGCTACGGGGACTTCGTAATGAATTTGAGTTTGGATTTTCCTATGTTGGGTCTCCTTACAAAGGGGCCAAATGTGCCCATGGGGAATCTTCTTGGGAGCAGTTCTCCTCTGCTGCAGAAGGCTGACTGTCTCATGCCGGGGGGCTTCCAGAATGCTCCTCGAGGCGGACAAGGCCTTGAAGGCAGCTAGCACAGGGATCAGAAGAAAGGCTTGGAGCCAGAGCGGGTCCCGCCTATGACCAGCAGTGTGTCTTCGGCAAGTTACTCAACCTCTCTGAGCCTCATTCTTCTTCACCTGTACCACGTGGATAATAGCACCTGCCTCAAAACTTTGTTGTGATGTCTTTGTGCACATTTAATGGTGCCATTTAATGGTGGCAGAGAGTCCGTGCTCAGTAATGATAGCTGCTTCACCATGATTACTGTGGTGACAATGACTTCCCGCGAGCCTGTCCTGGAGCCAAGACGGCTGCCCGCGGTTTGGCCCGGCACATCTACCGTGTTCCCGTAGTGGCAGATTGCACGGTTCCTGGGGGTGCGGGGGGGCCAAGGACAAGAATATTTCTTATGTTTCTCTGAATCTTTGGAAACGCCTCAAATTTCTTGATTCCAGAGGTTCCCTGTAATCGCCAGTGGATTGTTCTGAGTTTTCTAAAGTGCAGACGCTTCCTTGGAAAGTGATGTGTTCAGGAGGACACGTGTATAAGCGTATTAGGTGCCATCCCATTGGCTCTGAGCTACGCCCGCCGATGAGAACATGACGGCGTGAATAGTCCCCGAGCAGTGGACCAGCAAAACCGCTAGCTGTTTGGATGGGAAGCCCCAGGGTAAACTTTCTCAGCAAAGTGGTCCCTCTTTCTCCTCGGGTCAGGCCAGTGTAAAAGTGAACGCAGTTGCCTATGTCCAGGGGGTGGGCAAAACTCCCGAGGAGTTGGTGGGGGTGGGGTTTCAGGTCCCGGATGATTTGCCTTCAGGCAACAGAGGGTCGGCAGCGGGGGTCCTGACTTTCAGGGTGTGTAGCTTGCACTATGGGGAGGCAGGTCCTAAGGGCCCAAGAAATGGCTTTAAAGTGGGTGTCCTTCGAAGGTACTAGAGTACTAGCTTTACCTACAGCCGCCCTGCCTCCCACCCCCAAAGAGTGACACAAAAGTGGCCCTGGTAAAGAAGGGATTGTAGGCGGGGAAAGGGCAAATAAAAGCTTTCTTTAAAAAGTACAGATACAGAACTTGATTTCAGAGGAACTGAGTTGAAGCTCGGAGAGTGGAGGGGAAGGATGAGGGGGATGGGGTCTGGGGGTGGGGCGAGCGCGTGTGCGCGAAGTACTGAAGGAGAGAAGGAAGGAAGAGTCCGGCCTAGACCAAAAGAGATAACGGAGGGCGGAGAGGTAAGGAGGCCAGGGGGACCTGGCGGAGCAGGCCTCTCGCACACACAAGCACGCACACACGCCCCAGCCGGGGTGTCCTGAAGAGTGACGGCGACCTCCCTGCATGCACGCACACTTTCCAGTTGGCTGGCTTGCAGGCAGCTCCACCCCTGCACCCAATTTTCCTGATGCCAAATGCCAAATTCATGCCACCCTTTATCTCCCCCCCCCCGCCTTTTAAGTTGGCTCCACGTGGGACTTGAACTCACGACCCTGAGATGGAGACTGAGCTGAGATCAAGAGTTGGACACCTAACCGACTGAGCCACCCAGGTGCCCCTGGGGCACCCTTTATCTTGTGACGAACTCTTTCATCCTAAACATGGCTCCTGTGCCAAATTCCCAGGGCTCTTAGAGGCTGGGAAGAGTGTCCCTTGTGACAAGGACAGGACATTCTTTCCACGGCCATGTGGGTTCCCTTAGAAAACGGCCTGTTTTGGGCTCTGGGCCTTGAGTGCTGCTACAAGGACCTTCTTCCTTTCAGGAATGGAAAAGAGGCTCCAAGGCCGTTGCCTGGTGGGACACAGAGAAGCGTAGTTTTAAGACGGGGGTCCCCGTTCACTGTAAGACGGAGCAACGGGCTTGCAGCGCGCCCACTTGGGCCTCTCTAACGGGCCCAAGCATAACATGCGGTGAAGTTCGAGAGCGGCCTCAGGCAGCCACCTTCTCACGCCTGGTGGGGGCCAGGGCTCGGAACACCTGCAGCTTCGCCTTCACGAGCAACGGTGAGGCTTCTAACTAGAATGTCATCGAAGCCCCTCTGGTCTTTTCCCTTGACCAAAGCGTCACTATTCTGAGCTTCCAGGCCTCAGGAAAAAGAACTGGCCGTGGCAAAGCGCCGACTCTGCGTAGAACTTCCTTTGTTTTGAAGGCTTTCTTACGAAGCCCTCACATCTCCCCCCAAGAGGTCTGCTAGGGCCAGTGGTATTAAGAGGTCTGTTTGAAGAGGCGAGATGCAGGGGGCACTCTTCCAGGACATTCTGGTGTCTTGAGAGTCAGATCTCTCGAATGGAGGACACAAGCTGTTCCTTGATCCGCAAACCTGCTCTTTGGAACTAGTCAGTTGTTCTTTACGGCTTTCCGGAAAGCGAGTTCGTGCAACCTGTTTTCTAAGTGACATTGCTAATTGACAGGTGGGGCAGGGGAAGGTTTGTAGAGCCTCAGGGAGGAGAAGTGGAGGAGAAATATTCTCCCGCTGATTCCTGGGGCCTCACTGGCTCATTCAACAACCCCAGAGCCTTGCCTCAGCGTCGCCCGCCACCTGCCGCCCGCCGCCTGCCGCCCGCTGCCTGTGACAAGGGCATCGGCCTGCCCCACCTCTGCCTCCAAGGGGAACGTGATCGTCTCTGGTTGTGCAGCCTTTGAATGGCTCACTGCTGCAAGCCAACTGAAAAAGCCGTAAGAAATAGCTTAAAAGTATTAATTGAATATGCTAAAGACAACCAGAACACTTTAGAATTAAGTTAGAAAGGAGATTAGTATGCCAGCTAAGAGGTGGAATGATCAATTTTTTTTCTTTTTCTTTTTTCTTTTTTTTCGTGGCCTCAATTCTTTGATGGCACAGGAAGGAAGGTGGGCTTCCCCACCTGCCTTACCAGCCAGCACATTTCCGGAAGTAGGTCTGATAATTCCAGTGGTTTCTAGACTTGGTCTTCCATGGACAGTTTGGTAGGCGTCACTCTGCCTGCTTCCTCTTCTTTATAGAATATATGGAACAAATTGAGTTACTTTCGACCAGCTGCCAGGAAGGAGAACTTAGGGCTAAAGAAGAGTTCAATAAATATCTTAAATGGAAAAGACCAGAATTGGTGCAGGGTATAAGCATACAGATTCTGGCACTTTCTATCCATGAACATGGTTATCAGTGTTCAAAGATCAGCTGGAGGACCTGGGATCTGGGAGCCACCTGTTCTGCCTCTAAAGCTCTGTGGGAGCTTGGTATATTTTGTCGTGGTCCTGGCCTGTCTCTCCCTCTGAGACCCTTGGACAATGTGACCCACTAGAAGATGCGCTGGAGCCTCTAGGTGCTGTGGGTCACACTCTGGGGACCACTGTGATGAAGCAGCAGGCGAGACCTTCTGTGAACGGACCCACAGTTCATCTCTGGGTCCGAGGTGGTTAAATGGTCCCTGCTGAGGCCAGATGTGGCCTGTGCCAGATACATGGCATGTGTCCCATCCTACCACATGGTTGTGGGGGCTGTGGATGTTCAACAGCTCTGTGTTGGTGATGATGGCAGAAACCAAAGGGACAGCAAAGGACCTCAGAAGGTACAATTCATTTCATGGTCCTGCAGGCTCTTTCCAAGAGAAATAATGGCTGTGATCATTTTTTAAAGGGTTGGCTGCTTACAACAGAAGTGTGCTTGTGCTTGGAGCCGGAATTTATTTCTCTCTCACCAGTGGCCTGGGATGCCTGGTGAAACGAAATCTCAGAAGGCTACGACTAGGCAATGGTGGGTCTAAAAATACCATCGAGGGGTCCATTAGCAGGGCACTGCAGAGAGTGGGCACGTGGCTCCCATGGCTGGACGGCAATGTTAATCTGATGACCGCCGTGGGATTCGGTCTTCCCTTGCCAGGTGGGAAAAAACCATGCTTCCATTTCAGGATTAGGCCCCAGGCTGCCTGCACGCTAGAGTAAGCCCTTTACTACAAAGCCTTTTAATTTTGGATGATTTACCAGGAAGAACTGTATTTGCCAATGTTGGGTCAGGAATCCCCAATTGATCATTCCACCACATCATGAAGACATTAGTAACCACAGCCAAAGTGCAAGGGCTCAGACTCACCCGGTTTCCTTTGTCTCCGGGTGGTCCATGTAAACCCTGCAATAAATCACAGAAATGAAGACACGTTCATGAGAAAGGACAGGAGGGCCATCCAGGCCTTCCTTCCAGGCTCAGAAAGGTCTGATGCCTAATTCATCAGAGACAGGCTTAATTATCCCCGTTTTACAGAAGGGGACAAAGGGACTTGACCTCTAGACACATAATGAGTTATGGGCGCTCGTTCTGCAGCTGAGGCCCTGGCCTGTGACCCTGTTCTTCCAGCTCACTCCTCCCAACAGGTGGCAGGTGCTGAGGACACGGTCTGTGCGCAGAGCAACTCTCCCGGCAGAAGAGGTGTTTGCATGGCTCTCCCGCCAGACTCTTGCCAGAAAAGTGACCCCAAAGCTGCTCTTTTCAAGGTATAGTCTGTCCTCCATGACTTCAGCTAGGGAAGCAGCACCAGGCAAAGACTGACTGGGGTTGGCCGGAGCAAAGTTGCTTGGGCAGCCACACATGGAGCTGGTGACCAGATGTACAACCTTCAAGTGGGTGGAAACAGTGGTCCTGGCTGTCTTAGGCCATCCACTTTTACAACAACACAGCAGGAAAACTGGGGAGGCAGTCCTGTCATGAAACATCTCCTTCTTGCATTATAATGATCTGGCTTTGCTTCTGTCCTTCCTTGATGGCCATGCACATTCATCTGTGAGACCCGCCCCGCATCCCGTCAGATGGTCCATGTGGCTGAGGACCTGGTACCCCAACAGGGCCCACGTGTGCCCAGGTTTGCCTCAAGCAGTGCCCAGCAGAGAAGTTCCACGACCACGTGGCTGTTGGCAGCTTCCTCTGTCATAGAAATCAGCATTCTCACTCAGCTCTGGATGTTTGCTCCAGGCTCTGGGTAGTCTGCCCTGGCAGGGCTTCTGCCGGGGGATAGCGATGGGGGACAGAAAGCTCCAGTCGCATGACACTTACAGGAAGCCCAGCTGCTCCTGTTGGTCCTGTCATCCCCAGGTCGCCTTTGCTGCCCTGAAACAGGAGAAAGAAACCCATGAGCCCCCCCTGATGTGGGAACCACCTTCCGCCCACCGTTTTCTGTTTCTGTAGGAAACCCCGGGAACCTCTCCAGTCCCTTCAAAGAGCCCTCTACGAAGCAAGGGCTCAGCGGAGGGTGTGACTGGTGTGGACTCCACCACGGCGGGGGGCTTGGAGGCCCCCCCCACCCTCCCTCCAGCGGAGCCCATCCCCCAAGGCCCTCTGGAAAGACTGGACAGTGCCCTGAAGCTACTGGCTGGCCTCAAGCAGAAGCCGAGAGGGAAACAAGGAGCAGGAAATGAGCATGGACAGAGAAGAGGGCGGAGAGAGAAAAAGAGCTTTGCTTTCTTCTTTGAGGCCACAACTGTCACCCCTGAAAGCAGCCATCCTGGTCCCCAAAGTGGCTGTGATCTCGGGGAGGGACGTCTATGTCCCTCTTCAGAAGCTCCCCACCCTCTCCACCCTCAGCCGTGTGGTCAGTGAGCGAAGGGGACGGAGCCTCCCCTGCGGCAGAAGGTCCACAGATGCCCCGCACAGGGTCTAGCGCCCCCACAGCCCTCTGGTGATCTCCCGCCCCAAATGTGCGGAACCTGGGGCCTGGCTGGGAAGAGCGGCCCCGGATGGGATGGGCAGCCCTCCTCCTCCCCTGAGCCAAGTCCCCCAGCAGCACGGCACACGTGCCCACTCCATGGGAGACAGTGACTGTGGGAGGGGGCCTAACGCCCTGGCCTCCTGACTTCTTGGTGTTGCCCGGGATTTTCTTACACTACCTGGCACTCCGTTCCATGCTGTCTCCCTAAATCATCACAAAGCTTAGGTGTGTCTGCTCCCGGCAGCACCTGGGTCCCGGCCAGACGGAGCCTATGACCGACGCCAGGTGACCAGGAGCCAGGCACAGGAAGCTGTCCATCTGTCCACTCATAGCGATAAAGTGAGCAACTCAGGCCGGCCGGCTCCCCCACAGGCTATTGTGAGGGCCACCGGGCGAGGCCACGGATGAGGTGCTCACTGGGCTGGGGGACGGGTTGGGACCGAGGACCTGCGGCTGGGCAGGGGCGCTGGACCCCTCCTGGTGTGCAGGGTCTCTGGCGACTGAGCACTCACCCTCTCGCCCTTTGGTCCCGCTGGGCCTGGGACTCCGATTGGTCCTGGAGTACCCTGGGGGGGGTGAAAGAAAGCAAAGGTGAGGGGCCTGATGTCGGTGGGGAGCCCCAAGAGGCCCGCCCGGCACTGGAGATGAGCAAGGTCCAAAGGCCCATTTTCAGGGTTGGCGAGGCCAGGCTCATTCAAGGCAGTCATTGGACTGGGGCGTCTTCCTGTTTGGGGCGGGGGCCTCGGGCAGAGAGGCCTCCCCCTGCCTCAGAGCCAGATTTGAGGAGGGAAACCCTTTTGCTTTCCCACCAAGCTTGCCAAGGCTGAAAACGGTAGAACTGCTGCTTCATTTGCTCCCTGAAGCGCTTGGGGGGGAGTGGGGGAGGCCATCGGGGTGGGGGCAGGGGCCGGCACCTGTTTGCTGTTGCAGCTCCACATGCAGGGGGGGTCATGCCACAGAGACCGATGCAGATGCACACACACAGAGGCAGGCGCGGGGGGGTCATTCAGCCACCGCTCACCCCACCCGCCCCACCGCGGGCCACCCTGGCCTTCAGCCTCTGTCCCCGCGCCGCGGCCCTACGGGGCAGGCCGGACCGGAGAGTGATGGGTGCGCTTCCAATGTCTGCGGGCACTGGCCTGGCAGCGAGGGGGTCCCACCTGCTCCGGACTCAGGGCTCCGGGGGAGTCGGGGCAGCTGGAGCCTTCGGCTTAGAGGCGGGGCGGGGCTGGCTATGGCACACTTAAGCACCTTCCCCAGGTCCCCAGTGTCCACCCTGACTAGAAGGAGGTCTATATCTCAGGTCTATATTGCTCTGCCTCCGTGTTTAGGCTTCCTGCTCAGACGAGGCCCTGAGGATGTGGGGCTGGCAGGTGCGCAGTTCCCGGTGCTGCCCTGGGCTCGAGCAAGTGGGGAAACACTGATTTATGTTATGAGAAAAAAAAAGAAAGAGCCATAAGACGTCCTCCGTGCCCCCTCTGCAGCTACGAGGGAAGACTATGGGGTGTCAGAAATGAGAGTGGCCTGATCAGGGTCATGGCTGAGAACAGCACTGCAGGGTCACTGGCCGGCTTCAAGTCCAGCCTCGAAGGCCTATCAATGCTGAGATATTGGAGAAGCTTCTTGGCTTTCTGAGGGTCCGTTTCCCTCCCCTGTAAAAGGGGGATGATGACATGAGTGTATGCTTTCGAGGCCGCTGCCCGGCTGAAATGGATGAACGCACCTCACGCATTTGGCCCCGGTAAATGTTAGTATTGGCAGGGCAGGGTTATTCCTCCCATAAAACTTTTCCTTTAAGGTTGTGATGTTGACTTAATGAGAAAAATACAACCTGAGGTCCAAAGGGGACAGAATCTATGACTTTGCCCTGCTCCCCTCTGTCCAGCAAGAATGGAGGACAGTTTTGGATTCTCTGATTCCAGCCACAGATCATCCCCCTAGCCCTGACCGGCCACCTGGGGAAGGCACGCTAGGTGTGAGGAGGGTGCATAGGGACGGACTCGGAGCGGGGGAGCACAGCCCAGAACAGAGGTCTAGTCTCTGAATGGGAGAATCAACAGTGTTGCCTCCACAAACGTGTGGTGGGGAGAGGCTCTGGGCGAGGCCCGTCACCTCCTCTGCTTTCTGAGGGCACATGCCATAGGATGAGGCTCTGAGTGGGGCTGCTCTTGGTCCTCCCCCTCTCAAAGCTCTAGGCTCCCGTTGGCATCAGTTGCGGATCCTCTCCACCTCCAGGCCTGTCCTCCCCTCCATAAATGGAACCCTCCAAATTCATCTTCCCCCCGAGTGTCATCCCAGCCAGCTCCTTAGAACCTTGTCTTCTGGGCCTCAAAACTGTCCCACAAGGGCCAAGCTGGGACTCCCTGGCTGGTAGGGGCTGAGCACACACACAGCTCTGGTTATGGCTTGTGGGCAGGGAAGTCCAGCCGCCTGGCCCTGGATGGTCAGTGATCCCTAGACCCTGGGAAGGTGCCAGACTTCAGTGGGAATGCCACTTCCCTAAAGACCTCACGGGGCATTCTGGGAGGGGCCTGGAAGGTGGACAGGAGAGGAGAGACTCTTTTGCTGATGCTTCAGTTGTTTGTCACCAGAAGAAGGGCCAGGTGCTTTCTAGTCATGAGTAGGTGATGCCTGTTTTCTGGAATCAGAAAGAATGGAGAAAGAGGGGACCCAAGTGTTCCTCCTTTGCTCTGCATAAACCCCTTGTTGAGTTGCGGGGCAGCCGGGGCACCACAGGAAGCAGGGTCACGTGCCTGCAGAGCACCGAGCTGGGACCATCCCATATGATCCTAGATGCTACACCCGGCCTCAGCCCAGTACATCCCAGAGGGGGCTGCACAGGACTAGGAAGCCCTTGTGGGCAGACAGGAGATGGACAGAGCTCACAGCAGGAAGACGACACAGCACGACGGGGACATACAGACACTGTTGTGCTTGGTGGGCACGAGTCGTGGTCCCAGGCCCTGGGGCTGGGCTCTCAGGCCTCACTCAGCCTTCCACCCCATGTCCAGCGGTCAGGAGACCCAGATTTAGGACCCTGGGTCCATACGATGGCCAGGGGAATTCAGAGGAAGGCCACCCATCTTTGGTCAAGAGGCCTGAAGAAGTATTTCTGAACTGGGCATAGATGGTACATTTCTGGTGTTGGTGATGGGATAAGGCAGGACTCACTGGGAAAACGAGGCTACAGCGGGGACAGGGACAGACAAGAGGGGTCACAGGCCGGGGGTGGGGTGGGGCGGGCTGAGGGGTAACGGAGAAGTGACACTCACCGGTGGCCCAGGTCTGCCGTCCAAACCTGAAGCTCCCTGGATGAAGGGAACATGTTTGACCGAAAGAAGGGGAGGGGAGGAACGGGAGGGAGAAAAAGGGACCGGGGGAGGGAAGAGGTGAGTGAAGCCGTGACTCCGGACAGACACAAATGCTGGTCATCAAACAACACGGGAGAAATAAGCTTGGGAGGACAGGTGATGGTATTCACACGGAAACCAACAAAAACGGACACCGAGTGGCAGTGTGGCCGGCTGCCGAGGAGGCCTGTGGGGAGCAGTGCAGATGGCCCTTCTCATCCTCTGTGCCCCCTGCCCCCCTCTCTCCTGGTAGTGCCTCCCAGAAATCCCTCTGCCAAGGGGTTGCAGTGCTCTGGGGAAAGGGATGCAGAAAGAGAATTCATGGAAAGGTGTCTGGAACCAGAGGGAGGGCCTCCTTCCCAGGACGGGTCTCCCTGCAGCGGGACAAGCCTATGTGAAGGGTGGGTTGTCTTCCCAGCCTTTTTTTGCACGGCTGTGGAGACGGGCCAGGCTGGGGAACCCCGAGGAAATCAGTACTGAGTTATAGCACCTGGCTTGGGAACGTGGGTAGAAGCTGGCCTGCTTCTGCTCTGGGGGTGGCAGGGGGGAAGGCCCTCGGATGTTAGTCCTCCCGATGCCTGACCTTTCTCTGGCACTGTGTGGTTTGCAAAGCTCAGCACAAACGCAATCCATTCCTGTTCTCCCAGACAGGGGCCCTTTTAGAGAAAGAGGCTTTGGGGGCAGCTGACTGGGACAGAGGTCTAAGGCCACGTATGCCCTGGAGTAAACTGGCTGGCGGGTGGGATGCTAAGACCCACTTGCTATGCAGCATCCAGTGATACATGAGGTGCGAGTAGGTGCTCTTGCTCCAAAGCTGGGCTGGGAAGCTGCCCCCAAGACACACCTAGGAGACCCAGAGGGAAATTTATCTAATGATTGCCATGCGACAAACCAGAGAGAAGGCAGTGGGGACACTCTAGCCCAGTAAGGACTGAGTTCTTAAAAACGGCTACCAGCTGAACCTCAGAAATGAGCCTAGGCTTCAGGATTTTAAAGGTGGGGGAATGCCCCCAGGCAAGGGAGGACAAGGAAAAAGGTGTTGGGTAGTAGGATCCTCCAGGGCCTCCCTTCTCAGATTTAGGATCACAAACTTCTGGGATGATCCTGACTCATGGCCTAGAGAGCTGAGGTTCTCCACCCCACGGCATCATCAGCATTTCCCGAGGGGAGAGGGGGAGCGTAAAATAATAGAGATGCTTGGGCCCTCCCCCACCTCAATTCAACCAGAGTCTCCAAGAGTGAGGCTAGGGTAATGACTTGTTTGAAAAGCTCCAGGCAA
The DNA here is from genome assembly GCF_964656455.1 of Halichoerus grypus. Classification (NCBI taxonomy): domain Eukaryota; kingdom Metazoa; phylum Chordata; class Mammalia; order Carnivora; family Phocidae; genus Halichoerus; species Halichoerus grypus. The sequence goes on from NC_135718.1 coordinate 55,257,860, forward strand.
CTCCAGTGTGTAGCCAGCACTGAGAACCACTTCCGTAGGGCCAACAGGAAGAATTCCATAGGATGTTCTGGAAAAACAGGCTGCTACTCTATGGCATAAACTATGGAGGTGAAGCTGAAAATCAGAACTTCAACTAAATATCCACAAACTTTGTCTACGCAGTACCAATATCAAGTTATCTTGAGACATCTGGAGCAGGGGGCACGGACTGGTGGTTTTCAGGCCATGTGCAGGCCCCTGACATATTTGGTATGGTCTGCGGAGTTGCAAGTAATTTTGATTTAATGTTAGAAAATGGGGAGATTTCACATAAAATGCCAGATGTCCAGCTTCCTTGGAAAAATGAGACCATCTGGAAGTACTGGGCCCTCATTGCCCCCAGATGACAGTTAGCTGAACGGTGGAGGGACTGCTCTCCTTAAGAAGGGATGCATGGCCTCCAGCATGCCCCAGTCCCCACCACTCCCTCTTGCCTCTCTGAAGTCCCCATTCATTGCCATATGTGGAGATGCTGTGTTGTTTTCTTAAGCTAGCAAAAGTATTTCTCTGTACCCATGTCTCTACTGAAAGTTGACAACTTAAAGACAGACTGGGCACTTTTGTCTTTCCTCTGGCACTTTCTTTGTTTATATAACTTGTTTGGTCTCTGCGCCATTTGTATTTCGACCCCAGACTAAATTCTCCAGTATTCACGAGGGCCTTGGGGCCCTGAAGGTGGACAAGGGGAGATTTGTGGTTGAGTGCGGGCAGGAAGGCTCTTTTCTAGTGAGGAGTACTTAAACATTCTGGACACAGCTGAAGACATGGGAAAATGTGTGTTAAAGTCATCAGTTCCCTGTAGTCTGTCAGGCACGTCAGCTCCTTACATGTCCTCCAGCTGATGCACTAATGAGGGTGTAATCATACCTATTGCTTTTGCTGTTTGGTTGCTGTGATTATATTAACCAGACCTTCAAGCTCTGCCAGGCTGGGGTAATTGGGCTTCTCTTTGTTCTTCTGCTCTTTATGGCTTCCCAGGGTGGGAACTGGCCTCGCGCCCAGGACAGAGGAAGCCCCAGTGGCTGGAAAGAGCCCCTTTGCAAGGTGATGGCCTCAACAAAGGAGCGGCCTCTGGCGGGGCCTAACCACTGACCTCATATGTGACCTCAAGTGACTCTCTCTGCTCTGGGCCCATCAGTAAAATGAGTAGATGGATCCGTGACGTCCATTCCAGCTTTCGAAAACCAAGCCACAAAGAGTGCCAGCCCCACTGGGGGGTGAGGGAGGAGGAAGCCCAGGGCTCCAGGGTGGGTGGTAGAGGGCATGCACCTGGACATAGGGGAGGCAGTGATGAGGCCAGGAGCCCATTGGAGCTTGGGGCAAAAGATTCGCCCAGGCCAGGCCCCCACATCTGGAAATGTAGATGCCTCCCGAGCAGCACCTCGCCCCCACCTGGGGTCTGATCTCAGGGCAGGCTGAGATGAGAGATCTGAGTGGCCTTAGCCTGCTGGGACCAGAGAATCTGCCTTTGTACAAGCTTTTCCGCTGTAGCCAGTGCTGAAGATAGGGAAATAGGTGGGAGTTGGAGAACATTTCACTGTCTTGTTGCTCCCAGGTCCTCCAAGCTTGGCTCCCATTAAGGGCAGATTTTTATTGCCTCCGAATCAGGCACATGTAGGGCCTGAGGCTGTTCTCAGGCCACTTGAGGCTCTCCAGCTGGGGGCTCCTTGGGTGGGGGGCCCTGTCTTATTTAGCTCTGCATTCCCTCCGACACCCAGGTCGGGACCTGGCCCAGAGGAAGCCCTCGGGAAGGGAACTAGAGTCTACAGTCTTGCCCAGATAGGAAAGCAAAACCACACGGAGTGTTCTGGAATGCTCAGAACTTTAGAACCCCCAGTTTTGCAGCAGCCTTCTCCCAGGGTCCTGCACGCCACCCCAGCCTCCTCAGGACCACCCAGCTAGGCTCCTCACAGGCTTGCTGGCTCTGAGATACTTACGGGTAATCCCAGCGGCCCTCGATCTCCTTTCTCTCCCTGGACACCCTTCTCTCCTTTTGCTCCATCTAGTCCTGCTTCCCCCTGAAGGAAAGGGAGGGGGGAGATCACACAAGGGTATGTCTCAGACAACTCGTTCTTGCATCCTGGGATCCTGGAGATAGGGGTGGGTTGGGGAGATGGGGGCAGGTAGAGGATGGAGGAAGGAGGGGGCAGAGGTGGCTGGCCCACGGATTGGAGACTCTAAGAATCCTTGAATTCCTAGCCTGGTTCTACCTCCATTAGACTCCTCGGTATCCCTGTGGTAATTGTGAGGTCCCCAAAGGAAAAGGGGATGGGTGGAGCAGAGACAGACCCACAGGGCAGTTCCAGGTCAGGCTTGGGCAGAAGTGACTGTTTGCAGAGCAGGAAAACTGGGGCCCTGCAGAGACTGGCTGGCAGGTGCCTGGAATGCCAGCATGGGAGCTCTGAGGCTCCGCAACTAATTGGGACAAAAAATTGCCCAACAGTCTCTTGAGGAATATTGGGGGCACACGGGACAATATGCCATCAGTCCCAAGGCCCTCTTACCCAGCTGAAATGCTTTTGAAGGGGGAGATTGGGAGACCCCCCCCCAGGCCAGAGACCAATGGGCTTGGACCCATGGAGGGGGCCCACACTACACCCCTCCCTGTCTCCACCCTACTTCAGGGTGAGTGAAAGGTCTGGGGCAGGTTACTTGGAAAAGGATTTCCTCCTTTGCTAAGAATCCAACCCGTTACTCATAGGGTGGATTAATGGATGGGAAAATTCTAAATCGGAAGCCTGCCCAGTGTCAATGATGGATGTTAAAAGGACTTCATTCTCTCCTGGTTGTAGCCACTGGCCAGTGTCAACACGATTCCATTTAGGGAAGGGACTGGCTGGGCCACCCGTCTCCGAAGGACTTTCCTTCTTTTCGGCCCTCTCTGACACTGCCCCTTCCCCCACCCCAGCACCTGTCACGTGACCTCTTCTTACCTTTGGTCCAGGAACACCTTGGAGCCCCTGCGTTTGGAATCAAAACAAGGTACATCAGAAATGCATCTCTAGGTAAGTCAAAAACACCTTGTCCGCAAGTTGGACCACAAAAGCGCAAGGGCCTGGGGTCCCTGCCCAGGGGAAGTGGAGGGAATGCTAAGGGGGTTTGTGCTTGGGGCTCCCTCGGGTGGAGTCTGAGCCAGGCCTCCCCAACCAGGGACTGACTGTGTCTCTGTGACCCCCACAGCTGACCTAGAGCCTCATGAAAGGAAGATGCAGAAGGAACACAGCAAAGGTTGATTAGATTTATGGATGTGAAGTGCTTGGAGCAGTGTCGGGCACGTAAGAAGTCTCGGTAAATGCTGGCTGCCATTGTTCTTACTACTACTTCTGCCAATGACAATGGGTGACACAGTGCCGTGGGCCTGGGAACCCCGCAAAGGAAGGACCAGCCTCTATTGGTTTAGGATGCTTAGGGGCCCTATAAAAGCCCCATCTTTTCACCTGTCACCTGGAAAGGCCAATCCAGTGGGGCTGGTTTTACATCACTTTCCATCTTAATCCAGATGTTTTTGCTGCTGGTTAGCAGGAAGGAGGAAGGGGGAGAGCAGGCATCTTACAGCAAAGGGCAGAGCTTAGTGACAGAGGGACTCCTGCGGGGTGGTGGAACCAGACCCCGCGGCTGCCATGCCAGTCAACTGTTTCTAGGAGAGCCGGCAATGCCCAGTCTCTTTGGTGTCATTGACATGGTGCGGGTTTAACATGGGAGGGCAAAGGAGTAGGGAGGGGCTCGTGGATGAGAAAATCCCACCCTGGGAGGAAGAGGTGACAGCAACTGCCAGGGGGGAGGGGATGGTAGGGACCCAGTCACAGTGGGCTGAAATGCTGACAAGCCCTCCCCACTTACCGGAGGTCCGGGGGGCCCCTCTGGCCCTGGAGGCCCAGGAACCTAGAATCCAAAGGGAGATGGTTAGCCCACCCCCTGTTACACTCCAAGTGGCCTCCCCTTCTGACATGGCCCACGGTCCAAGCCAGAGGGGGACAGAACTGCCCAGCATGTGGTCTCCCCAGAGAAGGCTGAGAACAGGGCAGAAACTCATAGCAACTCATTAACCTGCACAATGTTGGGAAAAAAAAAAAAAAACACCCCACATATTGCCAGGAAATACTGTCAAAAAGTCTAGACTTCCAGATTTTCTTGAAAAAAAAAAAAGAAAGAAAGAAAGAAAAGAGAAAAACCTGGCAGCAGTAGGCCCTTGTTCATGCATGGCCATAATTGCCTGGAACTGAATAAAAGCTTTCCCCTCCAGGTGGGACATGAAATCTTCAGATTACCCCAGTCCCCACCACTCCCTATTGTCTGTGACCTGGAGCTTTGCATTCATTTGTTGTGTGCCTGGCATTTGAACTTGAGACCTTTGGCTTCCAGGAGCAGAGATTGGTTATATGGAATGGGGGGAGGCTGAGCAGCTTTTGAAAATGTCCCTCAAGTCCCCTCGGGTTTGTAACAGAGACTGCTGGTCTCTGCTTCCCTTTAATTAAAGGCAGGAGGGAGGCAAGAGGGAGGCCTGCCTGCTTCTTTCTGAGCTGGTCACCCCATCTCAACTTTGGGGCTCTTCTTGCCTTCTCAGGGTTCGAATCCCACAGGGTATGGCCAGAGTGGTGACCCCTCTGTCAGGCCACCAAAGAGGAGCCCCTGAACTTGGGCAGGCCGGGTCCCTCTCATGTCTCTCGGATCCATGGACTTCTCAGCTCAATCTCTGTAAACTTCATATTCTTTTCTTAAAAAGTTCACTGCTTTCTTTCTCTATTATAAATAAGTGATTCATGTATCCTGATTGTGGTGGTAGCTACACAGACCTACGAATGTATTAAATAAAATTCACAGACCTATACACACTCCTCCCAAAAGTCAATTTTACTGTATGATAATTTTGAAAATAAAAAAACTTAAAGTAATAACAGACGCATTAAAATATTTTGTAAATTAAAGGGAATTGAAAGAATGGAAAGGATAAGTACGTGAATACTCCTAATATTCTGCTTTACTTCCTTCCACTCTTTTTTTGATCCATAAAATGTACATAAATATATGTCCATGCTTAACGATGATTTTTTATATATAATTTGATTCTCTGCTGTTTTGCATTTAACCCAAAACCAGTTTTCTATTTTTTTTTTTTTTTTGCATGTTCCGCACAAGCCTCCTTTCCATGTCTCGACTGAGCGGCACAAAATGAGTTACTCCCCGGCTAGGGCCTGGAGCCGGGCAAGGAACACTCCCAAACACAGGGACTATTATACCATTAGTATTATTACCATAAGTTATTGAATCATTTCCTTCTTGTTAGAAACGTAGCCTGTTTCCAATTTTTACTTCCTTCTGGAAGGAACATTTCTGTGTGTGTAGTGCTTTTCCTGAATCTCGGAGCATTTTATCAGGAGGCCATCCATCTCTAACTCAGGAACATACCATCTCATCCAGTTCGCTTCCCTGAGTGTGGGCGGGCCCTGGTGACACTGAAGGTGACCTCTCCGGGGTCTGCGCAGCCTTGGTGGTCCCTCCCCTGGCTCTGTCTGTGTGGCACAGGAACTCCCACCAAGCATCCTCTCCCTCACGTGCTGCTGAACTCTGTTGCTTTCCGGGCTCTTTCCCTGATATGCCCCAAATATGCCTGATTCTCTCTCATCTTATGAGAACCTGGCCTCCATCCCCAGGACCTCTCTCCCCACTGTTCTCTCCTCTTCCCTTCACCACCACACCTCTCAGAGTAGAATGTGTCTCTCTGGAAAGCTTACTTCTCGAGCTTCCAGGCAAACTCCTACACAGTCTTCAAGATCCTGCTCAAAGGACCCATCTTCTAGGCTGCTCACCCAGCTCATGGAGCGGCTCACCATTCTAGCGCTTGCTGCCTGGGACCGTTCACTGCACAGAGGAGGTTCTGTTTCTTTTCCTACCTCCAGACTCTAGCACCGGGAAGGAAACACAGCGGGTGCTCTGTGAACACCAGTGGGGGACTGCGCCCCGGGGCTCCGAGGCCGGGCTGCCGTGCTCAGTGAATGTCCGGCTTCTTGCTCGCTCCCCATGTCAGGCACGTGTGCCTCTCCTTCTAGAGCAGGAAATGCAGGGCGTCCTGGAAGGACTGGGGGCTGACGAGGTCCTGTCAAATACCCCCCATGACACAGAAGGCCAAGCCGCACAACCTACCTCCACTCCTGGCTCCCCCTTCTCCCCGGGCTCTCCTTTCTCTCCCTGTGGGCACAAAACACCATATGCTGTGGGCGCTGGCACTCGGGGGCGCCGGGCCCAGGGACACCCTCACATCTGTGACAAACTAGACCGGGACTAGACGAGGCCGAGGTGTCGTCAAAGACCACCTCGGAGGGTGAGGGGACAGTCGGCCCGCAGGATGAAGACTGGGCAGGGGGCCCAAGATTACAGTCTTCGGGGATCTGAGGTCCCAGTACGTGGGAGGAGAGGCTGATATCGCGTGTGGACCCTGCGGTGACCTGTGACCTGTTTCTAACCAATAGAATACGTCTTATGGCCCAGGTGATGGGATGTCACTCCTGTGATTATGTTACAGGCCTCATGTTACAAATGATAACGTGCCTACGTTCAGGTTATCACACACACACTCACACACACACACAGAGCCCTGTGTTGGCTGCAGGCACTCAGAGAGACTCCGGCTGGCCTTGGCCTTGAACAAGCAAGCTGCTCTAATGTGAACTGCCTGCCGTGGGCAAGAGCCTGTGGCCGGGAACCGTGGGCAGCCCTTAGGAGCTGAGGGCCGCCGTCCGGCTGCGGCAAGGCACCGACTTACGCCGACAGCAGCGAACCTGGAAGAGAATGAGCATGTAGACCAGCGGCTTGACCACAGCCTCGTGAGCGCCCCCGGGCAGAGGACCCGGCGGAGGCGAGCCTGGACTCCTGACCCCCAGACACTGAGATCAGAAGTGCGCATTGTTTTCAGCCGCTGAATTTGTGATTCGTTACGCAGCTCTAGGTGCAGGGAGAGGGCCAGGGGTGGGCGGTTGATGAGGAAGCTTCCGCACCACATCCAGGAGCAGTCCCTGCAGCCTGGAGCTGCTCTGCGGTGGAGGGGACACGTCAGGAGTCTGGGAGCTGCCTGCCTGTCCCAGCTGAGTCGGGCAGCCCTGGGGAGTGGCTCCCGAGGGACGCCTGCGCTGGGTCACAGGTGGGACTGTTTGACCTCTGAGGTTTTTTATACTTCTAAGAGGAGAATTCTGAGTCTAAGACTCTAGCACTTTCGAGCCAGGCTGGTGCCTGAAGGCAGAGGCCACCGTGCTGTGACCTGAGAAGTGGGAACCGGTGTTCACACTCCAGTGGTCTGCACGGAGTAGCTGTTCATCGAGAGGACCCGCCAGCCCCCCCGCCCCACAAAAGGCCAGGCAGGCGGGGGTTAGTGCAGCCTCGTTGCAGGCCAGGCATCTGCTAGGCTGGTGACCACTGTGAGGGGCACCCTCGCTCGCATGCCCTCATCCACAGTGGCCTGCTGACAACCTTGATACCCCACCCTCTCGCCTTACTGTAAATCCCGGGAGCCCGGTAGGGCCGGGCAATCCTGTTGCTCCGGGTCTCCCTTGGCCACCTGGTTCTCCTTTCTCCCCAGTTGGGCCGTCTAGACCCTACAGATCGACAAAGATCTCTGTTAGTCAAGAGCGAGGGCATCGGTCGAGCATCTGTGACCAACTGTGGCATGCACGCATGACTCCCTTCCTTCAAGGGCAGGGGTCCAGGGTGGTGCCCATTTCACAGAAGAAAACCACTGAAGCACACGGAAGACGCCCGGGTCAAGTCAGCAGCCTCGTCGGACTGGGCAAGGTGCTTTCTCTGTACACGCGGCCTCCCCTGGGTGTCGGGCTTCTGCGTGCTTGCCGAAGACACAGGATGACACCCGTGACCTCATCACCTTCCCAACAACCCAGGGAAGTATCCAGGGAGGGCATGATCAGCCCCATTTTAGAGATGAGAAAACAGAGGTCCTGCAAACCCCAAGGACTTTCCCAAAGACACAGGAGATGACAGAATAGGCCCCTTCTCTTTTGGGGGGGGTGGGCAACTGGCCTTCATAAATCCAGGGGCTTGAGGGAAACCCAGGGGAGTCCCCGGCCCCCAACTCCGGACCCCAGGTTTCCAGCCTGGGCTGCAGGAGGCACCCTACAGAAGCCATGCTGGGCGTGGTGCCCCCGCGCAGGCAGGCATGCGTCCCAGGGTAGGGTCCTGGCCGGCCCGCCCTGGCACTCACCGGTGGGCCCGCCTGTCCTGTCTCCCCTTTCTCCCCCTTCTCTCCTGGGCTCCCCGGGTGTCCGTGTTCTCCCTTCATTCCTGTAGGTCCAAACTTTCCTGGGGGGCCTTGGGGACCGGGAGGGCCCATGTCTCCTGGCTTGCCTCGAGGTCCCTTTACAAGATATTAGCAACACTTATTATATACACTGATGGAGGGGGTAGAGAGAGAGAGAGCACGAAAGAATGGGAAGTCCAAAGGACATGGCTCTTCCGTGCTTGACTGGCCCAGGCGAAGAGCCTGTCCACCTCCCTCGGAATCGGAGAAACCTCAGCACCAGCCCCAGCCCGTCCCAACTGGGTCTTCCTGGCTCCTCTGGGGCCAGCATGTGGGGCTCAGGCTCCTGCAGGATTGGCCCCCACGCGCCCCCACTCCCTTCCCCACAAGGCTCACATCTGGGCCTCTTCCAGAGCCTTTGGCTCCCACCCCCCACCGTCCCCCATCAGCCCAGGTCAAGGTCCCTCTTTGGACACTCGTCCAGGGCATCTGTTCTTACCTTTTCCCCGTCGTGTCCTGGAGGGCCGGGAAGTCCGATCTCCCCCTGTGGCCGGAACAAGGGAAGGTCAGTGTCAGAGCAGAGAAGAGGCACTGTCATTTACGGCACGCTGCGTCAGTGCCAGGGTCACCCTGGAGCTCTGTACTCGCACTGCCTCCATCTCGAGGAGAGGAGCCCAGGGCAGAGCTGTGCGCGTGAGGCCTGGGCTGTGCGCAGCAGGCAGCTAGGTCCTGGCTCCGCAGGCCACGTGTTGGCCACAATCTTGCATGCTGCCTCTGAGCACCCTGGGTACCCCAGGCTCCCAGCCCAGCCCTCCTGTCCTGCCTGCCCCACAGGGAGCTCCCTGCATCTTCACATCAACCCAGTCCCTTTCTTTAGGTCAGGGAGGGAGATAAAAGAGGCCTGGCCTCTGTCTTTGAGGCCAGTGAAGAATGAGCCACATCACCAAGGCAAAATGATGCTATGAGAGGAGCAGAGAGGAAGGGGCAGTGAATTCTGCCTGGTAGATCAGGGGAGCCTTCAAGGAGGAGGTGGCCTTGGAGTTGGGCTTGAAATATGAGGACTTGGAAAGGTAGGGAAGAGGGGAAGGAACTTCAGGGCAGGGGCCCTCATGAGCAGAGGACAGAGGTGCAAACATGCAGGGCCTTCTGAGAAAATCACAGGGGTGAGGCAGAGTCTAAAGGGGAGCAAAGGTGGGGAGCAAAGGAGGGGGGAGGTCGGGGAGGAGCTCAAGTGCCGTGTTCCCTGATGGGGGGGTCGGGGTCCCCTCATGATTCTGCCTGGAGCAGTGGCTTGTCTAGACCCAAGCTCTACCACAGAAGAGAAGCCTGTGAATTACGGGAGCCCAAGTCAGACAGCAGGGGAAGAATGGCAGAGTGAGGTGGCAGGAGTGGGGGTGGCTGTCATGGGGGCAAGACAGGGCCTGGGGTGCCTGGCAGCAGTGGGAGGCGTCAGAGGCAGGCTGCAGTGGTGGCTCCGCAGGGAAGCTGGGAGGGTCCCCCACTGGCTCCCGCACTCGGGGACACAGGCAGCGCCTCTGCGGGGTCTGCATCTCCCTTGTCAGGTCAAGTGTTACCTTCTGGCCTGGGGCTCCGGGTGGGCCGATTTGTCCGGGAAGACCAGGGGGCCCCTAGGAAATAAAAGAAAGACCTGTGGAAGAACTTTCCACCCAAGGAGGGGTGGCCTGTTGCCAGGGGGATGTATGTGGAGCCTAGTTTACGGGGATCAATCATTTTCAAACGTCTCATCAGTGGCAGGAACATTTTTTTGTAAAGGAAATAGCACGGGGACTCTACAATGTAAAGTGGATAAGCACTGAGTGGGTCTGGGTTAGAGTGTTGGGGTTGGGGGTGGGGGGGATCCTGGAGCCACGCCTACCAGCCTCTCCCTCGTCCCCTGGGCTCCAAGAAGATAAATTTCACCTCCCCCGACAGGGACTTCAAAACGCCTCCAGGAAACAATGCAAATATCCATCAATAGGTGCAGGTGTGTGATACCCATCCAATGGAATATTACTCAGCAGTGAAAAATGAAGCAAGCACGGGCGCTGCCATGTCACGGCTGCAACCCAGACATTCTTTGCTCAGCTAAAGAAGCCAGACACAGACGGCTAGGCTGCACAATTCCACTCAGGTGATACTCCAGAAAAGACAGATCGAATCCACCACGACAGAAAGCAGATCAGTGGTGTCCGGGGGCTGAGGGTAGGTGTGGGATCGACTCCTGAGGCACATAAAAGAACTTTCTGGAGTGCCTGGGGTGGTGGATACATGGGTATATACATTTGTCGAAGCTCATCAAACGTCACAGCTAAAGTGGGTACATTTTATTGTATGTAAATTATACCTCGAAGTTGACTTTAAAAGAAAAAAAGATCCCATGAAAGTTTTGTTTTGGATAGCTATTTCAAATAATATATTTTAATGTCCCCAAATGAAGCTCATTGACTTTAGAATCACGTGATGTTAATACCAAGCTCTGGGGTTGAGGCATGATATGATTGGTGTTTGAGTCTGGGGCTGTGCATCCCCAAGTGTTCTGTGGCATACGGCCACTAAAAATAGTAAGTGAAATGAGGGGCGCCTGGATGGCTCAGTGGGTTAAGCATCTGGCTTCGGCTCAAGTCATGATCCTGGGGTCCTGGGATTGAGCCCCGCGTCAGGGTCCTGGGATTGAGCCCCACATCAGGCTCCCTGCTCAGCGGGGAGTCTGCTTCTCCCTCTGCCCCTCCCCCCACTCATGTTTGTGTGTGTGTGTGCGCGTGCTCTCTCTCTCTCTCAAATACATAAATAACATCTTTAAAAAAATAAAAATAAAACATTAAGTGAAATGAAATTCCAATAGTTTGAGAACTTTGGGATCTCCTTTCTTCTCTCCTGGAAGTTAAACCTCATGGTAGTTGTTTTAACTATAAGTATTCACTACAAAAATCCACAGGCCTGTCACTGGTAGTAGGTACGCATGCAAAATCCGGGCTTGGAATTCACTGGTTTTCCAAGTGCAGAAAATGAAATTGATTTCTAGGAAAGGTGAAAACATGGAGGTTGAGTAGCTCCTGATTTTTTAGGGTTATGGATTTTATGAGCTGAAGGTTGAGTACAAGAAACATAAAAGCATCCTCCTTTGTACCTCCATCTCCTTGACGCGGCTTCACGGGGACCCAGCATCTACGCTGCGACAAGAGTGCGCAGTGGAATGGGTGAAGAGCCGCTCCAGAGGATAGCAGGGACCTCCCCGCCATGCCCCGGGGTAGGGGAGGCTCTGGAGAGCCCCTGCTGAGGCTTGGATCACCCTCTGCCCCGGCACTTCAGGGTCAGTCCTAACCCAGCAGATCTGCACCGGCTTTCTGGAGGCCAGACCTCAAGTTCTTGCCCTCCCCTGGCCCCCAACCCCCCACCCGGGCCCCCCAGCCCTTAGCCCGGTGCCTAAGGGAAGGAGGAAGACTTACCATCAAGGCCAGCGTTCGGATCTCCTAAAAACCAATGCCATGCAATCAGTTGAAGAACAAGTCAAGAGCCATCTGGAGGGTCCCCTAGGCCCAGGCATGGAAACATGGGAGCTGGGTCCCCCTTAGGAGCACAGTAAGGTGGGCTCCGTGCCTCCCAACCGCATGCCGCTCCCACCTCTCCCCAAGGTTCACAGAGACTGGACAGAGAATGCTCTATATCTCACCCAGGCTGCTCTGAAGCTGTCCTACACCAGACTCAAACAGGCCCTGAAACGGACTGCCCGCTTCCCTTCACTTTGCCAAAGAGGGAGGACACAACGTCTCTGCTTCTCCCTGATCACTGACTGGGACCCTCCCCTGTTCTCTCCTCTTCCCTAGAACCCAGATTTCAAGGCTCTGACGTACTTCCTCGTAAACAACGAATGCAGAATAGGAAGATACAGAGCCACTCAAGAAACCAGGGGGACGATTGTTGGCATGGAGACAGGATCGTACACCACGTAAATGGATCCACAGAGGTACAGAGTTTCCTTTAAAGGGATGGTTCTCCACCCGGGGGTGGCGTTTGGCCCCCGGGGACATTTGGAGACATATTTGGCTGTCAACGGGGGGTGGGGTGCTCCTGGCATCTAGTGGATTGAGACCAGGGATGCTGCGAAGCATCCTACAACATACAGGGCTCCCCTTCCCCCACAACTCCCCACAAAATGACCCCACGGTTATTGAAGACCTGGGGCTCCAGAACCCTGGATGGACCAGCACCCCCCAGGGTGCCAGGATGCTCCAGTTATGATGCTCAGTTCCCCAGAGCCAGGATAGCCCGCTGGCAGGGCCAGACCAAGAGCCAGGCCACCTGGCGGCCAAATGAAGGGGGTGCATTTGCCCGGAGGCTGGAGACAGAGGCCAAGGGAGAGAGAGCAAGGGGGACACTCTCCTGGAAGCTCTGCCCAATAGCCTGCCCTCAAGCACACTAATGGGGGCATTGAAGTGCCCCCTCATAGGGCCGTGGTGCAGCGCCCAGAGGTCCCTGAGCGCCTCCCGATCTCTAGTCTCTGGGCCAGCTCCCATTCACCTGGAGAGCCTCGTTGATGTTTCCGTTGTAGTCCACCATCTCTCCTTTCCCTGGTTCCCCCTTGGTGCCCTGCAAGACAAATGCGGCCTCAACCCCAGGCCGGGGCCAGTAGGGACGGGGGCGCAAGGCTGCCTGCTCTCTACCAGGTGGGATCGTAGCTAAGGCGGGCTGTGCCTGGCTGCACGCGGGAGGACCCAGAGCTGCAGGCCGGGGAGTCAGGGGCTTCCCCACCCTGAGAGAGGATGCCTAGAGGTTCTAGAACAAACACAGAAGACTCTATGCGACAGACTCTGGTCTAGACAGACCTAGAGAAGACCGAGTCCCATCATGGCTACCATGACCGTAGAAAGAGGTCTCTCTCCCTCCCTCCCATTCAAGGCCCAGAGTCCAGCCATTCACGCTGTGACCCCAGGGGAGCGAGATGTTGTGCTCTGACTCCGGGGGAGATGCACGTACCTTGGGGCCGGCTGGTCCCTGGTCTCCAGCTGCTCCAGGCTCCCCCTGTTGCATGACAAAATTGGAGTGAAAGAGGGATAAGGCTGGACCCGAGAGCACCTGCTGTCCCCAGAGGGGCCATTGTAAGGGGCCCTGGAGGGGCTGGGAGGCTCATCTTCACTCAGGCCAAGAGGCTGCCGACCTTCCTGTGCAGGGAAGCGCAGGCTCCTTCCCTTCAGGGAGCATCTCCACCTGCCTCGCCTCCTCTGGGCCTCCCAGTGCCTCTGGGCTCCTCTGGCTTCTTGCTGAAAGACCTTCTTCCTGGTCTGGGCTAGTTGCTAGGGACTGCACTTGTGACCCGTGTCTGCCTGGCCACCTCTCCCCCACCCCCTATGGCAGCCACCTCTTCGGAGGACCAGGCCCTTTGCTTCTCTTTATTTCCATTCGGCTCACAGAGCAAGAGTCCGTGACCTGAGGGGTCAATAATTGCCATGGAGGGACCATGGGTTCTTTCAGGGGCCTCTCTGCATGTGACAGCCCCAAACTGCAGGATGGAGAAAGGGAGTTCAGCGGAAGGCACTAGGAGCGCTCAACCTCCCCGCTGGGTGGGGTTGGGGGTTGTTGCTGTTGGAAACAGGACAGAACTATGGGGAATGCATGAAAACCTCAGCCCCAATGGTTCTGGGATAATGCTAACATCAGAGACAAATTTAAGAATCAAGACAGAAAGTGTATGTAAAGGGACAACAGAGCCTTTAATATAACTTAATTCCACACGACCCTGCAGCTGATCAGCTCGTGGCATGTCGAGCCACTGTCACCTGCTGATGACCTGCCCCTACCCTCCCTCCTCCCAGAGCATTTTCGTCCCTGAGCACCGTGAGGGACAGGGCAGCCCCGACCTGACCCTCCCACAGGAAGTAGCTGGGGAGAAGTGGGAGCCCCACCTTTACCAGGGGCGTGGAAGCTAACAGAAGCAGGGGTTCTGGGTCCTGCCCCAGCCCAAGTGTCTGACCCTGGACCAGCCTTTGCATGACCGCTGACTCCATGGAAGGCTCTCCCCAGCCAGCAGGAGAGATGGCCACCCAGAGTCACGTCCCGTCAGCTTTGTGCCCCGGGGGTCCGGCTGCAGGGACGGCCACCACACTTGCTCTCCCTGAGCTGGGGCTTGAACTCCCAAGCTGACCTCATCTCAGAACTGCGAGCCTCTGTACCTTGTCTCCTTGCCGTCCTGGGGGGCCGGCCTGGCCATCAACCCCAGCTTCTCCCTGGGGAAGAGGAGAGACTTGGGTGTTAGGTGTCTTTGGATCTCTGTCTTTGTCTGCACCGGCTTCTACTGACTCACCTCCTTCTTCTCATCTGCCTCCCACCCACCCGGGGGCCCAGTCTGGGTCTCACCTCCTCCTGGCAGCCTTCCCTGTCTGCCCCTTTCCTCCTCTGAGTTCTGCACCACTTCCTGGGGTCCAGCCCGCAGTGCCAGGCGCTCCTCAGTTCTGCTTAACACACAAGCCAGCTCTGTTGCAGCCCCCAGGTGGGGACCGCCATGCACCCCCAGCTACCGGGAGGCAGGTCATTTTGGAACCTAAAGCACTTGGGAAGGCACACCTCAGCAGTCCCGCCTGGGAGACAGAGGGGACCATGAAGCCTCTGGGCATGGAGGGAGGGGGCCCGAGAGGCCTAGGATGGGAGGCACAGAGAGAGATGGGAGGAGGCCCCCCCACGCATACTTCCCTTGGTCAGCACTTTGCCTGGCCCTGAAGGAGGACACGGGCTTGGGAACAGTCTTCTAACTTTCCCCTCTTGTGTCCCAGAATGCAGGGACAGTAGTGATCAGGCTTCCCTGACCCCAAATCAAAACCCAAAACCTGACAGGGATCCACACCCCGTGGGGTCAGACTCCGACCCTGGGGATGTCCTGGAGCCCTGGGGGCAGGGCCACCATCAGCAAAGCTGGCGCTCAAGCCAGGGAGGCTCTATTCCTGCCACGGTCAGATGGGCACGTGGGGGTTCACCCGAGACCCTTCCGGCCACTTCATCTTGTCTGTCTGTGGGCTTCCTTCTGGCCCCCGCCACGATACCCCTGTGAATTGTGGGTCTGCTTCTCCTGCTGGGTTGTGAGCAAGCTGAGGGTAGGTTCTCTGCAGCCTCGAAGCCCAGGCAGGGCCCCGCCCACAGCAGCAGGTGGGTGGAATGAATGTGTATATCATCTGAAATCATGTCCTTGCCTTATAAGCTCAGAAAGAGGCCATCCTCACTTCCCCGGGCTGCTGGAGTAAACGGAGCAGTGCAGGCGTCTGCTTCGGGAAACCCAAACCCCACCACTGCAGTTTCCACCCAGTGTAAGGAAAGTGAGGGCAGTCCCATTGGCAGCTGACCCCACTGCTGCTACCGGGCCCCCCGCCCCGCCCCCCCCGGGTGCCAGCACCAGGTGGGGCCCAACTGATCACTGATGTCTATTCAGAGCCTGGGCAGGGGGCCCTTCTGGCTGTCCTAAGCCCTGCAGCTGTCCGTCCCTGACTCAGTTACATCGTAGCTGTTGAATCATTGGGACCATCCATCTGCCCTCGGACTGTTTCTCTCGGATAGTCAAACAGTCACCACTTAAAATCAGGAGCTCAGTCCAAATTGTCTTTCTAGAATCCACTGGAAAAACCACATATCTGGAACAGGAGAGAAGGCAAGGTGCCCAGGACGGAGTCCACAAGAATGGGCTGAAGATAAAGGTCACAGGCAGCATCTCCCTTGAGCGTGGATCCCAGGGAAACTCACCTTTGGCCCTGGGGGCCCAGGTAGCCCTGGGGGGCCGGGCTCCCCTCTGCCCCCTCCGATGGAGTTACCAGCATCACCTTTTTCTCCCTGGGAACAGAATAGGGGATAGTCGGGGAGTAACCATCACTAGGCCTGCCTAGCTCTGGAGGGAGGTGGCCCATCCCTGTCTTTTCTCCCCTCCCAGTTCCAAGGAGTGGGGGCAGCAGACCACCCCTCAGTCCAGGCTGGGCACAGAGGCCCTCAGAAGCCTGGCCTGGTCTGACTGGCCATGGGATTTGCGGAGAGAAGGGACATAGCTATTGCAGGGGAGCAAGTATGGAGCAAAAAATGAGACCCCTCATGCCTTGGGCCTAGACTCTGTTTCTCAGAGTGTGTCCATGGAACCCTCCTTCCGGGGGTGGGGAATATTTGAAAGGTGGCCAAAGGGTGTTAGGGAAGGCAGAGGGAAATGAAGAAGCTCAGGCTCCTGCCCCGCAGGGTGCTCTGAGCCCCGGCAGGTGAAAGTGCCCTGTGACCTTCCAAGGGGGCCTGACTTACGCAGCTCTCCCCACACTTATTTGACCTCAAGTCTTCTTTTCTTTTTTTTGATGGAATGTAATGGAGCTCATGTCCTAGGGAGCACGTTTTCAGAGCTGACACAAAGACATCTGACAAGGTCACAGCTACTGGTCTTTGAATATGGGCATTTTTTGCCAGTCAGGGCCTCCCACGTGGTACCCCACGCACGAATCTAGCTGTGTTCCAGCTTCTTTCCCCCAGTCTGGGAGGGACACCTCCGATACTGGGGCCCCTGAATGGTCAGGGCCGGGAACATGGATGCGGATGAACCCCAAGGCCTTTACACAGAACCCACCATTTTGAGCTTGCTAATACCCACCTTCTGCCCCATGAGGCCGAATAGCCCAGGGGAGCCTGCAGCCCCCTTTTCGCCCTGTGGAGGAAATACAGACAGTGCAGGGTTAGGAATGGTTTCTCTAGGATGCCTGGGAAGGCACCAGCCCCACCAGCATAGGGCCTTGGTTTTCTCTCTGCTGCCTCCCTGCTCCTTTGTGGGCCATTTCCCACCAGACCCCCATCTGCACCTGACTCCTTCCCTGGGCCACTTCACACTGGTGAGGGCCTGGATCATTGTTCTCCTTCTCCCGTATCGGCCGGGCCCTCATCATTTATGAAGTGAGAGGTGCTAAGAGCATTTAGCTCCTTTTTCCGGGTCTCCTGGGGAGAGGCGAGCAGTGTAGAAGGCCAGTAGTCGGGAAAGCTCTTCATTTTAACCGCTCTGCTCTTTTCATTTTTTAAATGTCTAGCATTTAGAGGCCCCCAGTCTCGGCCGACCTCCTCCCTGCCTCCAAGGAAGACAAGCACCATCTCACTAGACTTCTCCTTTGGAGGACTATTTTGAGAAGTTTGCTTCCTGTGATGGGTTGGCTTGCGTCCTCCCAAAATTCATATGTTGAAGTTCTAACTCCCTGTAGCTCCGAATGTGACCTTCGTGGGAAATAGGGTCATTATAGATGTAACTAGTGAAGTTATGAGGTCACACTGCAGTAGGGTGGGCCCCTAATCCAATATGATTGGTGTCCTCATAAAGGGGATATTTGGACAGGGGGACATGCACACCAGGAGAACACCATGTCAAGATGAAGGCAGAGATTGGGGTGATGCTTCTACAAGCCAAGGAACACCAAAGGATGCCAACAAACCGCTGAAACGAGGAGAGAGGCAGGGGACAGATTCTCCCTCACAGCCTGCAGAAGGAACCAGCCCTGCCGACACCTGATCTCAGACTTCTGGCCTCCAGAACCGTGGGACGATAAGCTTCTGTGGTTGAGCCACATGGCCTGTGGTCCTTTGTTCGGGCAGCCCTTGCAAGCTAATACTCCGCCCTAAGCATCTTCTTCGGCCATGAAGAATTTTCTCCCCCATGTCGTGCATCACAGAGCTCTGCTCTCGCTGCACAGATAAAGAGACTCCATGGCTGTGAACGACCCCTCCTGGCCTCAAGTGGCAGAGGCAGGCCCACTCCCCAGCCCTCCTGAAGCTCCATCTTCTACACCATGAAGACGGCACTTGGCCCTCCCAGAGTGGCCCGTATCTGGAGAGCACCCCAAGAGTACCCCACCAGGTCAACACCCGAGAGCCCCCTCCGCAGCTTGATGGCCGCTGGTTCTTGTAGCTAATTACAGAAATGGAGGGCCCTGCGGTCATAGTTTGCCAGGTGTCTCAATGAATTTTCCAGCTAGAGCCACGGAGGATGCCACACCAAGTCTTTAGGTGTCATCCGCTTGCCACCTGCCCTGGGGTAGAAGGTGAATGACAAAACAGCCTGGGCTGTGCTGAGCTGGGGCAGGCCCTGAAACAGGCCGAGTCTAAAGGGGAAGGATGTAGGTGCTGCCCTCCGGAGGCCGGCCGTGGGGGCAGTGGGGGTGGGGGGAGGGGAGGCCTCCCTTCTGCTGTTCTTTACTCCTGAGAACCAACGCTTTCGAGGGGGAAGGTGTGCTTCCGAGTGCAGGATCTCTGAAGCTTTGCCAGGCCATCCGGGCACTCCCCTCTTCCTGGGGACACATGCACCCCGAACACACTACAGGGAGCACACGGGCCATGGGGGGGTGGGCAGGGAGCGGAGGACCAGCAGAGGCCGGTCTGAAGGGGACACACACTCAGAGACACAATATCCTACCCTCTGCCCCCTCTTTCCCGGCAAACCTGGGGGCCCTGGCTTCCCTGCTGCTCCTGGGTCTCCCTTTGGGGTAAGAAGAGAAAGTCACTGATACGAGGATTGGGGGGGTGGTGAGGGGTATGGTGGACAGTGATTGTAAACCAGCGTTTCCAGAATACTAGTCCCATAAGATGTTCCTCTTAAGAAAAGGATGCTCTAGTCAAAAAGTTTGAAAATGCTGCACCAGAGATTACAGTTTTAGAGCTTCCCAATATACACGTAGCATCTTAAAGGCCCTGAGAAGGCCTGCAGTTAAAAACAAAAACAAAAACAAAAACAAAAACAAAAACAAAAACAACAAAAAACCCTGTGAAATATTTTTAACTCTGTACTTCCCAAACATATCTGGCATGGAAACGTTTTTCATGTTACATCCCTTATAGAACGAGACAAGAGAGACAGAGAGCCCTGCAGGCACAAGGGACAAGAGTTACTGCCTGCTGGAACCCGTGTGCAGGCAAACTGACCGAGCTCCAGGCCAGGATCAGGGAGGGGAAGGCATTCCTGACCAGCAGGCCCCTCGTGGGTGGGCCCTCCTCTGCTCAGTCGGGCCCCCAGCTCCAGGCCAGCCCCAGGGGGGCCGAGAGCATAGCAGTAGCTGCCCCCCCCAAAGCTTGATGCTCCGTGTAGCCCAGAACATTCCCTCTGTAACAGTACCTTGGCTCCCGGGGTCCCTGGCTCACCCTGTGTGGAAAAAAAAAAAGAAGACTCCGGTAAAGAGATGAAGGAGAGAGAGTGAGAGCTAATGCACGAATAAATGAGCAAAAGTCCTCATGGGGTGCGTGAAACATCTGGCCAGCCCAGGGCTTCCCTCTGCCTAGGCTTCAGGTCCCAGGCCAAAGGAGGCCTCCTGGACTCTTCCCGATTCTTCCCCTAGGTGAGGGATGTGGCAAGTGTGAGCTCGGGGGGAGAGGAAGGAACGGGCATTTGCTTTGGACACGATGCCCCCGGTCTGTGGACCTGCCGGGAGATCCACATCTGTGCTTCTGGGTGTCCCCATGCATCTGCCTGCCGACCAAATGCGGTTAGCATGGGGTTCAGGGGAAGGACTCCTGCTCTCCTGTCGGGAGCTTTGCGAGCATGCAGCTGTTGGATTCTGAGGTATAAAGGAAAGCACCGGGTCCCCTTGGCCCCTGGCAGGGTGCTGCTCTAGCTAAGGCTGGCAAACCTTAGCTACTTACTATGCAAGGCTTGGTTAAAACGTCTCTAGTTCAAGCTGTGCATAATGGCATACACGTTGCCTTGAGAAATGTTTCTGAATCCTGTCTGCCTCCTCCTTGGCCGAGGGGCCACCCCACAGAGTCCCTGAAGCCCCAACTCCGTCTTCCTCTCTCCTTGCCTCCCATCCTGCCCCTCATGTGAGCAGTGCTAACATGCCACTGACCTTCATCCCAACCACAGCAATTCCAGGAGCTCCCTGGCGGAGAGAAGAAAAAGGCATGGTGACCTGGGGAGAGCACAGAGGGAGGGGCCAGCCTCCCAGCCTCCCCTCGGGGGGGATGCGAAGGCAGACTGCTTGCTTCTGCCTGCTGGCCGGACCCACGGCAACGGTGGGTGGCTGAGTCTGGCACAGGGAGCATGGGTCCCCAGGAAGGCAGAGGCTCTGAGCAGCACAGTTGAGTCCCCCAGGCTTCCCACCCACCTGCTCGGCTCCCAGGCCCTCCTGGCAAGGAGCCCAGGAGTGTCCAGATGGGGGTGTGTCTGGGGTGCAGTGTGGGATAGGAAAGGGGGAGGAGGCTCTGGGAAGGGAAGGGGGTAGAAGGAGAGCCGCGTGGAAGGGGAGAACGGGAGATGGCTGATTTCACCCCTGAGTGGGCAGGTGGGCTTCTCACAGAGAACTCTCTGGATCTGTGCCTTCATGGATTGGGGAGCAGCTGGGAGTGAACCCCATTTCCACATCAGCCCAAGACCAGCCACTTTGAGGTAAATAGGCTTCCAGATGCAGCACGTAGTCAATCGTAAGTGGAGGGGATATTTAGGGAGTCCCTACTCCCCACGTGGGACGGCAGCCAGAGCTGGGCTTACCCGAGAAGCGTTTTTATGGCCCAGAGATGCCCAGGAGGAGGCCCGGCCATGTCAGGAGGGCGCTGGGGAGTGCTGGCTCATGGACCAAAGAGAAGCACCCCGCCCGGAAGAGCAGGCTGACACCGCAGGGGGAGGGGGCTGGGAGGGAAATGTGTACCCCCTCTTCAGGTCTCCACAGCGGACATGGGAAGGAGAAGGAGTTGGGCCTCCCAGGTGTCCCAGAACTTGGGAGAGAGGGCCGGAGCTCAGGCAGGGGCTGCAGGTGGCGGGGGGGGGGGGTGCTGCCGGAGATCGGGGAGGGGCAGGTACCTTTGCTCCATGTTTGCCCGGCATCCCTGGCATGCCCCGTTCTCCCTGAAGGAAGAAATAAAAGAAACACTGAGAAGAGGCCCAGGCTAGCCCGAGGCCTCGGCCCTTGGAGCACGGCCTGCAGGGATGTCCACGAGATACTCCTGCTGGCTGGTCTGGAAGCTTGGGACGCCTGTCCAGCTCACAATGAGCTCCGAGGACCCGGCAGCCACCGCAGGCCGTCGTTCCTCTTAGCTACGTGAACTCACAGAAGGCCCCCCAAGAGAGAGAGGCTCACCAGCAGAGTCCGAGTCCCGAGGGGCTGCAGGAGGGGCTGTGCAGGACCTACCACCAGCCAGGGGCCCAGCTGGGTCAAAGCTCGGTGCACTTGGCCATTCACCCGCGCATTCCTCCCTCTCATCGCCACCTAGCACTTCCTGCTCCGTTCTCACTCCAGAAGCTTCGCTCTTGTGGTACCTGCTGGCTGAGCCACATGGGCTCCTGCCTCTCCTCTTCATCTGGGGCTCCCCTTCCTCCCAGCTTCCTTGGGTCTAACCCTTCCCAAGGGCCCGGGGGTCTTGGCCCTGCACAGCTGAGGGCCAGCCTGTGGTTTGGGGGGTGGTGGAGGCAGGGTGTTACCTGGAACCCATCCGTGGGCACCAGGAGAACTGTGGCTTTGGGACACTGTGGGGTTTGCTCTATGATCTCAGCAGTGTCCTGTCTTTCTCCTCAACCTCTTTTCCCTCCCCGTGAAAATGCCAAACTTCTGGGGTGGGGCTGTGAGCTCAGGAAGGACAGGAAGGAGATGGGGTTGGAGATGACAGCCAGTGACAAATGGAGGTCAAGAGTAGATGAGTCGAGACTGACCTACTGTGTCAGAGAAGGGGGTGGTGCTCAGGAGAGGAAGGAGGGCAGCTCTGGTCTCAGCGAGTTGAGCCCAAATGAAGCCCCAGCCCGGGCTCGGAATGCCAGCAGCGACAGGGGACAGTCAGCGCTTGGCTGTGGCTCCCTGTGTCTGAAGGCAGCTGCACGCTGGGGATGGCACCATGGGGTCCGGACACACTGTGTCCTGGCCCAGCCTCCCCACTTGGGTCCCAAGAGTTGTGGCCTTCAGGCTAGGCCCCAGTTCCCATAGGCTTCCGGGCAGAGGGGGACACTGGTCCCACCTGGCCTCTATCTTTTCCGCTGCCTTCATCCCTTCTCTTCTGCCGTCTTCTGGGAAGTCCTATCCACCCTTCCGCTGGCCAAAGCTAGAACTTCTTCCACCCTCTCTGCTCCCTGACTGGGCCTCGGCGCTGGCGTCTGGGGAAGCTCCCCGGGACACAGGCTGGACAGTGACACTCCCTTACTGCAAAGTAGCCACTGCTCGGCATTGCCCGCAGAAACGGGGCCAGGCATTCCGTCCTCGGCTTCCTCCCCAGCCTCATCACCTGACATCCCGATACCTACTGCCTCTTTCCCTGAAAACACCACCCATTTTCAGGATTCCATGTCTTTTTTTTTTTTGAGAGAGGGAGAAGGAGAGGGAGAATCTCAACCAGGCTCCACACCCAGCTCTGGACATGGAGCCTGATGTGGGACTTGATCTCGTGACCCTAAGAGCTTGACCTGAGCTGAAATCAAGAGTCAGATGCTTAACCAACTGAGCCACCCAGGCGCCCCGGATTCTATGCCTCTCTGATGTTCCCTAGACACCCTGTTCATTGTTAGGGGCCTTGGTCAAATACCATCTCCTCTGTGAAGCCTTTTGCTATGCCCATACCCAATGCTGGTTCCTGGATGCAGCGGGGACCATGCAGCATTTGTAATCGGCATGCATGAATTAATGTCTGCCTGGGATCGTTCACCTCCATCCTCCTTGGGCTAAGTCTCCGAATTCTGCAAAAGGCCCAGAATCTTTAGCTCCAAACACAGGAGCCCTTCCTCACCCTGAGCCCTGAGTCCTGAGCCACAGGCAAGGTTAGTGGATCCGTACTCAGGAGGTGAACACAGCAGACGAGTCATTGCCCCGAGGCCCCAAATTCTGGGAAATCCCTCTTACAGGCCATTTACTGTGTCTGCCATGCGCCTGGCACAAGGCTAAAGGCTTTCCATCTTTCCTCTATTCAATCTCCAAGACTCCTCTCCGATGTGGCAATGGATTTTATTCCCAGTTCACAGGTGAACAAACGGGCTCTGAGAGGCCAGGTGTGATCGCCAAGGTCATGCAGAGTAGGGATTTGAACACAGGTCTTTGTTTGCCGAAGTCCAGGTACCCATTTCTCTAAGCCAACCCCAAGCATCGATGGGCTGATTCTAAAGCCCCTCTCAGCTGGAGGGCCCTCAGGTCCCTGCCTCAGAGGGTGCAGGGGTCAGCGCAGGAGGGCAGCTCCCGGGGCTGGGGGGCTGGGTCTTTAACCCCACGCTGGGCGGAGGAAGGAGCTGGGCAGGGCCCTGCCCGCCAGCAGAGGTCTGCTCTGTGGCCAGCAGAGGGCGCCACAGGACCTCGTCAGAAGCCTGGTGACTGTGGCCACGAGGGTGTCAGAGCCCCCTCCTCAGGAGTCCCAGCCGAGGGCCCCTATCACTGTCTCCTTCAGAGGACCCAGGATCTCCTGCTAACGTTCCAACTGGTCCAACCAGGCTGACTTAGCCCCGAAGACACCCCGAAGACAGAGTCCCCAGGGGTGGGGGGTCCAGGTGGGAAATCAGCTTGGCCCTTCCTCTTCTCCTGTCTTTCCCTCGCCTTCCCTCAGTGGCCCTGCCCGCCTCTCCTCGTCTCCATCTGGGGCAACTGGCTGGGAGTCAGGAAAGGCTGTGTGACCCTAGGTAAGCCTCTTTCCCTCTCTGGGTCCAGGCTCCTCCTCTGCAAAGTGAGTCAGACTGGAGTCCACTGGCCTACTACTGCTCTGGCCCTTTCTCCAGCCACCGCCAGCCCTGCCTGCCTGAGGCCTTTAGCCAGGAGAGAGGTCGGAGCTGGGGAGGGGACACTGGGTCTGTCGGCAGCTGCAGAGCAAGGCTGTGGAGGTGGGAGTTCAGCTGTGGGGCAAATGCTGGTCTAGGACGGGTCTCAGGGGGTCTCTGCTTTCCCTCCCTCCTACCTGGAAGGACAGCTGCAGAAGCTTCAGCAAGGGGGGTGGGGTGGGGGTCTGCTCGAGCCCCATCTCTGGGCTTCTGTCTCCAATCTCAGCAGGAGCAGTGCAGAGCGAACCCCAGGAGTGAGGTTTTCCCGCTAATTGGGGTAGTCCTCAGCCCGTGCTTCCTTGTATGTAAAGACAAAACCACCCTCTCCAGGGAATTCCGGGCCCCTTGGAGCCTCCAAAGGAGGCAGCCCTCCTCATTAGCGTGGCTGACCTTCGCCCCTTCCCTCCCCTCTGGGTCAAGTCTCTTAATTCTACAGATGACCCAGGCTCTCTTGATCCCATTTCAGGCCTCCCTCACCCCCACCCTTCTGTCGGGCAGGAAGCAGGGGTGCCCCCGGCTGACCCCACCCTGCAGGCTCATTCCACTCTCGTCAGGCGGGGCTTACCCCAGCCTGACCTCTGCCCTGGGGACCGGCCCAGTCTGACACCAGGAAGCACTGATTCTGGGATCTGTGAGGTGAGACAGGGCTGAGTCATTGTCAAGGACTTCGGGGTGGCTGTGGACAAGGGCACCTGTCTGCAGGGAGTGAGAAGGGGGTTTCCGGCGGCTATTGCTAAAAGGGGGACCATGACTTCTGTTTACACAATTTTTCCCCTCAGTGTGTCTTTATGAGGGTCCTTTTGCCCATTTCTCTTCTTAAAAGTGTTCCTGTTTAAAAGGTTTAGGTTTGGAATTGTGCTGAATTTAGTTTCACTAACTCGAGTGTCTTCATCTTAAGTACAGAGGGAATTCTCATAGTCTGTCCAAGTCCAAGGTCCCCAATTTATCCCCTTTATCTTTGCCTTCCCTTATCCTCCCAGTAGGACACCAGGAGCTCCCCCAGTGGGCTCCTAGCGACCCCACCTGGGCCACTCTGTAGCTGGGGAGGTGGGCACTCTGTGCGTTGCCCAGGGGCACAGAGCATGGATGGCAGAGGCAGTAGGGGAACCAGGCCAGAGACCCCCAGGCCAGGACATCCCACCACCGAGGAGCCTGGCTCTTTAACCTCTTGGTTAACCCAAGAATGCCTGATTGCTGGCCAGGAAGGGGTAGATTCCAGTCACTGTGGCTAAGAAAGCTCTGGGTGAGCACAGGTGGGTAGAGAGGGGGCTGCCTCGAATGACCTTGAAGGCCGGTCCCAGCCCTGCCTTTTACGATGCCACTATCTCTCCAGCCGGGCCTGGCACAGAGCGCCTTGCAGCACCAGTAGGTTTTCTATTCTGGTCCCGGCTTCCAGGTGGAGGGACCGCTCGATTACCGAGACAGGAGGAAAGTCAGCTCCTTGGAGCACAAAATGGCCATGCTCCTGTCCTGTGCGAGTGGCCTCTTAATTGGTGATTTACTGTTTGTTGGATAAGCAGGGCAGGGATTTGGCAAGAAGACATAGTCTGGAGGGAGGTGGGGGGCTTCAAGGTCAGCTCCCCAACCAAGCAGAGGTCAGGCCAGAGGAGTGTGGGAGATGAATGGATCTCCCTGGGATGAAGCTCCTGTGCAGCCCAGCGCCATGGGGAGGGCCCCGGGTGAAGCAGCTCCACACACAGACTCTTTGTTCTCTGCAGGGAGGAGGAAGGCCTGTCTGAGAGCCGCTGTGGAGGGCTGGGGTGGGGGTGGGGGGCGGAGGCCAGCAGGTGGCTCAGGCCTCGAGGCTGGACCAGGTTCCTTTCCTGGGCTGGGAAAGCCAGGTGAGGCAGGCTAATGTCTCTTTCTGCCCTAAGGGCAGAGTGTTCCTCGGCCTCCCTTCCAGGAAAAGGCAGCTCATTTCCTTCTTCGCTGCCCTAGCCAGCACCAGACAGGAGAGGACTGGAACCGGGGAGATGTCAGCTCCTCTGGTAATTAGGACCGGCAGGAAGTAATCTGGGGAATTACCGGGGTCAGGCGCCCCATCGAAGGCTGGGGCTTTGGAAGGGCGGCTGGCTTGTAATCTCGATTTGAGATCGGTTGATTTTGTAGTTAGCTCCAAAAAGAAAAGTCAGCTCTAATTAATCTGTGGGCTTTGGAGTGTGGGAGAAACAGGGCCCAGAGAGCACAAGCTGGGGGCTGGAGGCTGGCGGGGTGAGACTCTCAGCCCCCACTAGGCCTCAGATCTGAGGCCCTTGTCTCAGATCCCTGCTCTGCTTTATTTTAAATGGTCTGGATGTCCCCCGTAGGATTTCATGGCTTTGAAAGAAAGTTCTGTCCCCACCCCAGAAGGCTCCTGCATCTACCATGTCCATCCGCATGGAGCGCTCCACTGTGCATGAGTGCTGCGGGAGGCCTGGGGTTCCTCAGGCCCTCCGAGAGCCAGAGGGGGACAGGGGGCCTTAGGAAGAGCGGTGGTGCGGGCCTGAGACAAGTTGCCTTTTCCTGCCTTTAGTGGAAGTCCCGGGGCCATGCTAAGTCCTTGGGGGATCATTTGGGGGGATCAGTGCTCATGGACAAACACTCCACTTCCTGGGTTCTTTGACTGAAACGCATCAAGGACCCCAAGGTCGGCTCGCAGAGAACCTAGGAAGCTCAGAGAAAGGCCCGAATCCAGCCCCAGCTTTCTCCCTCAGGAAGGAGATCAGCCCAGTTCCCACCTTCTTTCCTTCTAGGGGAGGAGGGCCTACGGGAAATGGGAAAACGCGGCATCCGGCCCCTCTCCCGGCTCATAAGGCCCAGGTAGTACAGTCATTCAGGGCAAGGATTTGGGATAAGACAGAACTGTTTTTACTACTTCCTGGCTGTGGACTTTCCGGGACTCCCCTCTGTGGGCCTCAGTTTGCTCATCTGTAAATTAGGGCTAAGAATAAAGCCTTCCTCTGAGGGTTGTTCTAAGGCTTCAGTAATATGATGCGGGCACCGTGGCACGTCCGCAGCTGGCCCGTTGAAAAAGCCAGTGAGGCAGCCGTGATAATGTTTCCTGTCATTCTGCAGACATGTGTCCACCCACGTGGCCCCCTGCTCTGACTGGCAGATCGGAATGATCATGCCCTTTTGTAGAATTGAGGACCACATGGCCATACAGTGGGGGGCCAACCTGGGCTGGGTGGGCGAGCTTCTGCCCCTCCCGTCCTCACCCCAGTGCCCTAGACATCTGACCTTAGGGCCCGTCTGACCTTTGCCCCTGGGGGCCCCACAGCCTCCAGGAGGAATAACCACTCTCAGAAGCTGCTCTGGCACATCCTGCCTTCTCTGGTCTGGAAACGCACAGCCCCCAGTGCGCTTCAGTCACGGTCCTTCACGAGAACCCCAAGGCTTACCCCCAAGACTGCCCGCGCGTCAATGCGCCCCCTGCTGCTGAGTCAGCCGGACCAGCTCCGACACGCTTACAGATAAACTCTCACCAGGTTTTGTGATCCACATACAGTCTGACCATACCCATCAATCCCCTTGAAAGAGAGCCAAGGTTGTAATGTTTTAAACACACTTTGCATCTTTTAACATATTTAAAGTAGATCGGTGGTCATAAATTCGGATCAAATTGGTACTACATGGGTGCGCAAACCTGCTCGCGGTGTCTAGGCGGAAGGGCTGGTCCCAAGCAGGGCTGGGGGCAGCGCAGGGCCTGCTGGCCACACTGGGCTTTGATCCGAAGGAGCTAGAGAGGAAGCCTGCCCTGCTAGCCTGG
The DNA here is from genome assembly GCF_964656455.1 of Halichoerus grypus. NCBI lineage: Eukaryota > Metazoa > Chordata > Mammalia > Carnivora > Phocidae > Halichoerus > Halichoerus grypus. The sequence continues at coordinate 55,285,580 of NC_135718.1, forward strand.
CTGGCCTTTGAGAGGATGCCAGGCGGGGTCCAGCAGGGTGGGGGGTGGCGGGGGGGAGGGCGGCGGCGGTGATGATGGACGGAACTAATCATTGGCAAACTCTGCAGGCCAAGAAACATCTTTGCTAAGAGTTAAATTCCACCCTTGCTGAAAGAAAGACCTCCCTGTATGTGTATCAAGTCTCCGGGACAGGGCAATTGAAGCAGATGAGGAGGGTCTGTCGGTTACCCCATGGGTTCCCCTTACACCCCAAACACAGGGGCAGTCCCACCGCCTCTGTCCCAGCTGGGTGGTCCCACCACCAGCACTCGCTCCTTCCTCCTTGGGTGGTGGGGTGGGGACAAAGTCCTCTTCCCAGCAGCCAGCTGTCTCCCCACCCCCCATGCCCCATTCCAAGCCGAGAGAGGAAGAGAGAGAAAAAAGAAGCTCGGGAGATAAGCCTCCACATCCCAGAGAAGGCACAGGGAGGAGGGACCGTGCACAGTTAGCTCAGCCTAGGCTGAGACCCTCTGCTGCCTGGACAAGAACACTGGCCTGGGGGCTTGGGCGCGTGAGACCCGGCTTCCAGTTCCAGCATGATCCTTCACCAGCTATACAACCCTGGGCAAAGCAGTAACTTCTCTGAACTTCTCATCTGTACCAGGGGGATAAAGAGCTCTAACGGGTCACGGCGAGGACCAGGTGGGATGGGGACCAAGTGAACTTTGGCAGAATCAGAGATGTGAAGTATTGCGGCACTTGTCCCTGGGCGTTAGCCTCTTGATCTCAGAGCTCTGATGGGAAGCAAACTTCTGTCTGGGGATAGTGGTCACTGGCTCAAGACCCCCGCGGCCCCAGTGGGGCTGGGACCGTGGGACGGGCACCTGTAGCCTCCTGAGAGTCACCTGACACCACAGCCTTAAGCTGAGGTCTCTCCATCCTCAGGACAATAGACCCCCAACCTCCTTTCCGGATGCACCGGGTTTCCAGTTGGCCCACGAATGCAGATGCCTGCCACTGGCATTGCTGTGCCCCCGGGGGCCTGCACTGCGCCAGGAGGCAGTAAGTCTTGCGAGTCTGCGTGCGTGGTTGGAAGCAACCACAGAGGCTATAATTTCCACTTCCCGACACAATACAAACTTCTCAGTTTATGCAGAACAAATTAAAGGTCTCTCAGGTCCTGCCATTTCACCCCCCTCCAAACACCCATAAAACAATGCGGTGATGGCAGCCGCCCGATTATAGAGTGTGAGGAATGTGCTTCTCTGGAGCAATCTGTCCCTTTCCCAAATCCCTCCCTCTTCTTGTCCCCCCTTTCCTTCCTGCCTCCCTTCTTCTCCTGCAGCCCGGGTCCAGGTCTGGAGCACTGCACGGGGCTCCCCGCAGCGGGTGGTGCCACCGGAAGGACCCAGGCCAGACTGAGTTCCTGCTCTGCCACTTGCAAGCCATGAAACTCTGGGCAAGCCTCAGGTTCCTCCTTTGTTAGATGGGAGAACAGAACCAGCCTTGCAGGGCAGTCACATGGAAGGACAGCCTGGGCACACGGTGGGCATTCAGGAAGTGGTGACTATGGCTAAGATTATTTTTATGTTATTATCGTTGTTGTAATGACCACCCCTGGGCCTTTGCTCAAATTGTTTCCCTGTCTAAAATGCCATGTCCCTTCAGATTTGCTGGTTGAGGGACAACAGTGGTGGGTAAAAATGGCCATGAATGCTTTGCTATTCCTCCCACGAGAAGCAGAGGCAGAGTCCCTTCCCCTCGCCCCACTGATGCCGCATGACTTGGCCACGTGACTTGCTTTGACCAATAGGACGTCAGAAAAATGTGATGGCCTTGGATGCTTTGGAAAAGCTCTCATGCACTCAGACTTGGCAGGTTTGAACACTGCCCTGGGCCTACCATGCTGTAAGAACAGCTGTGTAGCCTACCGGGGGCTGAGAGGCCATGGCAGGGAAAAGAGAGGCTCCCCCCGCCGCACTCGTGGCGTGCACCAGCCACCCAACACGTGGATGAGACGGCTTGGCCTCTCTATCCATCATCTGACACAACTGCATGAGTGAGCCCAGAGGAGCAGAACTCCCAGATGGCCCATCCACAGAACCAGAATGAGAGAGAAATCATCCTTTTAAGCCAGGAAGTTTGGGATGGTTTGTTACACAGCTATACCCACCCAGATACACCCACCCAGTCACCAGGATGGAGCTCCCAGGCTGTCTTCTCCCAGAAGACTTCACAGACTCCTCCCAATCCAGAATTAATCTCTCTAACCCCCACCATCCATATTCACACAATGCTGTGATGATTGCTTAGCACAATCTGCCTTCACCAGGGTTATTTGTACAGGAATCCTTCTGTCTCTCCAGACTGCAGGTTGTCAGAAAGAAGGTCTGGGACCCCCACCCCTGTAGCCCCCACCATGCTCAGCATGGAGCTCTGCCCAGGGCGGACCCTGGTAATCTGCTCCCATTTACCAGGCCCTCGGGGGCCAGTGAGAACCTGGCCTGCCTGGGTAGAGACACAGGGATGCAGGTTGTCGGTGGGAGACCCACCTGGGTCTGGGGTCGGGCTGGGCCACTGATAACCTGAGGCCCTGCCCCTCTGAGCCTCATCCTCCCCAGATGGAGACACAAACTCCTGTGCAGCCCACCTCACAGATGTGAGGCTCACGCTGGGCAAGCGTGTGTGCAGACATGCCCCTGAGTCTGGTGTGCGTGACCAAGTCCTGCCCCTGCTGGCGCGGTGGTGGGGCCCTACTTGGTTACCACTGGGGACGTAGGGTCCTTCCCTCCCCCTGCTCCCTACCTTCCGGCCGTGGTAGCCCTGGATTCCTGGGTCTCCCTGGGGGAACAAAAAGAAGAAAATTAGTGAGATTTTCCCAAATGCCCCATTTTGGCTTGCTCTCTTGCCCTCACATTGCCATTCCTCTTCTCAATGACTGTAAATCCTCCAGCCCTCCCTGGAACAATAGCTTGCTTCCTCTGAAGCCAACAGAGACTCTTCTTTTCACAACAAGTCCCCATCCTGCAGAGGCGGAGGCGTGGTGGAAAGGGTCCACCTGGCAGGGGCCCAGGAGACCTGAATTTTGCTGCTGACTCTGCCGAACCGGGACAAGTCACTTGCCCCCAGGGCTCTCAGCCTCCACACGTGCAAAATGCTTGGGCAGGGTCAGTGCTTTGCAGCTCCTGGTCCCCCGAGCCCCAGGGCCCCCCGCTTCAGAGGGAGAGTTGGTTTGACACGTGGGCTTCCAGACAAGGTCTCCCAAGAGACCAGATGATCCCGAAGGTCCCTTCCAGTTCTGACTCTGTAGGAAACCCTCTTTGATTGGGATGTTGTGACAGTGCCCCGGGCATCAACCTGGAGTCTCCCACCAGACTCTAAGCTCCTCAGAAGGGGGGACTACAGCCTCCATACTGGTCAGAGTACCGGCTGGGCCTGGGCACTCAAGTGCAATCTCTGTGGGACCCAAGCTGTTACCAGGAGGAGGGTGACACTTTGAAGTGAGCAAAGCGTGACCCATCTCTCACGGAGGTCACTCTCAGCTGCTCACTCAGTAGCCCGCAGAGAGCTCTCCCACCCATTCAGTGCACCGCCCGGAAGGGCCCTCACCTTCGGTCCAGGAGGCCCGGGTAAGCCCTGTGGAAGCAAGAGCAAGGTGAGTGGAGATGGAATCTGCTGGCAAACAGCACAGGTCGGCGTGTTTGCTGCGAAGGCTTGGGGCAGAGGAGTGCTCATGAGCTGTGGGTGTGCTCGAGAACAGAGCTAGAGGATCCTGGAACGGTATCTGAAACCTGTGGAATGTGTGTGGGGACAACAGGCTCACAGCTCCCTTTGGAGCCAGTGTGGGCGCCGTGGGCATCTCTGCTGTGCTCACCCACTGGAAAATAGGTCAGCGGCAGCCTGTTAAAATGACAAGTGTGGTTTGGTCCGCGTCCCTGCCCACCCACCCACCTCCTAATTGGGACCCCTCCCTGGGACGCCGACCCTGCCCAGCAGAGCCTTGGTTTTGCCTTTGGCCCTGCCAGCCTTCAGGGGAGTCTTCTGTCTCCTTCGGCCCAGGGTGCTGTGACCACAGCCCTCGGCCGTGGGGAGGTGGCGTGGGCCCCGGGCCTACGGGAGCCCAAGGGGAGAGGCGAGGGCAGGCTGGCCCCACTGCGGTCTGGGGCGGAGGTTTGGGCAGCACACACAGGCTGGAGAAAAGCAAGATGCCCAAGTCTGGTCTGTTTCCATGGATTTCAAAACATGCTTCCTGGTTTTTTTCTTTATAAACACCCTAACAAAGAAAGCCACCTGGCTTGGGTTCAGTGAGTGGGAACCCGACGTGTTTGGGGGGTTGGGGTCAGCGAAAAAGTGGATTTTGGGTATTTTTGGGGGGTTCTCTCAGCTTGGTTTGGTTTAGTTTCCTAAATTTCACTTCCTTTCAGGTTTTCCATTTTCCCATCTACAAACCCATGGCAGTGAGACTAGTCTTTCTCCCCGGGGTCCCAAAACATAGAAATATTTAAAATTCATTGTGGAGGTTGAGCTGGGCAGGAGGGCAGGCAAGTGAGGTTTTCACACCGAGCTGAGCTGCCACGCTGGGTGCCCTGGGTGGCCAGAGCTGCTGCTGGCCTAGAGGGGCCCTACACCGAGCCTCAGCAGCGGCAGCTAGAGCAGCTGCGAGGCCCAGAGGTGAGGCCGAGTGACACGGAAGGCGGCCGTACTTGATGAGTGGCAGGGACACCGCCAACCCAGCCATTCTATCACTGGGAAGCTATTGCAGCGAAAGCATCAGAAATGCACACACACATTTATGTTCAGGGATCTCTATCACAGGAGGGAACTCTTTAACTACTCGTAAATAGGCCCAGCAGCCCTAAAATTCATTTCACGGGAGACTCCGGCCCAAAGCAAGGGTGTGCTTTATGGTGTTAAGTGAAAAACATAATGGGACACAAACTGTGACGTTACTCAGAACGTGACCAACCTGGAAAATGTTTACGAGCAGACAAGTCTAAGGAGAAAAATAGCAGGACCCTGCAAAATGTTAATGATGGTGAACTCTGGATATGGCAAAATAGATAATTTAAAATGTTTTCTTTGTCCGTGTTCCAAATTTTTCACAATGCATGCATGATGCTTTTGTCATAAGAAACAAAAACAGTTCTTTTTCAATCATGTGAAAGAAACATTATTAGACAGACTTTGTCCTTCACCCTGTCCCTTCAGTAACATAGGACATTCGTCTTGGCTCTAAGATTGAAAGAACCCATTTCAGATGCCTGCCCGGCTGCTCAGTTGCACTAAATATGTCGAGAGAGCGGGCTCTTGGCCAGGGCTTGGAGAGGGGGGGCTTGGTGGACCCTGGGCTTGACCTACTCCTGCCTGAGCGTTGTCTTGCCTGGAGGGGGCACCTGTTGGCTCCTGGGCCCACAGCACGACCCAGCAATTCCACCCCTGGGAATCTAAAGCCACAAAAGGGGCAGCCTCTTAGCGATTTCCTCCCTGGAAGTCGATGGCTGTTGTTGAGGCCTGGCCCCAGAGCTGGGTTTTCAGAACCAGAGTACAACAGGTGAGTGTGGCAGGGATGGGCAGCTTCTTGCAAGAGCCACCCATGTCCAGTGGCCTTGCTAAGGTGTTTCCACCGTTGGGTGGGGATCCAGGTTCTCATCAGTGATGTAAGGTTTGGATGCTTCCAGAGAATTCTTGGGACAAATCTTGGAAGAGGAGGTGGTAGAGAGAGAAGGAAGATACTTACGGGTGGCCCCATGGGCCCTGGCAGTCCCGGGGGCCCCAGAGGTCCACTCGGTCCAGGGGGGCCTGGTGGCCCCGGCGGGCCTTGGATGCCAGCCTGGCCCTGTTCACCCTGATGTTGGTGGAAACAAGAGTTAGAGGAGAGCCCTGGGGCTGGGCAGCAGCTCCCGCCCCAGTACCATGCACCCGGTGAAGGCCCCGTGGTGGGCTCTGGTGGGCAGGCGGTGTGGCGTGGTGGTGATGATGCTGTGGTGGTGACCGCATGCAGGGACCAGTGGCAGCAAGGAGATGGCCAAGACACTAGGCCCCCAAGAGTTGGGGGTTTGTCCAGAGAGGACCTGCTGCACAAGCAGCTGGTCCCAGAGCAAGAGCCCTGCTGGGGCAGAGGCAGAGGAGTGAGCGAGATGACCCTGCCCGACCGCCGGCACGCTCCCGGCCCGCTCAGATGCTGGGGGTCTGGCCCAGGTCCTCAGCCCAGCCTGCCTCGGCCCCTCCCTCCGTGTGGCGGTCACATCCTCTGTCTACGCTGGGCCTCCCAGGCATTCAACGACAGCAGCAGTCCCTTGTTTCTGCTGTCTGATTCTCTGGCCCTGAGTGTCATAGGGGGTCCTTAGCTCAGAGGCCACAGAAGTTGGTGTGGTTCACTAAACCACTGGGCACAAGATCTTGTGTAAAACATTTGGACTGGGGGCTTCTGATGTCACACTGGGAGCCCTGGAGCTCGGGGCCCACATTCCCGCGGGCAGTCACACCCTTCGGGTCTGGCCTGGGTTCCCCAGGTGCCTCAGCCCCCGCTCCCCCATCCTTTCTGCGTGAGGCCTGCTTCTGTCACTTCCGTCATCTGTGCCTGGCCTCAGAGCACAGTTGAGTCTGCAACCCTGAGCTTGGCTGATTTTGACACTGTCAAGTGCCGTATGCCTACATGGGTCTCGATTAGTATTCTTCTGCCCTGCCCCCACTCCTCAGTCAGCTGCTCTGAGCCCAGCCCTCGTCACCCACTGTGCCTGTGTCCAGGATGGGCCGAGGGCCCAGGGAGCTAGGGGTGGCATTGTGTTTCCTCAGGAGGAGGAGAGAGCCCGGTCCATGTGACCCACATCATGGGGCCGGGGGCCAACCAGAGTCCTCCTAGATCTAGACCGAAGCAGTCATGTTATTTTCTAAGTGAGCTCTCCAGGGACCGTCTGGGCTCAGCTCCCGTGAGAAGGGGCCGATCCCTGCAGACTGACTAAAGCAGAACAGCCTGGCAGGCGTGTGAGCTCCAGGCTGGGATGCAGGGGGACACGGCCGGCTGGAGCTTCAGGCCGGCCAGCCTTCCCGGGGCGCTCTCAGCAGCCCTCTGTGACAGGAACAGGGGGCTGAGGATTCCTGCTGCAACCCCACGGGAGGAAAAGATGAGTAGAAACAAGGGGAGAGCAATCTCAGAGTGGGAGCTGTGGGATTCCAGCAGCACCTGCCAGAACCTCGCTGGGCTGGGACATCCTAGCGCAGATGGCACCCAGCGTGGTCATGCTGGGGCCCGGGCTGCATCCTCTGAGAAGCCACTCAAGGGCACAGAGGAAGAGGCGGGGGCAGAAGTGGGTCACGAGTCCCATTCCACAGAAGAGAAAACAGGCTCAGAGAAGTTGAGCTCCCTGACCGAGGTCACGTGGAGAATTCCGTGGGGAGCCAGGACCCAAACCTGGAACTCCAGACTGTTCTTATTCGTTCCAAATAAGCCCCCAGGAAAAAAAAAAAAAAACTGCTCACTGTCCAACTTTCTGCACTTTGGAAATGACCTCCAACACCATCTGCTAAGTACATCATATTTCATATAGCTTCCTCTTTCAGCAAATGTCAGACTCAATGTTTAAGCGTCTTACAGAGCCTGTAAAACAATATTGGTTTATTGATAGGAAATGGGCAAGCCTTTTTATGTCCCATGATGGCCAGCAGCAGAAAAACCCTAATCTCCAGGCAGACTCTGCAGCAGAGTAGGGGCCCCTACGCTTCCCTCTCTGCTTTGGAAAACAGGTCAGGGCAGCACAGAAAGTTCTGGCTCGCCCACGCCTTGCTCTTGAAAAGGGAGAGAGTAACGTGCAGGGGCCTGGATGGAATCCTGGGCACCCTCTCAATTTCTTCATCCGTAAGGTGGGCATGACGATGACGGCCCCTGCACCCCCGGGTGGCCAGTGTGACAATACACCAGATAATCCATGTGGCATTCTTACCGCAGCGCCTGGAGCCCAGGAGGTGGCTAATGCAACTAAGGCCAGGAGGTGGCTCCTGGGGACTGAGGCGAACGGCCAGTCTGAGAAGCAAGGACAGCTCTTCTGGAATGGGGTCTGACACAGGTAGGGGCAGGTGACGGGGGCGGGGGCTGGTGCTTCTCTGAGCTGCCAGGGGGCCCCCTGAAGAGCCGTGCTTGGAGTCGGCGTTGGGAGCACACGGAGGCTCTCGAGGATCTGGCTGCTGTAATGGGATACGCAGGCTCGGGTAGCGCACGCATCATGTGTCCTTCTGTATTTTTAGCTGTTAATTGGAGGGATTTTTCAGCCTCATTCAATCAGGAGCCTGAACTGCTGGCCTCTGGGCTCCTGACTCCTGAGTATGGCCAGATGGTGGCTCTGGACCCTGCTGTCCGGCTTTCAGAGAACATCTCAGAGCCCTGCCCTTTCCAGCATCCCCGCGACGGTGGGGGTAACCCCTGCACAGCATAAGGAGGGCTGGGGGTGTAAGTGGCAGCCGTGGGCCGCCTGGCCTAGAATCCAGCTGCAATGCCTATGCCTGGATCCCTGGCTCTGCGGTCTCTTGTTTTCTGTTATTTGTAACCTGGTTCTATCCCAGCCTCCTTGGGTGCGTAAGGCAGGAAGAAGGAAGCAGTTGCTCACAATGATTACACTTGTTGGGTGTGGGCTACATTCCCTCTGCAAATTCCCTCACTCCTCAAACTCAGGCGACAAGTGATCAGGTGCTAAGCAATCCTTTTCTAAATATAAAGGGTGTAGGTCCAACCGAGGGAGCCACGAATGTGGGGTCTGAAGACCTGGTTGCCGGCTTCCCATTCTGCCTCTCGCTGTTTGTGGGATCTTGGGCACAAATTCACTCCTCTGGGCCTCAATTTAAGAATAGCACTGGAACCACGCCAGGAGCTATCCGAAGCGCTCTGCACACACAATAACCCTATGCAGTAGGAATGGTCAATACCCTCATTTTACAAATGAAAAAGCGGAGGCACAGAGAGGTTAAGCAATTTGCCCCCAATCCCACAGCTCATAAGCGTCCGAGAAGCTGGGTGCCCTGCAATCTACTGGGTGTGTGACCTCAGGCAACTGCCTTCATGTCTCTGAACCTTGACTCCTCCTCATCTGTGAAATAAGCATGATCGTGCCTGAGTCATAAAACGGTTGAGAGAATGAAATGAAATCAGACCTGTCAAAGGCGCAGCCCAGTGGCTGGCACCCACCACCCAGTGGTGGCTGTCACTGTTTTGAGGAGCAGGGGTGTGTGGTGTTGGTGGATCTCCTGGGCTCGGGGGTTGTGTATGTCCGCATCTGTGACATTCACGGGTCCCGTTCTGTCTAATTGACTTGAACTGAAGTAGAGTGGGGCTCTGCCTTTGTCTACTGTCCCAGCTGGCCCGTCGGGGCCCGGAGACCTGCCAAGCCCCTGGGGACGCCACACGTGGTCTGGACAAAGGGGAGGTGTCTACCTGGAAGGTCCGTCTTTTTATGACTGGGGGCGGAGCCAGTCGCACTGAATTGAGGAGAGGCAGCAGCTGAGGAGAGAGATGAGTTGGAAGGCCAGAGGGCAAAGGCCAAAGATCGCAGATGTTCAGAAGGATGCCGAATGTCGCCAGGAAGGCAGGGTGGCCAAGTGGGAGGGGAGGAGAGGAAGAGAGAAGAGTGATTAGCAGGCATGAGGCACAGGGAGGGAAGGTGTGGATGGCGCCCTCTCGCGGCTTGAGGGGGCGCAGCGCCGAGCTTGCCCTTGGATGGCACACCATCCCCGAAGGTGGAGTGTGGCCCTGGGGGTGTCGGCCAGCAGCACGCCCTGACTGGGAGACTGGCCTCCTGACCCACAGCCCACCATTGCACTGCCGGCCCTGCCTGTCCCTGGCTGAGGACGGGGGCTGCTGGGCTGAGGGCAGCAGATGCAGAGGCTCTGGTCGGGAGCCACAGGACCAGCTAAATTGGTACTCAAAGCCAGGCTGGTGTGTGGCAACCACTGGGTTCTTTTTTTGGTTGAACGAGAAAGGCTAGCGTCAGCGAATCTGAGGAGGATGGTCAAGGACAGTGCCAAGTCGGGCTCCCGGGGGCTGAGCCGGCCGAGGGTGTGGCCAGCGTGAGCGCAAGCTAAGTGCTGCTGAGGTCTCCCACTGGGGCTGGTGGGTTTGGAAAATAAAGGCTGGGCCAGGATGTCTCCAGCATGTTCAACCACTTTTGGGGGGGGAGGCAACGTTCAATCACATTATCTAATGTGATTTTCATTTTTGGAAATTCTCCTTGCTTCCAGTCTCTCTACCAATGGAAGCTGAGTGCCCTGCGGCTTTAGGAAGTGGTTAGAGCCCATGTGACAACAAAGATGGTGTATAATTGACCTCTTGCTTTTGAAAGCGTTTTAACTCACACGTGGCCCCTGGGATGAGTGTTAAGAACCGGGGGCCACCCGGGCTGAGAACTGGGAGCCCAACTGTGGCCCTCCAGGTCCCTGCTGCCTTTAGGGGCCTTGGCTGCCCCGAGAGCCCCGCCACCTCCCACTGTGGGGCCCGGGGACGTGCAATGTTGGGCTCTGCGTCCAGGGAGTCTCTCAGCAGAGAGGGGCCCGGAGACCTTCCAGAATCCACAAACCTTGAGGGTAATGATCTGGTTGGAGCGCAGAGCCGAAAGAGTGCTGCTTAGGTGCTCCTGGCGTGGGAGGGGACCGAGGTGGCAGAGACAGGGCGACCGGGACGTGAGTGCTGGAGCCCACAGACACCAGGTGCCCTGCTCTCTGTCCCAGGGTACTCCGTCCCCCCACTCCCCACCCCTCCTCTCCCTCCCTCCCTGGGATGCTGCAGGCTGGAGTAGAGGCAAGGACCAGCCTGGATCTCCCGTTATCCTGTGAGCCTGGAGGCCTGCCACCCCCACCATTCCCACGGAGCCCTGGGAAAACCAACAGGCCCCTCTCCCTAGTTGCGCCCTTGCTTTCCTACCCACTTCCAGATCAACAGGGGGATGCCCGCTGCCTTGTTCTGTCCAACAGCTGAGCACCCAAACCTGTTCTCACCCCTGCCTGACTTATTCCCTACCCTGCCATGGCCGGTCATAGCTTTGCTGCACTCTGTGGCCAAGGTGCTTCTGGAGACTTCTATCCCTGCTCTCTCGCTCTCTTCCTCCCCGTTCTCCCCCCCCCACCCCCCACACATTCACTAAGGACGGATAATGACACACTGCCAATTACGTGTCTGCTGTTGTGTTGTCTTTTGTGCCGGGGGATGCTGTCTTTCTTTCGGGTAACATAACAATCCTGTGAGTCCATCATTTCAAATCAACACAGCTGACCTTCTATTATTGTATCAGGACCAGGCGGGCTGGAACACCAGGGCCCCTGCGTCCCCAGAGCACACGCCGCTCACGGGCTGTCAGTGCGGCTACCGGCCGGCGCGCCCTGCCCGGGGCCCAGCCCGGCTTTGGCCTCAAGCCCTGCCCCAGCTGCTTGTGGTGAAGACCCCCTGCAGCCTCTCCCTAGCCCGGGAACCCAGGGGTCAGAGTCCGAGCGGCGGGGCACTGCTAGAAAGGCCTCCCGGTGGCCTTCCGGAGCCGTGCTGACTCTGAGCCTGACTCGCACTTGTCTCCACTTCCTCGGTCTCCTTGCCTGATGGGGTGGCAGCCAGGGAAGCCACACCGTGTGTGTGCTTCTGGGCACAGTGAGGCCCGTGGCACAGGGATGGGCACACAAAGATACTAGGGTCTGAGAGTGACATGTTTCTGGTCCCAGCTCACTGGGGCTCTCACCGGAGGGCCCACATCTTCGCCCTCCCTGTCCCAGGAATGACCCCTTACTACTGGTGCCCACATCTGCAGCTTCCTAGTAGGACTGCAGCAGGCTTTGGGCTCTATATCTGGGGACAAAGCAAAGCAAAGGAAGGAGCTGGGGCCTGGGGGTGACCGGGAGACCATCCCAGCTCAGAAATCCCCACCCTGTTTTGGAGAAGGCCTCCTCTAGTCCTAAGGAGGCAAAGCAGAGACTTTATCCTTGAATCGATACAACCAGCCCCCAGTTATCTCCCACCATTGAGGTTTGGGTCATCTGCAGCAATGACTAACCCAAAAGTCCCTCTGATTCAGCCGGGGCAGGCAGCCAGACATGCACACCCAGTCACACACGCACGCCGGGCAGGGAGTCAGACCCACAGACTCACACAGCTGCACGGCCTTACAGAGAGGGGATGTGCAGAGGAGACGCAGGGCCAGAAACCCGGAGTCCCAGATGCACACACACGCTGGAAGGCTTGCGTGCCGGCCAGCGCAGGCGCAAACACCCGGAGACACGCTCGGGTGGGGGAACACGGGCGCTGGTGGCCAGGGGGTCCACACAGGCTCCCAGTGAGGACCACCGGGCACACTCCTGGGGGCCGGCTCCCCCTCCCCCACAGCTGCTCTGTGGCTGCTGAGTACAGAAGGGGGTGTATGCTTCTGTTCCCCAACCTCTGTGGGTGCTGGGGGCCCCAGGTGGATGAGGCTGAGCTGCGGGCGGTGCCCCAGGGATGGGTCAGTTTTAGGGGTTCACTTACCCGATGTGGGTACTCTCCACACTGACCCTGGGGAACGGAGGGAAGGAGAAGAGGGCGTTAGGCACTCTGGGGAAATTGCGCCTCAGAAGCATCCTCAGGACCACACGTACTCTCCACCCACCAGCCCTGCACTGGTCCTGGATTTAACTGTCTGAGGCAGGAGAACTAACTCCCTCCCTCTCCCCTGGCTGGCAGCAGAGAAGAAACCCCGAAGGCACGCCTGGACACGGCCCCATGGAACACAGGACAGGATTCTGCTGCCATATCCCACTTGCCATGACCGCAGTCAGGAGTTATGCTCCATGCCCGGCTGGAGGTAGCTTCCAGAAAGTTCGACCCTCTGGGTGGGCCCACGCAAGGGCCCTGAGCAGGAACCCCTAGATGGGAAGTGCAGACATGGAGGCGGGCTGTGGGCCCTCGGAGACGCTTTCTCTGAGTTGGGGGTGCCAGGTCCCGGTACCGTTCGCCCAAGGCCAGCCCAGCAGAGTCTCCATTAGAAATTTAAGGAAATGGAGAATGTACGAGGCCAGGAAGGGAGTCAAGCCAGTGGTTTACAAAGGGACACCTCAAAATCCTAGAGGCGCATGGCGGTGCATCAGGAAGCATGCTGGGCAGAGAAGGAGTCTGCGGAGGGCCAGGCTCCCAGCCACCCTTCCTCCAGAGCACCCTCCCTCTTCTCTCTCCCCTACTGCGGCACCACTGAGGATGCCCTGGCTCTGGGGAGAAACACTAGCATTTGAAAATAACCGCTCTGGACCACTTTCTACCGTTAGGGAGGCAGTTTCCTGTGATGAGAATTCTAGAAAACCTCTATCAGGCTTACCTTTTCTCCTTTTTGTCCTTGAGGTCCCTATGAAGAGACAGAAATGGCAGAGTTAGAAAGTGAAGCTAAGGCCCCAGGGGCCCGAAGCCTCCCTGCTGGGGAACTTGAGGGCGAGGTACCAACCGGCTGTCCTCGGGGACCCGTCAGGCCCTGCAGGGAGGAAACACACACAGGTCAGTGGGCGCACCGAGGCCGGGCAGGGGCAGAGGTGTGGGCCCCGGGTGGGGATCGTGCTGGGCCCAGGGCTAATGCACAGAGTCCTGAAGGCTGGCCTCCACCACCCATGGCCTGGTCCTCCTGTGCCCGAGATGTTCTAGGTGGTGTGGCCCGCCCAGCAAGTCTCAGCTTCCTCTTCCATTGTGGGTGTGACTAGGTGACTGGTGCCCGCACAGGGCCGTGATAAAGAGAAGACACCATCCCTCCTCGTTCCTCCATCGTCCCCTCATGGGCCAGCAGCGAAGGAGGCTGCATGGACACCTCAGGGGGTGCTCTGCTGTTGTGGGCTGTCCTGCCTCACGCATGGCCATCTCCTCATGGAGCCAAGAAGTAGAGGTCCAAAGCCTCTAGGGGACCCTGGCACATTCTGTCTTCTGCTCAGCACTGCCTCAGCATGAAACCCACTGAGCCAGAAGGGCTTCGGGGTACATGCGGGGGGCTTTGGAGAAACCTTTGGTGAAGAGAGGAAGCAGGATGTTGGCGACTTGAGCCATGTTCTGGGCCCCTCAGAGGAACAAAAGGGGTCTTGGGGCTCCTTCTGGGGTGTCTTATCAAGTTTGCAGGGCTGAGAAAGAAGTCTGGGTTCAGGGTGGACCCCTGTCCTTTGAGGAGGACACAGGGTTCAGCTGGTTGTCTCAGGAGCTGACCTGAGGCTGGTGTGGAGGGAAGAGGGGAGGACACGCGCCTTGTGCTTTGAGGACCCGCTCCGAGGCCGGTGTTCAGGATGTGCTGAACTCACACCCGCGCTGGCCCACGGAGAAGACGCTCACGTCAGCTCCACCTCCTAAACGAGGTGATGGAGACGGGGCCCTGTGGCTCAGTGAGCGGGGGGCGCTGGGACGAGAGCTAGGGTCCGCTGACTGCAAAGGTCCAGCTGTTTACACTCCGCCACACTCTCCGAACTGAGCTGGGGCTCAGAAGGCAGGGCTTCTAGACTTGGCTGGAGCCACAGGCAGTGTCTCAGCCTCTGGGGCCCTGAGGTCCCCTCCAGCCACCATCCTGAGGATCTACCTGCTGGACCCGTCTCTTTGGGATCTTCCTGCAGGGGCTCATGTGGGTGGGAGAAGAGCCTCTCTTGCCCCCGACTTGTCAACTGGACCAACCACCAAACTGGAAAATTCCCAGCAGGTTCATGGGAGGGGACAAGTGGCCTTTGGGACAATCCATGGGGCGCCGCAGCCCATCCGGCTGACCAGGTGTTCAGCATAAGGCCCACAGAACATGCCGCATCTGGCAGGGAAGCAGCCTGCAGGTGACCGGGCCGCCCCCTCTCATGAAAAAGAGAGGCAAGGGATGAGAAGGGGAGGGCCAGCGGCTGTGGACAGCAACACAAAGGTTTGGGGCTGTAGGACCTTGGAGCCTCCAATCCAGATGTCCCTGATGGTGGCCCGTGGCACAACAGCGGTCCCCAGAGGTATTGCGTTGACACCACACAGTTTTATTTCAGTGGATTGCCAACATTTAAGAGCAAGGAGAGTACAACACAAATCTGGATTTCAAGTTTCTCTTAAATATTTCAAGGTCCAACAACACACGGCACCAATTAGCTCTAGTTGAGTAGCGGCTGCCCCCGTAAGATGGGTCACAGGTGATGCGCTAAGGTGCTTGGCCCCTCCCCTGTGCCGGGCACTGTCGTGAGCGCTTGGTGTTAATGACATCCTCCCACCCTTAGGGCAGCTCTGAGCAATGGGATAAGAAGTGCTTTCAGAGTCCCAGCTCTCCTTCCTGGCACTTGTGGGATCCCCGATCCTGTCTATAGCTTACATTCAGTTCTGGGGGCTCCTGTGGGGTGGGTGGAGCAGGGGTGATCCCCTTTTGAGGTGAGGACACTGGCTAAGCATGTGAGAGTGAGCCCTAGCCGCCCATGTTGGATGCCTAGCAGAGGGGAAACCATCTGGGGATGGAGGTGAGTGGGAGACAGACAGATGATAAGCAGGCCAAGCTAATTACACTAGACAGCGTGTTGAATTAATAGTGCGGGGTCCCAGTGCCAAGCCAAACAGAAGCCTAATGGTTCTGGGGCCTGTCAGATTCTGATGGATGACTAAGAGGCAGACAGGGGATCTATTACACTGGTGTGGGCTCATGGGACTTGGGATGACCTCACCCTTCCCCCCCCAAGTTAGTTCTGTCCCCCAAACAGACAGGGGAGACTCATGGGTGGTTCAGTGGGGTGGGGCAGTGGGATGGCAGAGGAGGTGCCCCATAGAAGGGTTCCTTTCCCTCAAGACAAAGGGCTCTGGCAGCAGAAAGGAATGTGGTAAGACCCCACCACATGGGTCTCAATCCCAGCTCTGTGATTTAGAAGCTGTGTAGCCTTGGGCAATATACTCAACCCCTCTGTGCCTCCATCTCCCCTTTTGTAGAGTGGGGATAATAAGCCGTTACAAGGATTACAGAACAGTGCCTAGTTGACCATCTTATTACTTCTGGGTTGCCACGGACTGTGTTACGGTTAGTGTCAGGCCACTAGGAAGGGGAAGAGGGTGGCAGGGAGGGGTTGAGGGAGGAAGCACCCCAAACTCCTGGCATCTAAACCCCAATGCCTCTGGAACAATGGCAGCATGGAAGGGTTCCTGCCTTGGTCTCCACGGCTTCCCACATGTGCTGAGCAATGCTTGGAACAGGGGAGGGGCAACAGGACATGCACCTGCAGTGGGGCTGGCCGTGATGGACAGGAAAGCTGGCCGGACACCTGGGCTCCAAAGCCAGCTCTCCCACCCACGGCCTCCAGAGCCTCATTGCCCTCTTTCTGTGGTTATTTTAAGGACTTGCCTGCCTCAGGCCTTTGCACGTGCTGTTCTCCCATGTCCAGAATGCTCTTTCCCATTCCTTTTTCTCTTAGTTAAACCCTCATCCCTTGGGCCGCAGTTCACGTCTTTCTCAGGAAGCCTCTCTGACCCTCAGCCTGGGTGAGGTGCTGTTATGCTGGGGTTTCTCAGGCTAACTGGCACGGCCTTTTTATAGAACGACTGCCAAGGTAATTTGTTAATGATGTGTCTGATTGTTTAACTGCATGCTCCCCTGCTAGATGGTGAGCTATAGGACGGCAAGGACAGTGTCTTTCTTACTCCTGTCTGTACCCCCGCTACCTGGCACAGTGCCCAGCGTAGTGCAGATACTCAGTAAGAATGTGTTAAGGGAAGGCAGGAGGCGGGGAGATAGGGAAGGTGAGAGGGAAAGAAGGAGGGAGAAAGGCAATAAAATGTGGAGGGAAGGAATTAGAGAATTGGGTTTGGATCCTGTTTCTGATGCTCCCTAGCTGTGTGACTTAAGGCAAGTTACTTAGACTCTCTGAGCTTCAGTTTCCACCGTGTCAAGGGGCTACTAGTAGGACCTGGAGCACAGGCTTCTGCTGAGGATGAAGGAGATAAGACACGCATAGGACTTAGCTCCGTGCCCACCACATAGAAAACCCTCAATGAATGTTAGCTGGGCCTGAGTTAACTGGATAGGCTGAAGCCCAGAGGGTGCTGAGTTGCTAAAGGTCCAGTGCAATTTAGGGGGAGCTGGGGCGAAGGCCAGGTCTCCTTCTCCCATCCACGAAGTCAGCCACCTCCGCACCCCGGTTGTGAGCGGAGCGTGTCCTCATGCCTGCACTTGGAGCAAGACGTGCACCAGAGCCGGCCTGGACAGGGACGCGGGGAGCCTGCCATGCTGCACATTCCAGGCCCTTCTGCAGGAGGGGGGTCCTCCCAGTGTAGAGATGACCACCCGGGGAGGCTGGATAGCATCCCAGCCCGGGGCTGGCCCATCTACTCTGAACGGCCCATCCCTTCCATGGAGAACTGGCCCCCTCCCCTGGAGGGGGCGGCCCTGGAGAAGGGGAGGTTCTCCCTTCTGGAAGGAGTGGCCTGCCTGGGGGAGACTGTAGAGACAGGAAATCCCTTTACGAGGCTTTGCAGAATGTGGAAGGGGCTGGGAGGAAGGTGGGGACAACCGTCTGACTCTCCAAGTCGGCTTTGTGCCCAGCTGGGACAGGAGTGCTTGGAGTCCTGGGGCAGCCCCCAGCAGGGCCAGCGCTAGGAAATCCGGTTGCAGAAAAAGAGCTAGATGAGCTCCTCCCCCCCTCCCCCCAGTTTACATTCAGCCCTGAGGCAAAGGCGTGGCAGTTTGGGAGCACCTGCCTCTCCGGACCTCCTTTTCCTCATTTTCCAGGTGGAGAAGCCCCCTGCCCACCTCTCCTCCCTGCGTTGATGTGAGGACCTAGGGGTTTCGTTGCATACAGCTGGGGAGTGACCGTGGGGGCAGCCACTTGACGGTCCCTGTGGGCCCCCTTTGCAGGGCGGCACTTGGCTGAGACCAGGCTGACCCCCCACCCCTCAAGGGAAGGCAGGAAAGCTGGGGTCTTACCATCTCCCCTTTGGGTCCGGGGTGGCCCTGGAAGGAGAAGAGTGTGAGCGCCGGGTACACTGCACCCTGAAACCCCCGCCCTGCCCCCTCCATCACCCACTGCTCATTTTGCACACGTCTTTCCTCCTCACCTGTCCTCTTGCTCCCCGTCCTGGACCTGCTGGCTCAGGCATGGTCACCCGCCCGTCCCCCTTTGCTGGCAACCCCTCAAGAGCCCCTGCCCCATGCACACACCCGGGGCAGCTTGGAGGCACGCCAGGTCCTGGGGGCTGAGTGGGAAAGACCACCAGACCCCTCGCTGTGCTCAGCTCTGGCCTGCAGTGGGGAACTGACCAGGTGGGTGGCCAGGCCCTCACAGCGGGGTGCTGGGCTCCGGGGCGAGACGAGTGCATGGGGCTGGGCTTGGCACTCATTGCCTTCCATTGTCATCTCTGAGGACATCAGAGGGGTCCAGCCCTCCCCCAGCTCACTCCTTCCGAGGAGTGGGGCGGGGTCTCCCTTCCCGCATGAATATTTGGGTCTGGGACCCAAGCCCAAAGGATTAAAACGGACAGACAGAGGAGCTACAGTGGGGACACAGACTCCATCTGGACATGGGTGTGTGGGGGGTCCACCAGGGTGGGAGACCCGAGGAGACAGGGTGGCGCAGGCAGCTGCCTGGTGGTGCTGGGGAGCAGGTGTGGACCGGTGCCCACGCTCCATTTCAAGTCAGCAGCTTGAGCTCTCCACCCGTCTTCCCTCCCAGCTGCCTCCCCGCCTCACCCCCTACCGCAGCCCCTTCGAAGGGCGCCTCAGAAACACCAGCTTCTAGGGGTAGTTCTTGCTCCAGATGCTGAGAACCCAGCTTGGCGGCCGTGGACTTGTGCCCAGGGGAGGCCCACTGGGGGCTGGGGCAGCTCATTCCAACGGCCCCTCCCCACCTCACATTGGCAACGACTTCCCGCCCCAGGAACATCCATTCTCTCTGGAGTTTCTCCCACCGAGTAAGGGTCTTGCAGAAGGACTGAGGACCCAGGGTCAGTGACCTGGATCAAGCGAGGGAGAGGAGCTCACAGCCTGAGAGGGTCCACTCACCGGTTTGCCATCGAGCCCAATGGGACCCTGAAAGGGAAAGAGGCCACGCGTCAAGACAACAGCACAGGTCTCCTGCCAAAGAGGTGGCCCGGGGCGGGGTTTAAGGGCACAGGTTCTGGACTCCAAGTTGGAGTTCAAGTGTCTGCTTGACCACTTACTGGTTGTATGACCATGGGTAAGCTTAAGCCTCAGTTTCCTATCCTACCATGGGGATAATAGAATCTTCCACGAGGGGTCTTTGTGAGGAGTGAACGAAATGCCACCTGTCCAGCACCCAGCACGAGGGACAGCCTGAGGGATGACAGTCACCACGGCGATCACAGACCTACCTCCTCCTCCTTACCCCGAGTGGAAAGTGAACCAGGTGTTGCTAGAAAGCCTGGGGCGGGCTAGCACCAAGGCCCGGGAAAAAGGAGAGCTAGTCGCTTTCCTGCCCTCCCCTTAGAACCTGTCCTCGACCCCTCGGGCAGGGGTCACAGGGCATCCAGATGGCCACCTGACCGCCTCCTGCAGGCGGGTCTCCTCTCCAGACCAGGTCGGAGGTTGCTTCCCTGAGGTGCATCATCTGTCCCACCTTCCAGTGTCCTGCTGAGGTTAACCCAGCCTGTGACTTCCCCCGCCTGTCCCTGTCCTGCTGTCCCTTCATTTCCCTATGACTGTCCCTGTCCTGTCTTGCACTCTGGGCTGAGTGTCAGCTACTCTCCTCAGTGGCTCTCTGGGAGAGGCTGCAGGAAAGGGTCCTTACTGACCAGAGTTTGGAAGGTCAAGAGCAGCTTGAGGGCTGGCCCCACATGAAGTTTAACCCAGCCAGGCCCAGGGGCCACCGGGGACATGGCTCATCTGGGGCCCTCCCTACTTACCGGAAATCCAGGGAAACCTCGAGTGCCTGGCTGACCCTGGAAAAAGCAGGAGAGGAGTGAGGATGGGTGAGGAGGGGATGAAGCTAGACCGAGTCCCCTTTGCTCTCAGAGGGTCTGTGGGTTCCCTCCCACTCCTCTGGGGTCCTCCGGGGGAGATACTCCCCGTGGTGAGCTGGCTAGCGGGGAGGCTGGAGAAAGATGGAAAAAACACCAGAGGAAGCCTCCTCCGGGGCTTGGGGAAAAGGAGGGGCCCAGCCTCTTTTGGGTCCTCCATGCCCTGAACCCCGACATATGAGCAGGTGGCTGGAGGGCACGGACCATGGGGACCGGCCTGGCGCACCCTGAACTCCTGGCTGCGATCTTCTGAGTCCTTTTTATTTATACAGCCGTTGCCCAGGGCTACTTACATGAGGCTGGTTTGGACAGCAGAAGCTGACCTTCAGAAGGTGTGTTTTCAGGCCACACGGGGCAGATCTCTCATTTTTCTCTTGCCCTGGCCCAGCAGGCCCCGCCCCCAGTTGGGCAATCTCTGGGTCCCCCAATCTTTGTGCCCATTCACGCCCATTCTCTTGCAGGTGCAGAGGGCCACTCGGGTCGGTATTTGGGCTGGAGACTAGAAGCCGCCAGTCACAGCCCGGTGGCCTCCGGTCCAGACTCAGGACAACAGAGATGTGCTGAGGTCAGAAGCAGCGTGGGGCTGAGCAGACCCAGGGCTGGGGAGGGCTGAGCGGGAGGTCAAAGCCAGTGGTCCCTTCTTCTCACGTGTCATTCATAGCCGACCTGGTCTCACTAGCCCCGCTCCTGCCCCATCTCCCCTACTCCTCACTCAGGCACACGGTTCCCCTGCTTTCCCCGGACATACCCCATCTTTCCCACTGTCAGCCCTCAGCTGGGAGTCTCCCTTTGACTGATGCGGGCCCCAGTGTCCTCTCAAGCTTGGGCCTCCGAGTCTGGCAGGCTGAGCTATACTCCTTCCTCCAGCAGCCTCAGCTGGGTGACTAAGTCCTTAGGCTTCCCTTTCCTCGGTCCTATAGCATGGGGACAAGAGCATAACCTCACAGCGTCACTGAATCACATCCGATTGTACTCGTGAAGCCTGCTGAAATGGTAGCTGCCACTAATCCATCAATGTTTGCTGGATTGAACCAAACCAAGGAGCGCCAGAATAAAGCCTTCGGAGCCATGGACGATGGGCCCTGCCAAGTGGCAGTTTCCGAATCAGACCCCGTCGGGAGGGAGATTTCTCCACATCCATCTGCTGTGAAGCGGGAACCAGGCTGCTTGGGTCTTCCTTGAAGCCATGGACAGGAGTGCCCAGAGGCCTCTGCTCGGGGGACATGGCTGAGTGGGACGGGGACCCTGCCATCAGGGTGGGAGCATCAGTCAAGTGGGGACAGACCTGCAGTGTCCTACGGGGTCGGGATGGGTTTGTGGCAGGCAGCCCAAGGGCAGGAGGGAGGACATGCCACTCAAATGTCGGAGAGCCCCGGGCTCACTTACTCTCTCTCAAGGGTAAGTGATGCTAAGAATAGCACTAAGGAGAAAACCCGGAAACCCTGCGATGTGGCCTCTGGAACCTCGCAGTGTAAACTTTCAACTACTCCGAATGCTGAGAGGCCCGAGGACAAAGGTCAGGAGGAAAGGATTCCAAGAAACATCTTCATGTCCCGCTCAGGATAATGTTTACACGGTAGGGATAAGCACATGGTTTGCTAATTACAGAGCCTGCCCGGGAGCAGGATGCATCTCCCCAACTCAGAGCCAAATCCGGGGCTAACCAAGGCTTTTTCGGGATTTTGGGAAGAATGTTGTCACTGACCAAATGGAAACTGGGACTCTACTTCCTGGAGATGCTGGGCTGGGTAAGGCACTCGGGGAGGCCTGGAACTGGATTTTAATTACGTGTCTTCAGTTACACGCTGAAGTTGGACCTCTCTTGCAGTGTTTATTGGCCGGTCATTTACTCATGAACTGCCTGTTTGTGTTCCTTACCAAAAATTTCCCCTCGCTTGTTTGTTTCCCATTGGCCCGAGGACAGCTCTTTGTCAAGGTCGGTAACTCTTTGAGGGTCACGTGCGTCGCCAATATTCCTTCCATTTTGGCATTTGTCTTTTTCATGCTGTATTTCCTGCCCGATGGAAGTTTTGCATTCAGGTGGACACACTTATCAATCTTCTCCTATGGCTCCTGGGTTTTATGCCATGTTTCCAGGGGACCTCCCAGTGAAGACTTCACATAAATGTCTGCTCATGCTTTGTCCTCGTATTTTATGGTTTCATGTTTTACATCTAAGTATTTTATCCATTTGGTATTTATTCTGATATAACAAGTGAGGTACAGAATCAGCTTTTTTTTTTTTTTTTTTTGCTTTTACCTTTTGGTAAATGGCTTGTCCCCTGTCTCAGCATCATCTCTTAAACAATCTATTTTCCTCTTCCTACTGTGAAATGAAACCTTTACCGCGGACTAACTTCCCAGATGCGTTTGGCTTTATTTCTGGCCTTCCCATTCTGTCCTATTTAACTGCTCTGTTTTTATAATACATTGGATATCGAGTAGAACAACCAGTCCTGTCCTCCCCTATTCCCCTTACTCTATTTTTCAGAAATTTCCTGACATCCTTATGAAAGCTTACTTTTTTCCTCCAAATGAAATGAGTATTATTCTGTTGGACTCCAACCCCGTAAGAAATTCACTGGGATTGGGATCATATTAAAATGATGGATTATAGATTTATTCATAGATTAATAATGCATTAATACTATGTCCTTCCATGTAAGAACAAGGGGAATAAGCTTTACATCGCTCTCCCAAATCTCTTCCCTTAATTCAAGGCCAGGGTGGAAAGGGAGCCAAGTGGATCCCTGCTTTTTGGAAGTGGACCCTGATGTCTACTCCTACCTGTAATTCGTGTGGGGTAAAGCCACATAGACAGACAGAAGGCTAACTCTCCCTTCCCTTCTCTCTGACCCCTGAATGAGGGTCAGTCCCATATCTGCCCAGAGCCTGCCTCCCACTCCAAGTCAGTGCTGACTATCTTTCAAACAAGACCCCCGTGTTGGTCAGTGTGTAATCGTTGGCTGAGGTGACAGAGAGTGGGAGAGAAGAGCCCTGCTTTGTATAGGATCTGCTAATCTCTGTGGTGTAAATAAATCTCCCACCACAGCTGATTTTAAGCTACCAACGTGATGTCACTGAACACAGCGTTGGGAGGGGGTGTGCATGATCTGCTCTCGTGAGATGGGTGAGCCAACTCCAACTCTGACTTCCAGCAGCAAATGGGGGGCCAAACATCTCCCTTTGGACATTAAAAGGACATCTCAAGTTCATCATGTTCTGGTTAAACTCATCTTCCCCGGCAAAATCCGCTCCCCTATTTGGAGAAGGGTACCACCATCTACTTGGTTACTCAAGTCAGAAAGGTGGAGTCATCTTGAACTCCTCCTTCTTTCTCAATCCCCACTTTTATCATCAGTAAATTGGTCAATTCCACCTCCAAAGGTCCCACCAGTCCAGCCCTTGATTACTGCCAGCGCCTCCCAGCCAGTCCCGCACCTGTAGCCGCTTCTAAACACGCTCCATGCCAGGGCAGGGAGGGATAGGAGATCTTTTTAATCTGCAAATCTGAGCATGTCCATCCTCAGCTGAACACACACCAAGGCTCTCCACTGACCTCAGGATAGAGTCCCGACTCCTGAAGACCCTGTCCAGGTCCTTCTCGACTGGGCCCTTGTTCACCTCACTAGCCTCGGCCTGGCTTTGCTACACAGCGCATCTTCCCTGTTTCTCCAGTAGTTCATAAGAACCCGTCTTACCGTGGGGGCTCCTCCCCAGCCTCACAACCTCGGGAACCTCTGCTCTTCTTTGATCACAGTTTAGTTACCCCTCCTTCTTGGAAGCCTTCTCTGTCTGCCCACACCCCAAGGCGGGTGCCTCCTCCGTATATCGTTCCCCATAATCCCCAGCCACAGAAGGCTTGCCCACTTGGCCTCTCCTCCTTAATGACAAACATCCCCTTTGTCTTCCCCTGCTCCCTGCGCTCACCAGCTCTGCGTGGCTTCCTGGGAGGCGTTGAGGTGGTTGCCCTGGTCTCTAGTGGTCTCTAGTGAGGACTCAGCGGGGGAGGCCCCAGTCATTGGGGTGATGGTCACCCCCACAGGCCAAAGTAGAAGGAGGCTGGGCTTCGTTAAGCCTCCTGGTACTATAATCCCTCTCCTACCACCAAGGCTGCACCCACACGGAGAACTGTTTCTTCTCCTGAAGGTAAATATCCCTTTTAAAGGGTAGAGCTTGAAACAGGGAGGGCAGAATTGCGGCGAGAATGTTGGCTTTGGAATGAGGCGAAGCTGGACCAGCCCAAGCTCTAGCACTGACCTGCTGAGTGGCCTCAGGTGAGTTATGAAACTCTCAGTCTCCTTCTCTGGGAGATGGGCTGGCGGGCCTGCCCCACAGCTTTGTTGGGAGGACCAATAGAGGCCTGGGCATAGGTGGGCTCTCAGCATAGGCCCTAGGACAGGATAGGTGCCCAGAGGATGGAATTTATCACTATTACCTGGATAGAAGGTACTTTTTGCCATTGGAGTCAAATCCCGCGCAGGAGGTATGGTTCCTCATGATGCACACTGAGCCAGAAGCCAGGGGAGCTGAGGCAGACCCCTTCCCCCGAGCGTGTCCCCCAAAAGGGGGCCTTTTCAACAACTTTTAGGTAGCTCGTTGGCACGGTCCTGCCAAAAGGGTATTGGAGGACCGCCGTGATCGACACAATGGGGTCTGTGGTCAGACTGGGAGGCAGGCCGAGGTGGTGGCCAAGGGGTAGGGCCTGTATTCTGTTACTCTTCTGTCCACCCAACAGGCCCGTCCCGGCTTGGTCCTGGCCGTTAGAATCTGGGGACTGGCTTTCTCGGTGACCTTTCTCGGTGACCTTGCCAGGAGCGGCTAGGCTCAGGACATGCACATGGCGGTTCCTCTCATGAAGCTTACGGCCCATCGGAGCAGTGGCCACATGAGCCCAGAGGCCCGGATGCCAGTAACCCTGCGGCCTGGCGGTCTGTTCCAGCAGTGGGGTGCAGAGTGTAGACTCTGAGCCATGCGGCCCGGGCTGAGCACCTGAATCCCCACGTGGCCACAGTCGAGTGAATGATCCTGGGCAAGTCACTTGGCCTCTCTGTGCCCGGCTTTTCTCACCCATGAAATGTAGGGGCTGATAGTACTCCCGGTGGGCTTCTTGTGAGGATTAGGTGAGTTACAGTGTGTAGCAGTCTTAGGACGCTGCCTGCCCAAACTTCAGTGCCACGCGTCAATCCGTAACATCGTCGCTGGGGTCAGAGCCAGAGGGAATCTTGCCCAGGAGGCCAGGACTCTGCAGCCCGGGACCCTTTCAACCCTGCCTCCAGCCTTGGCCCCCGACCAGTCTGCCAGCCCTGCTCCCCAGCTCTGCCCTTTGGCTCCCCATCCTGACCCGTTCCCCCCCCCCAAGCAGCCCTGAACGGCGGAGCCTCAGCTCCTCCCTCTCGGCACAGCCCCTCCTGTGGATGGGATTTAGCTATGGGCTCTCTGAGCCCGCTCCCTAGACTATGGGTAGGAGATGTTCCCGCTTGCACTGGCTCCCTCTGGTGAAGGCAGGGGAATGGGCAGGCTGGACGCCACACCTCCACTGGGCTAGCCTCAGACTCCCAGAGGCTAGCCCTCTGCTTCCCTCTCCCTCTCACTGTGCAGGCAGGACAGGAAAAGTGCACAGTAGAGCATGGAGATGGTGGCCTGATTTATGGGGGAAGCCCTTGGTGCCAAGGGTCCTGGGTTCTAATCCTGTCCCAGCCTCTATGTGTGGGCCCCTGGCCCCTTGCTGGACCTCAGTTTCCCCTTCTGAGGGGGCTGTGCTAGACCATCGCTGAGGTCCTTTCTACCCTGACATTTCGTGATTGTCCTGATGCCCCATGGTTTGGGCTCTCCTTACCATAGTCACAGTATCTTCCCACATCATCACCCACGTCCCCTTTTGGTCCCTAAGGAAACATATCGGAGGGGAAGCCTCTGATTTCTCCGAGCCCCGGGCCACTGGGTAGGGGCACTAAGAACGAGGCCTTTGAGGACGAGTGGTGGGTCAGGCCTCTGCCGAGACCAGGAGTGGGTGCTTGGGGCAGCGGATCTGGATGCTGGGTATCTGCTCCAGGGGCTTCTGGAAACAAGGCTTGTCCCCTATAAAGCTGGAGCAGCCCATCTGGGGAGGGGCGAGTACTTTCTCCCTGCCTGTAAACAGCACGGCCACCTCGCAGCTGCTGGCTTCCTGGCCAAAGGGTGGTCCTCATGAACCCTCCCGAGAAGCTATAATTTCGGTATATTTAGGCAGGCCTGCCCTGGTTGACCACATTATAGGTGGTGGCCGCCAGGCCCAGAGGCACAGCCAGGACTCGCTCCCCTCCACCCAAACCCTTGTCATTAGCTAGCCCAGCCCCCCCACCCTGAAGTAGAGCAAAAACCACTTACAGGGGGGCCACGGGGGCCGATGATGGACATGCCGGCATCTCCTGGGGCCCCCTGTGGGAGAGAGAGAGAGAGGAGAGGGAGAGGGACAGGGGCAGGGACAGGAGGGGGGAGGGGTAGGTAAAGGAGGAGGTAAAGAAGGGAGACGGCAGGTGGGGAAGGGGAGTGGGGTCAGGGGTTGCCCAGCCAGAGGCCGGGAGAACAGAGGGGGTGGGGGGTGGGGGAGGGCGGTGTGGAGGGAGGTGGGGGATCACAGGAGAGGAGACAAGGGGGCGCAGGGAGCATCCGGGAGGGAGTGAGAAGGGCAGCGGGAGGCCGGAGGAAGAAAGAGGGAAGAAAGCATAAGATGTGGGACCAGGGACAGAGGGGGGTGGGACCCCAGGCAGAAGAGGGAAGAAGGGATTCAGCGCAGGGATAAGCAAGGGCAGCTCAGGGAGGGGAGGGCACACAGCTCAGCCACGCTGCTCAGGCCGCAGAGGCCTCCTCTAGGCCCTGCTCGGTGCCCTCCAATCTGCCGCAGCCCCACCCTAGCCTCAGAGCCCCTGAGGCCTTCGTCCCCGCCCCAGCCCCCCAGATGCCCATGTGGCGCACGCCCCCGCAGCAGGTGAGCCCGGCTGCTCCGTGGATGGAGTTGCTCAGAACAGGGGTGGGGACAAGACCCATGCTCGCTGTGTGGGCCCCACGGCCCTGAGCCTGCAGGCGGGGCTGCCTCGGACATCCTAGGCCTGATGTGAGAGTGACACAGAGGGGTGAAGTCGGGCCAGAATTCTCAGCCCTGAGAGGATGGCGGCTGCTGCTGAGCTGGGAGCTCCAAGTGCCATCCAAGGGTGGCCGGGCTGCCCAGATATCTACACCCATGTGTGTGTGTGTGTGTGTGCGTGCGTGTGCGTGCGCGCGCACGCATGTGGGTGCTGGGGGCAGGGAGGGCGACAGAAAGATGAAGGTGTCAGGGACACAGATGGGGGTCAGAGATGATGCCCTGGCAGAAGGATCTAGACCGTGCCCTGCTGTGCGGAGGGCACACTGCTGCTTCCCACCAGGGGGGCTCCCAGGCCTCCCTCCCAGGTCTTGCTCTGCCAGGCAAGTCACAGAACCTCTCCCAGCCCACATCCGTCCTCTGTGAACTGGATGCTGAGGGCTGCTCGGCTACCCTTCCAAGCAAAGGCCCTAAATGTATTTGTGACTGTCATGCCTCACGCCCAGGTAGCAGTGATCTCAGATTTGTAACTGTTTACACCACGGCAGCGGTACTGTAATCACCACACGAGGCAGGGTAGTGCAATGGCTAGGAGCCAGCCAGGGCCCTTGGGTTTGAAGCCCAGCTCTGCTCCTTCCCAGCTGTGTCACCTTGGGCCACTTAACTTCCTTCTGCCTCAGTTTCCTTACCTATCTCATAGGATGGGTGTGAAAGTTTCATGAGATAATGTTGTAAAGTGCTGAAAAGAATGCCCGGTGCATGAAGGGGCTAGCAAGTGTTTGCAATTGTCCTTAGGCACTGATCGTGTCCTTCATCTTTCTCCCAGGCAGCGTGGAGCCCTAGGAGGGGACACCGTGAGGGTGGGGCTCCTCTCCAGCTCTGTCACTTGCTGCTGTGTGACCTTGGGTCTGTGAAGCTGCCTCTCTGTGCTCTCATGTAAATAAGAATATTGAAGCCTCCCTGGAAGGGCTATGTCAGTGTTAATTGGGAGAACAGAGGCCAAACACCATGGCACCTGGCAGTTTGTGCTTAGTACATTGTAGCTGCGAGTGTTCTGCTGCCATTGTCATTATTTTGGAGACGGAGAGACTCCACGCACTGCCATGTACAGGCAAGTAAGTACTAAGCTGGGCATCGGGAGGTCTGGCTTCTCACCCCTGCTCGTCATTATTGGTGTGGGATCTTCAGCAAGCCCCACCCCCGCTCTGGGCCTCAGTTTCCTTCTCTGTAAAGGGAACTGGTTAGATGTGTTGCTCTCTGATCCCTCAGGATCCACCAGGGCTGACGCTCCAGAATGGCCTCTTGAGCTTCTGGCTTCCGAGGGGGCTTCACTCTAGGCCCCTGGGAGTCTCTCTGCGGCAGCACGAAGAGAATTTCTATGTCTGAGGGCACCAGCAGTAGGCTGGGGAGGGACTAGAACCAGCTGCCCCAAACAGCGATTGTGCTTCCCTCGGCTCGGGGAAGGGGGACGGCGAGGCCACAGGCAGCCTGGGTGTGTGGGGAGACCCATGCAGCAGGGAGGCTGGGCCCTTAGCCAGGAGTCAGGGCCCGGACACTGGGCCTGGAGAGCCTGCGAGGTCAGAGTGCTGGGGCCTGTGTGCTGGGGGGAGGGCTGAGATGGGGCCTCTGGAAGCACCCCGAGAATCCAAGGGGAAGAGACTGGGGCAGAAAGGTGGAGGGCAAAGTGAGGACTCACCTTCTCGCCTGGTTGGCCCTTTACTCCCTGGGCAGCCACATGCAACACAGGGTGGGGAGGAGAGAGGGGGAGAGAAAAAAGAAAGGATAAGAGAGAGGCACACACGCGAGAATCTGTGTTAAAGGCACAATGACCAAACAAAAGAAATCGCTGTGAAGTAAGAAACAAAACAAAACATAGATGTTGACACATGACAGGTGTCCCTCCTCCAACAAGCACAGTGCAGGGTTGGCTACAGGTTTACCCCCGGGCCCGGCCCCAGCCAGCCCTTCTAGATAACCGAGAGAAACAGAGGCAAGATGTGTGTGTGTGTGTGTGTGTGTGTGTGTGAGAGAGAGAGAGAGAGAGAGAGAGAGAAACCCATCCAGGTCAGAAAATCTGCCTGAGAAGCCATGAGAAGCCATGTTCCCAGCTCACCGGGTCACCTGAGGTGGTGGTGGTTGGTGGGGAGGGAGCATGAGGGAGACTTGTCCAAGGACTGTGTTGTGAAGTGGAGTTTAGTTGGTTTGAAGGTCCAACTGAGCACCAAGCACAAAGTTTTGCCAAGCTACACACGCTGGGAGTCGTCAGGGCTGGCCAGGCAAGATGTCGGGAGAGGGACTAGAGGAATACGGGAGGACAGACAGTAGGACAGACATCTGGGGGGATGGAGGATGGGTCTGGGATGCAGAGGAAACTGGGCAGTCACCAAGGGCCCCTGTAACCACAGCAATGCGCAGAGAGACAGCTCTGATCTACCCTAATCCACTGAAGCCAGGGGTACCAGCTCTGGTGAGAACCACAGGGGCAACTCAGGCATTTCACACCCCCTGGCCACCCTCGTCCTTATCAGGTGGCTGGGGCCAGGACTCCTACTGGGCAGCCAAATGGATCCATTGTCACATTGAAAATAGCACAAGCAGCATGAAAACCCCCAAGTGGCTGGAAAACAGAAATGGGGGGCTTCCTGTGGCCTTCCCTCCTGCCCCCACCACTGAGGGTCAGAACTCGGCTCAGATGGACACTTCCTGGGCACACACGTCCACAGGGGCCCAAGAAGGAGGGCAGGAGGGGGAGGGCAGGCAGCGGCACTCAGGGTATAGAGTCCTGATGCCCACCTGTTAGGAGCCAGGATCTCGGCGTCTGACAGTCAGCTTGGGTGCAAGCCCCAGCTCCACCCCCCAATCCGAGGCAAACTGAGTCTCAACAAGCTCATCAATAGGACGGGTTCCTGGAAAGCTCTGATGGAGAACGTGCCTGCTTCAGGCCCACGCACGGCAAGCCCCTGAGAAAGGCTGGCTGGCTCTATTCTCCCTGCTGCACACACGAAAGGACCAGTGACAGCCTGGGGGACTCAGGGTTTGGAGTGAGAGAACTAAGGCAGAGGGACAGGGTCAGGCAGGACCTCGGGAAAGACACTTAACATCTGAGCCTCGGTTTTCTCATCTGAGCAATGGGTGGAAATTGTGCCTACCTCCGGCAGCTCTTGGGACCCAATGAGCTAATGTGAGTGAGGCTCTCAGCACAACACCCAGCGCAGAGTGAGCACTCTCGGGTGTTAACTGTGATTTGGAGGCCTTCTCTCTGAGCACCGGGCTCACACCAGGAAAGCAAGCTCCCGCAAGGATGCCATATCCAGGCCTAAGGCCAACCCGTGAGGAGGTGAGGTCAAGAGGCAAGGCATGTGAGTGGCATAGAAGGATGGCGTGGGGGGAGTTGGGGGGCCCTGGGGAGCCAGAGGGAGGTCGAGGCTGATAGCTGTAGGGGAGTCGGGGGTAGACGGGGAGAGTAGCTTGGGCATGTCCTAGACTCACTTGGTGCTGCTGAGGCCGGCATGTGGCCATCACCCCCTCGGGCTGCCCCCAGTGCCTGAGCTGCCCTTTCTAGCCCCCTGGAGGCTAGCAGGCACCCGGGACCAGCCTGGCTCTGGGACCCCGAGATCTAGTGCCGGCCCTCCCATTTCTGAGCTATCCCCTCCCTGCGGAACATTCATTTCTGTTTCCCTTTCTTCATCCTGAGTTTTCAGCAGGAAGCCTTCAGTGTCTAACTCCTAGCCTCATGGTGAGGGTTTGGAAGCACTGCCTGGGAGCCAGCCCCGTCCCCCACCAGCCTCTAGTCTCTGTCTAGGGAAGGCGCCTCGGGACGCCAGCTCGGCGGCAGCTTCCATGGGCATCTTGAGGCTGCATTTGTCACCACCTGTTGCTGCTCTTGCTGGGGAGTGGTGGCAAAGCAGCTGGAAGTCTGAAGAAGAGCTGCTAGCCTCGGGAGGGGGGGGCAGTGGAGTGGGTGGGAGTCCTCCTGATGTCACGAGGGGCTTGGGCCTCATCTTGTCCCTCGGTGGGGGATCGATAAAGAACTTTATCAGTGCCATTTCTTGGCTTTTTCCTTTGCCATGGCAGCTGTATGGAGAGTAGAGTCCTACTGCAAGATCTGAAGGATTGGAATAAAACTTCCTCCTTTCTTCTCTCCAGTCCCTCTCTGAAGCCGACTTGGGTGGAGGAAGAGAGAGGTCTGACCCCCTCCTTGGGGCTGGGGAGGTTGCCATGGTTTGGAGGACAGGGCGGCACGAAGAAGCAAGCAACGGCCACCCAAGCAAGTACAAATGCACCAACTCACCACACGTCCAGGCATCCCAATGGCACCTTTGTCCCCCTGATGAAGGAGGCAGAAACAATTAGATGTGGCTGGAGCCAGGCCAGCGTAGGAAGGACCCCATGGGCTAGCTATGCACCCAAGACCTGCTTTGCATGGGTGGTCGGGATGATGCCCACTCAGCCCCCAAGGACTGTTAGGCAAGCGGCCACCCCTACCACGATCTGCTCTCAGTGCGGTGCTGTGGAAAGTGCACTAACCTAGGAGTCTGGTCCCCAGCCTGAGCCTCAGTTTCCCTATGCGTTTCACGAAGGGTCCAAGGCCCTTCCTCTCTTAGACTTCTGCTGTCACAGTCTAGCTTCGGCTTCACCCAGGATGTGCCATATCTTCGTCCCGCTCAACTCCAAGGCACAGAGCCCGGAGAGTGGTGGCCCCATGTGCCAGGTAAATGGTCTATCTGTGCCAGAGCTGAGGCGCAGTGCCCACGTCCCCCGACTCCTCCCCAGGCCCTCCGTCCGAGAAGGCTACGACAGAGTCCTCTCCCTGCCCTCCTCTCGGCCACCCCTGGCACCAACAGGAAGGACAGTGAGCCACGTAGATACGGCCGCATTACGAGTTTCAGCCGCTCAGAAGGATCCACTTTGTTTCGTAGCCAGGGGTTACATCTTCTTACTCTGGAAATCTGCTTAGTAAGTTTTGTTCCTCTCCTTTTTGGTAGAAAATATTTTTTTGCAATAATACGTGTGCAGACATCATAAAATCTGGGGTGGGGCCTGGGGTTCACTAGGACTCTAGAAGGACGGAAAGCAATGGGGGCCAAAAACCAGACGGTGTTTGTCCTGGCTTCCTGGGCAGGAGAGAGCTGGGTCTGTGGGTTCCCCTGAAGGGTGTGGGCACTTCTGGGGCGATTCTGTGTCTGCTGACCCCACTGAGGCAACAAGCCTTGAGGGACAATTAGCATCTCAAGATGTATGTGGATGGACCCGAGGACAGCAAGTGCTCTGAAATTAGGGTCTTCTTACACACACGGGTCGGTGGTGTCTCTAGGAAATGGCTCACCCTTTGCAAAAGAGTGGCGGGGTAGCAGCATTGGTGATAAGCCTGGATCTGTTTCCGTGCCTCCCTCAGCACCCGTGTCTCTCTCAAGGGGCTGCTGGGAGGATGCAGTAAATGATGCCCCGGGAAAGCCTTCTCCCAGCGCTTGGCACCTGGGGCGTGTCGCACATTCGGGGTCTACAGGTAGTGAGCCCAGCACGGCTGTGGGCAAGTGAATTGTACAGCATGTTTGTGCTTCCGAGTTTTGCATTTCACAAGGGGCTGGCCGCAGCAAATCTTTTTGCGGGTCCCTCCCAGGTTCCCCCACGTGGAAGCACGAGGGGGGCGAGGACCTGGGGGTCAGCGGTCCACCCTTCCTGCTGAGGACACCAGGCCTGCCGCACGCAGGCTGAGACACCCCCACGGCCCGCTCACTCCTGGGCTTCTGAATGATATTGCAGGCTGTGTATTTTGGTTTCTCTTTGTTTCTTTTTTAAAACTAATGTTCTTTGCAGTCCTGGCCATAAAATGCTCGGGTTAGGGACAGGCATGGAAGGGCCAGAGACTAGGAACTCTGTGTAGCAGCCCCTGCTCTGTGAATTGCCCCCAAATGCTTTTTAAAGGTGGACGTTGTCAGAAAAAAACAAAGTCTGCCCACGTTCTCCCCAGTCATCTGATTTTTCCCCTCCTTGGATTTCATGGGACTGATTCGCCCATCCTCTTTTGCTCTGGGGCTCGGTACTTACTGGGAGAGTTTCCAGTTTCAAGGCTAAACACCCTCCCACATGCATTTCATTAAGAAAGTCACTGCTGGACTTGAATTCTAGAAGCTGCTAGATTAGTCAAGACATTACAGTGTAATTCATGTCTAAAAGAAGAGTAACCGGGATGCACAGGAGGGTCTGGAATCCAAAGGATGTGGCCCTCGGCACAGGGAGGGCAGCCCGGGGCCAGCCCCGGCTCGCCCTCCATGCCCCACCTCAGCCCTCTAGTTGGCTACCGCATCTCGCCCGACTCCCGGCCATTCCTGGGCCCTCTGTCATCTAGCACTCAATGCATCTATGCCCCAGGCTACATCCCACAGAGCCATGTCTCTGAAGACTTTACAGACTGTTCTCAAATGTCAAGCATGGACCATAGGAAACAGAGGTATGAAATGTGTGTGACAACATGGCCCCCACAGGTCTCCACTGAAGCTTGGACAATTGGACAAGGTATTTTGCCTCTCTTGAGTCTCAGTTTCCTCATCTATAAAATGGGTATGATAACAGCCATTTCACTGAGTTGTTGAACAAATCAAATATATGAAGAGTGATGGGCATAGTGCCTGGCCTATAGTAGGGTCTCAATAAGAGATGGCTAGTGGTATTACTTCTACTTTTAATCCAAAGTCCCCATGGTTACTTGGCTCAGCCTCTCTGGCATTCAGAAATGGTAACTGGGGGGAAAACAAAGTTTTTGCGTCTCCTTTTACCGGAGGTCACAGGACAAAGGAGGGACAGTGGTCTTAAGCTAAGCTGGTATGCAAGAGGATAGCCAGTTAGGCTGCCACCCTTCCAGACCCCCATTAGAGGGCCTTCAGTCTAGAGGTCAGGTCCAGCCTTGGAAGGGCCTGCATGCTGTCATCTGCCTGCCTGGGGCCCCAGGAGGGCTCCCCAGGAGCTTCACCCTCGGCTGTAGGTTAGAGGTGCTGGAGAGAGGCCTCGCACCCAGACACACCTGAAGGAAAGCAGCCACCCAACCTAGCCAGCCCTTGGCGCGAGGAGAGCAGCCAAGGGAGATAGAAAGGAAGGATGAAATGAAAGCTACTTACTGGGAGGCCGGGTCTTCCAGCGGGACCCTGAAATAAAGAGGGAAAGCGTGAGGTTTACGAAGGTCACGGTGTTAATACCCGAGCGTCCCACACTCTGCCCAACCAGCCGCGTGGCCTGAAGCCACTGTGCTCTAGAAGCCTCTGTTATTGTATGAACAAACTGAAGGCAGGACCTTGATCACTAAGCTTCCTTTCAGTTTTAGCATTCATTCATTCATTCATTCATTTAGAAAAGCAGTTAGTGGGGGTCTCCTCCATGTCAGGCCCAGGGAAGGTGCAAGGAAAAGAAAGACAAGAATGTCCCCTCCCATGTCTCTGCCCCTCATGACTCAAGGATCATCAGGGCTGTGGGTCTCACCGACTCCTCCTCTCTTTGAGTCTTTCTGTCTCAGTCAGTGCGATATTCTACCACTCTTTTCCGGCCCTGTGTGGCTCCAGGAGCCTGTCTTCACTGACCACAGCATGGTCTTTCAGCCCTGTCCCCATTACCCTCCTACTCCTGCCTAGCACAATCCAGGGCACAGACTAAAGGCTCCGTGTAATGGATCGGAAATCCCACTGGAAAGAGGAAGACCTTCAACAAAATGTGTATCAGGGCTAATAATTACCATCCGAGCAACATGCAGAGCGGGTGGCTCCGAAACCAAGCAAATCCTAAGAAAATCATGTCTTTCTAGTTCTGGCGCTCAGCTTCCAGATGGATCTGCTACAAGAGGGTGGCTGAGAAACAGCTCAAATGGTGCCTTGGGGGCATCATGGAGCACGTCGTAAAGGGGAGGAAGCACCTGGAAAGAGCTTCTGGAGCTGAGATGCCGCGCTGGCAGGGCTGGGGCACGGGGTCCAGGAGAGGTGGTGACAGAGACGGTAGGAAGGATTTAGTTGCAAGCACGGGCTCTGGAGTCAGCCTGGCTGTGCTCAAATCCCGGCTCTGTCACTCCGAGTTGACACCTTAATGAGTTGGCACCTTAATGAGTGCCCGAGTTGGCACCTTAATGAGCTGCTTGGCCTCCCTGTATCTCAGTTTCCCCATCTTGTAAATGGGAGAACAATGACAGCTATCTCTTAGGATCACGGGAGATAATGTATGCGAAGCACAGGGGCTGGCATACAGCAAGTGCTAAATAAATGCTCCCTATTACAGTTATTGGAAAAGAGCGCTGGCAGGAGGTGTGTGGAGCGGGCCTCGGTTTCTCCCTGCAGACACGTGGCTACAGATGTGTTTTCTCTCCTTCCAGACGTCCTGCTCTTCCTGCGAAGCCCAGGCGGGACCAGGGTCCCGGGGTGCTCACTGGAACACAAGCCCATGTGCTGCAGGGCTGCTCAGGCAAACCCGGGCAGCCCCAGGAATAAGTCATCCCCACTCTGGGCCTTGTTCCTGAGGACACCCCGGAGGCGGTGGTGCAATGACTCACCCACAGAGAATCGAGGTCACGGAGTCCTTGGGGAATGCTGGGTAATGGTTCTCATGGGAACAGGACCTGTCCCCATCTCTTCACTCTGCTTGATTTTGCCCCCGTGGCACTAAAAGGTAAGCTCCCGGGGGCAGGGATTTTTCTGTTCTGTTCATGGATATGTTTCCAGTGCCTTGAGGAGTGCTGAGCTCATGGTCAGTCCTTCATTCCTATTTGTGGACCAGGGAACCTGAGGGCGGATGCTCAGAACCTGGGAACTCAGCCTCCTTCTTTCCCAGGCCCCCACAAAGACAGCTCAGGCACCAAATAGCCTCCTTAATCCAGAGTTTTCGCACTGAGCCAGTACCCTCTTCCTGTCACTTCTATGTTGCTTGGTCCTGATGCCACCAGGGAGTGGGCAAGACATGGGGCAGCCACCTCCTTCACATCCCAGGGAAGGGAACAGGTCTGCTGAGGGTTTCCAACCCCACACAGTGGGTCTACCCCAAATAGGGACAGAAGGGACAGATTACTACCACTCCTGTGTACCCACCACCTACTCATCCTACCTTATCTGCACACGGGAGGGACTTCCTTTGGGTCTCAGTACCAGGAAGAGCTGTGTTTCAGTCAAGCGCCAGGGGTGCTCCTACCTTCCTGCAGCCTGACTTGAACAACTCTGCTTTCCTCTTTGCTCTGGCCACCAGGAAGCTTGGAGCCCAGTCAGTGGCTCATCTTGCATAAGAGGTTGTCATGTCATTAGCTCTGGATCCTTCCTGCCTCGGCTCTCCACCCTCCTCCATCGTTTCCATATCTCGTTTGTAAATCACCCCAAAATGTTTTTTTTAGAATAAGGTGGGTAGAAATAGATGAAATAAATAAATTAATAAAAACCACAGAATAATCATTTCCTCTTTAAAATGAAAGGCTTACCAGAATCTTTGTGGATCCTCTAGGATTTAAATGAGTTAATATATTCTAACTGGAAATATATTCTAACACACACTTGTGTGTCTATATATATATATAAATACATATATATACATGCATACACACATACCATTATATATATATTCCTCACAACTCCTGGAAGAGGCAGACACTATTACCGACCCCATTTTACAGATGAGGAAACCGAGGCCCAGAGAGGTAAAGCACCTTGCCCAAGGTGACGTAGCTAGAAGTGGCAGAGCCAGGATTCGGATGCAGGCAGTCTGGCTCCACAGCCCACGCTTGCATCACTATGCAAACACAACAGTGCCTAACAGGTGGTAAGTGCTAGCTAGGATTTCAGCAAGGATCACCTTCAGCCAGGGTGGCAGCTGGACATCATGTACTTCCCTGTATTCCTCCGGAGAAAGAGGCCTCCCTACCTCCCTCCGCCTTCTGTTTCAGCTTCACAGTTCCCATTAAGAAGTTCTCTGACATCTACAGCAGGCGTGGCCCGCAGGTGTCAGCTCCAATGTGCAGACTCAGGTGGATTGGTAGCGACTGAGTAAAGCGTTCTGTTAAGAAGCCTCCTGATTGATTAGCAATGTCTGCCATGGGCACGAAGGGTGGGGTGGTGGTGTCCACAATTTGTCTACCATCTAAATGTTTCCTGCTGCTACTTAAATCCATCCTCCTTGGTTGTGTTCTCTAGGCAGTGGCCATCCTGTGCCCTTGGGAACCTGGGTCTTCCAACTGGAGGGGCTCCTAAGAGACACTCAGGGTGGCAACAAGCACTGCCACCAGCCGCCATCTCTCTATCCCTTGCCTCCCTCAGCAGCATTCTTCCGTTGCAGGAAGCAGATACAACAGGGCTAGGAGGTGACTCCCACCCTGGCCAACTTCCCATTTCCTCTTTGTGGTTTCAACCAGGGAAGGGTGAAGGTGCAGGCCACGCACAGAGGCCGGGTTGGGAAACTACTTGGGCTCCTGCCCCTTACTCCTGGCTCAGGTGGTGGCCAGGCGGGCAGGGACTGAGGGAGACCCATATCCATCCCTACTGCATAACCCCCAGGGGCAGCAGCACCGTCTCTGGCTGGGAACCATCGGGGGAGT
This sequence comes from Halichoerus grypus, assembly GCF_964656455.1. Classification (NCBI taxonomy): domain Eukaryota; kingdom Metazoa; phylum Chordata; class Mammalia; order Carnivora; family Phocidae; genus Halichoerus; species Halichoerus grypus. The sequence goes on from NC_135718.1 coordinate 55,323,095, forward strand.
GAGGCCGGCAGGTGAGGCTTCATCCCGAGCTGACACTGGCAGCTTGGCCCGGCAGCCTGGGGGTGGCGGGGGGATGGGCCGGGTGTCTGGGGCGGGAGCTCCCACGAGTGGGGGAAGTGAGGACTCTTTTTGGCTTTGTCAAGAAAGAAGGGTTTTGAAAAGCAGCCCATTTCCAGCAGGTGGTCTGTTGAAGTTTCCTATGGTGGAGTTTATTTTGGAAGATTGATGACAGGAATTGAGATCTGACATCTAAAACCTGCCATGATAAATCATCCCCCTGCTTTTGGGGACTGACACGGTTTTCCTCCCTCTGTAAGCAGCGGTCGGAGAGCTGGGCAGGATGGGCGGCATGAGCTCAATGTGCCTTTTCAGGACCAGACGGGATAGTAAATAATGGTCTGACTGCAAATTGGGCCGGCTGCTCCCGAAGGGCAGACGGGGAGAGGACCGACCGTGCAATGGCGGCTCTGAGCAAGGCCAGGGATAGCGCTGCTCTCGGGAACCTTGACAAAGATCTGGTGTGGGGGCTCCGCCCTTTCAACTCCAATCCCCAGCTTCTCCCCCCTCCCCGACCCGCCCAACCCGCCAACAACCTCTGGGCCTTTTGTTGGGGTATCAAATGCTGTCCTGAAAGAAGACGTGCTCCTATTCTCCAGATCCATTACTTCAGGGAGACAGTCTCCTTGGGCTCTTCTCAGGTTCTTTGGAAGCGACTGGGCTCCCGGCCCCGCCCTGGGCCTTAGGGCGACGCCAGGGGAAGGAGCCGGACCTGCGGTCATCTGTGTTGTCTCACGCTGTCTAGCCCACTGAAACTGATCTCTCACATCAAAATACCACCAGCACCAGCACTTCCAGCAACGACCACCTGCTGACCACCTAAGTGGGCCGGAATGGAGCCGCCACACAGCAGGGTGGACAGCAGGTCCCGGGGAGCCGTCCACGCAGAGCCACGTGCTGACCTGTCTCCTGAAAGGCCAAGAGACCTTTCAGGACCAGAACTGAGTAGAGATTATCTTTCTTCTTTCTTATACCTGGAGCTTCTTTGAGTCCAGTTGCTTCCTCTGGGGACAAAGGAGCTGGGCCTAACAATGGGGCAAGCCAGCTTTTCAGATTGAAATTGGGACCCGCTGTGCCCCAGGGGCGGCCATTGTCTTTCCCTGGAGAGGTGCAGAGGTGGTTGGAAAGCGAAATGGAGGCCTCCTTCCCCGTGTCAGCATTCTGGAGGGACCCCGCAGAGTTGTGCGGAGAGTATAGGGGCTCCCCTGGAAGACGGCGGGCCCAGCTGTCAGTCCCCCCTCCCAGGGCCCGGTTACCAGCAGGAAGCGAGGCCTTTCAGATGTGCTAGCCCCGGCTGCGGCTGGAGTTACTTACAGGAGGTCCTGAAAGAGACAGAGAAAATGCCAGGGTCAGTGTCATGGCTGGAAGGATAGGCAGACCTGCCTCAGAAGCAGCGTCCAAAAATCCTTCGGCTGAGGGCTTTCCATCTGGTCTTCGACGTTTGTATTTTCCTGGCCCACTTTCACCAAAATAATCTTTCCCCCTTTATTTCATCTCCATATTTTCATTATTGGATGAGAAATCTAGAGGTCTGGGCCCCAGGCGCAGCCCAGCTGGGGCCCTAACTTCCTGCCCCGTAAAATGGGCTCCTCGGGGCCCCGCCCCAACCTGGGGACACGGTTGCTTTGCAGAACACAGGGCCGTGGGCACCGAGGCGACATTGCAGAACATCAACGGTGTGACAGAACCTCAAGAGATGATGGTTACTAGCTTGCTCGCTGTCCTCTCCACGCTTCCACGAAGTAGCACGGAAAACAAGCAGGAAGCAGCTGGGACGAATGACATGCTTCACTAGGTTCCCCACCTGATGTCTATCTGGCCTGTCCTGGTTTCTCTTTAGCCATGAGTCAGGCGTTTCTACCCTCCTGGGTCTGCTGCCCACTCCCTCCTTCTCCCCGCCCTCCTGTGCCCAGGGGTCCCCTCCCTCCACGCCTCTCTCTTTTTTTCTCTTCTACTTCCTTTTTTTTTTTAAGATTTTATTTATTTATTTAATTGACACAGAGAGAGAAAGAGACAGCGAGCGAGAGAGGGAGCACAAGCAGGGGGAGTGGGAGAGGGAGAAGCAGGCTCCCTGTTGAGCAGGGACCCCCTACGTGGGGCTCGATCCCAGGACCCTGGGATCATGACCTGAGCCGAAGGCAGACGCTTAACAACTGAGCTACCCAGACGCCCCTCTTCTCTTCTACTTCTGTCTACCCTGCCCCCCCAGCCCCCCAGAGGCCTCAGCATTAGCCCCCTCTCATTGCCCATGACAGCCAAGAATCACAAACCCCACGTTCCAGAAAGGGGGCAGGAGGGTGGGTGCAGAGCGATGGTGCAGAAGAGGGAGCTGCTGCAGGATGGTGAACTGAAGGCATTTCTGCCCAACGTGAGTCATGAAACCCCCTGGGCCCGTGGGATTCCCAGCTGGGCCTGGTGCGTCTGCCGGGCCCCTGGTGACCTGGCCACGTTAACACAGCTGCTACTCTGCTTCTTTTATGCTCGGCCAAGAAAGACTCCTTATGTTTCCCCTGGCCCCCGCGCATTCCCCGAGCCAGCTTCCTTCTCCCTGCCTTCATCTGCCTGCTTCTCTGTCCGGCCAGGAGGAAACAGCCTCTTTCATGCTGGCCCCTGTCAAGCCGTCACGTTAAGGAGGAACAAAATGTTTTAAATTAAGAAAATAATAAGTCAAGTGCTCGCTTCGGCAGCACATATACTAAAATTGGAAAGAAAATAATAAGTCAAGAGGAGTAGTGACTGGGTGGGGAGGGCCGGGGCAGGCCGGCTCCGTTTGCAGAACAGCCAGAGGGAGGGAGATGGCATGAGGCAGGGAGCATCTGGGACCTATTAGGCGGCGAGGCAGGGCGATGTCACCCAGAATCTGAAAATATCCCTTGAGTGCAGCTTGCCGGAGGGAAGTGTCCTCATGAGAAGCAGGCTGGTGACAAAGTTCAGTCCATGGCAAGTTTCGGATGGTTTAGCCACATGGAGAGCAGATGCCCTGCACCTTCCGGGCCTGACAGGGCCCCAGCTGCCAGTGCCGCAGGCTCTAGAGGAATCTCTGGCGACAGGGCCTTGCTTCGGCGATGGCCCAGCCTGCTGTTAGGCGCCCCTGCCATGTGTGTGTGCTGGATGCGGCTGGGCAGCCGACCCGGGGCTCTGGCGCATAGCACAGGAGAGCTGTTTGTTGGGTCCACCCCAGAGTGGACAGAACAGAAATTCTATTGAAGATTTCAAGGGTTTTTATATCATCCTCACCACCATCGTCACTGCACACACCTCCATGGTCCTTACTAGGTGCCCGGCACGATTCTAAGTGTTTCCCATTTGGGGGACAGTTCTATTATCCCCACTTTGCAGATGAAGACACTGAGGCACAGAAAATCTGAGCTACTGTCCCCAGACCCTTCACTACAGTGTCTCTCTCCATGCTTACCCCCAAACTGCTCACAGATCTGTCCCCTCTCCACACCTCTCCCTCGCCTGCCTGCTCAGCTTTTCAGCCTCTGGCTCCTCTCTCTAGATCCTTCCATCTCTCGGTTATAGGATCCTTCTTATGCAAGGGCATCTGGCTGTGTCAATCTCTTCCAGGCCCCCACTCCCCCACCCAGACTTTAGGAATGGGGAGAGCCCCTGTTTGTTACTTGATTCTGTACCTTAAGAAGGGAAAGAAGGATAAGGGAATTATTAAAAAAAAAAAAAAGAAGAAGAAGACTATTTCTATCATGAACATGTTTCCCTGTCACTGATGATCCTCAAGTGTTCCCCTGGAAAATCTTCCGGCCCTTGGAAAACCTAACTGCTGCCCTGCCCCCCGCCAGCCCTGGATGCCACCTCATGCTGTATTCAATGCCCAGCAGCTGGAAGGTGGCTTGTGAAATCCACCAGTGCCTTGATGTTACAGATGGGTCTCCCATGTGGCCACCTGGCCACCTCAGTAACATGGCCACTGACCGACCTGTCCCACAGCCGGGCACCGAAGGGCAGACTCACCCCCAGGTAATACCAAGTCCTCATTGTACAGAGGGGAAAAGAGAGCCCAGGGAGGGTAGTGACCATGCAGTCATGGTGTGGGTGGGCATAGGGATGGGGCCAGAACCCAGGGCTCCTGACTCCCCAGCCCTGGGTCTTCCAAACAAAGTCACGCCCACACTGCCACAGCCCAAGGGGGTAGGGAGACACCTGACTCCACCCCTGGGCCTGACACAGCTGGGAGAACTTCCAAGACCATCCCAGTGCCCTGGGGTGCGCAGAGCAGCCTGCAGCGAAGCTCCCAGGGCAGGGTCCACAGCAGAGGTTCTGCCTGAGACCCTCCTCCCTCTGCCTGATGTCTGTCACCTACCACCTCGGTGAGGACGCTGCTGTCCTCTCCAGGGTTTGGCTGACCTCCTTCAAGTAAACAGTGATGGTCCTCCTGAACAGACATGGAGGAATGGACTTCTAGGAAGAATCCTGGGGTATCGTTCTAGGTCATGCCTTTCTTCAACCATTTTTTGTAAGTTCGTTCATTCATTCATTCAACAAACATTTGACAATTGCCTGCCATGTGTCACTCGCTGTGCCGTGCTGTGCCGGGCTGTGGCTATGTAGAGATGGATAAGGCACAGTCGTTGCCCTTTGAGGAAGAAAAACTTCATTATTTAAGCACCTAATACCTACTAGGCCCCAGGCTAAGCTCTAGTGATACAGAGATGAATAACTCATTTCCTCCCCTTGAGAAGGCAACAGTTCCCTACGTTAGAAAGCTGGAGAAATTCCAGAGAAGAGAACTAAAATGAACAAAAGGATTTAGGGAGAAAGGTTTGCCGCAGGAGGATGCATCCATTCAATCAACAACATTTACTGAGTGCCTACTATGTGTCAAGCGTCCTGCTGAGCATGGTCATTAGAACAGCACATTTAATCCTTACAATAACTATGTGAGGTGGCCACCAGCATCCTCACATCACGCACGAGGAACCTGAGGCTTCGAGGCTAAGTGATCAACCTAAGGTGATCTCCTTGTCTTAAGTGGTGGTGTCTGGCTTTTACGTGTGTGCAGGTTTTTTGTTTGTTTTTTTGTTTTTTTTAGGCTGAATTTCCACACAGCAGAGCCTGGATTTGAACCAGGTCTCTCTTACCCAGAAGCCTGTGCTCTCGAGCTAGAGGTCATGAAGGTCATGAAATTCATGAGGGGTGGGAGGGGATGCCTGGCCCTCAGCCTCACACCCTTCTAATGTGGGCAGGTAAGCCTCTCCCCGCTCCTCTGAGGGTTTGGCCCTGTCCAGACCCTGGATCCAGTCCTGGTCCTGGAGGGGGAAGCAGAGAGCCACAGGGTGTGCCCAGGTTCCACGTCATATGAGCCGTGATCTGACCCTGCTTGACCGCGGGGCTCCTGGCAGCTGGGGTCCTAGCCTCGACCCATGCCTCCTACTGCCTGCTGCCAGCCGCCTGTGCTGACCACCTGCCGCTTGGCTCTGCCACGTGCCGACCCACCCATTCTGCCAGGACAAATGCTTTGCATCCAGGCTCTCCTTGGAGGTGGGGTGACAGACAGAGCTGGTCATGCTGTGCCTCCTGGAGCCAGGTTTCTCAAATGAGGGCAATTCTGCACCGCAGGGGATAGTTCATTGGCAATATCTGGAGACCTTTTTTGATAATTACAACCGGGAGGCTGCTTCTGGTCTCCAGTAGGTAGAGGCCAGGGATGCCGCTAAACATCCCAAGATGCACAGGCAGCTTCCTACAACAAAGAATGAGGTGGCCCCAAATGTCAACTCTGCTGAGGGTAAGAAACCCTGCCCCAGACTAATGGGACCTGGGGGTTCCTCATGTACCTACAATCTTGCCTGTGCCCCGATATTGAGGCCCCAGCCGTCACTCAACCTTGTGGTCTGCCAACTTTGGGGATCCCATTCTTCTATAGGTTGACCTGTTCTACCTCCACTCAAGACCTTCTTAAGACAAGTAATAATTCATGCATTGAGCATTTATTCTGTGCCTGGCACTATTCAAAGAACCTTAGGTATTTTATGTCACTCAGTCCACCCAACAGCCTGGTGAAGTTGCTACTATTATTATTATTATTATTCCCATTCTACAGATGAAAATGCTGTGGCCCAGGAAGAGTTTAAGACATATATTCACGGTCCAGAGCTCATGCATGCCTGAGCTGGCACTCGAACCCAGATCTGCCTGACGCCACGGCGGCATGAATGCAGCGGGACCCAGCCTTCCGGGACCGTGGGCTCCCTGGAGCTTGAAGAAGTTAAGTGCATGAGAAATAAATGGAGCCACTTCTGTCTTAAGGGGTGGTAAAGGAGAGAAGCGTGAGTAGCTTCAAAAACCATCGCGAGAAATCCATCAGTGACGGGCATGATGGCCTGTTAAGGGAAACTGAATGAGCTCCCAGGCAGCCTCCGTTTTTGAGGTTCACATCAAAGAGAACAGGAAGCCCTTCTCCCTTCCAGCCCCATGGCAGGAACACTGGCTTTCAAGGGAGGGCCAAGGCCGATTTCTGGGCAGCGCCCCTGGATGTGATGCTCTGGGAGCATGCCTGACCAATCCAGCTCTATGACCGACAGAACACTCAGTGAGCTTCACCACAGCCCAATTCCCATTTTATAGATGAGGACACTGAGGCTCAGAAGGGACATACTTGCCTATGGTTCATGGCTGGTAAGTGATCCTGAATCCTAGTCCAGTGCTCTTCCCAGAGCATTGGCAGAGCATTGGTGGGGTGGTGGTGGAAGGGGACTTTACATTTCTGAGAAAAAAATACACAACTACTCAGACAAGGGTGTGCCGAAGCCAGCTCATCCTATAGTCTTGTGAGAGCCGATTGTACGCATCTCTTTCCAACTCTGTGTTCAGTGACTTCACATTGGCAGCTGGAATTTGGCCACTGTGGGAGTAGTCACACCACAGAAATTGGCAAAAGCTACAAAGTAGCTTCCCCCACCCCCAGAGCCATCTGTTAATCATTTCCCAGTGCAGTGCAGCTTAGATCTGTCCCATGATGATGTCTCCTGGCCACAAGACATCCACAGACCTTTCCAGTGTGGCTGGTGGAGAGTAACAGGTCCTGAGAGGAGTGGGCAGCAGTTAAAATCACACACGCCACATGATCTCCTTCTGCACTCATTGCAGACATTGCTAATCAATCACAGCTAGTCTTTCCCCAACGAGCCTTGACAAGGCTTCATCATTCTTTCCAACACAGCCACTATAAATCAGCAGGAGCTGGCACGTGAGATGGAACCTATTAGTCATCTTGGAACTAGAGGCACCTGGGGGCTGAGACTCGGAGAAGCCAGTAGCAGAAGCATGAGGGTCCTTTTCTGACTTATCCGGTGAGCTGAGTCTAGCCTTGGGGCACAGCAGAGATGGGGATGGAGAGGCTGGTAACCCAGAACCCCCAGATACACCTCACACCAGGGGTAGAGACTAGCTTTCACTGCAGTGCTCTCTCCCCACCCCATCCCGCTATCCAGAATGGCAGAGGAAGTGGGAGGCGTGAGCAGGGAAGGGAGCAGCCAGTGAGATTCCCCTCCAGTTCACTTCATCCTCCGGCCCCAGGAGGTCCCCAGGTGACCTATTGCTGCCCCATCTGGAGCCATCAGAGGGCAATTCAAGTGGCCACCTCCCTGCAGATACCACGGAGGTGGCCTTCATCCCTGGCGGGGCCTCAGGCTGGCTCCAGGGGTTTCTGGAGCATTCTGCCCTTGGAAACCCTTCCCTTCAATCTGGAGACTGTCCCCTTTCACGTCCTGGTTTCCCATCTTCTTTGGTGAGTGCCTGGGGACAGGCAGAGGGTGGCGGGACAAGGGCAGGCTCCAAGCCTTGCCTGGCACTTGGGGACCCAGAGGGTGTGCCTGGATCTCACACTCTCTCGGTTGCCTCCCCAGCACTTGTTCTCCCTGCCTCCTTCCTAATGCGACCCCGAGTTTCCTCGGGTCTCCACCATTCTCCACACGGCCCCAGGTCCTCAGAGGAGCCCAGCCCAGGCCCAGCTAGGAAGCGGTGAGGGTTGAGTGCCCAGGGCCGGGACCCTCATGAAGATGGCTCTGGTGGAGTCAGTTTGAGCAGGCCAAGGGGGGAATCCCACAGCTGAGGACACCAAGGGATGGGAGATCTGTTCACCAGGGAAGGACTGCAGTTCCCTCCACCGCAGACCCCCAGAGGCCCTGTCCCCGGGGGAGGCAGCCCCCAGGCCCCGGGAAGTGGCTAAAGGGCTGCTGGGAGGGCTCCTATAGGCGGGGAGGAGAAGGAGCGTGGGGACCTGACCGTGGGGGCCCTGCCCAGGGGACAGAGGGCCATGCCCAGCCCCAGGCAGGATGGACAACAGTTCAGACCAGAGATGGCCACCGGCCACCCCTGTGTCCCCTCAGCTGCAGCCCTGGGAGCAGGGCGCCTGGAAGGCTAAGTGGTGGGCAGGAAGTGGCTGAGTTAGCCCTACCTAGTCTGCCCGCCCTCAGCGGAGGCCGGGCTTGAGGGCAGCGCTGGGCGCAGGATTAGGATGGTGAAGAAGTGTGTCCTGGCACGCTTGACCTGCGTCCCCACCATGCTCACTGCACACATGTTTCTTATCACAAACATCCGCTCAACGCTGGCCGTGTGAGCAGCTGTGCTGGATGGGGTGAAATCACACACTGCCGCTGTTCTTGGGGCGCTTCTTCTCCAGCTCAGGAGATGCCGCCCCACCTCCAAGTGACCCCCCCGCCCCCGACACCCCGTCCCTGAGCCTGAGCTTTGGGCCAGCTTCTCCCTCCAGCAGAGCTCACATGCTGGTCGCCCCACTTACGGCCGCCCGCAGACGTCCCAGACCCTCGAGTCAGCCCCGGGCCCCGCCACGGCCCCCCGGCTTCAGCTCCAGACCCTGAGTGCCATCTGGGCCAGGTGTGCTGTGGGTCTTGCTGTCCCCTCCCCCTCAGGGCCTTCAGCCACCTGGGTGCCCACTCCCCAGGGAGCTCCCGCCTGGGGTGCTCTGTGGCTAGATTTTGCCTTCTTGAGACTCTGGTTTCACCTTTCCTCATTTGATCCATGAAAAAACCCCTGAAAGGTGGGAGCATTTATGGGGGGCGAGCCATGATACAGTGGGGGACTTGCTGTCCACAGCCTCTTGGGGACAGCCCGGCCAGCGAGCCTCTGCTCTGGCTCCAGCCATCTGGGCGGCTCCTGGCCTGCAGACCTGTGCTCACCGCCGGAGACGGGGCCGTAGGGGCAGGCGGGGGCCGTAGGGGCAGGCAGTCCTCACGAGACCCTGCGCTGCCGCTCCAGCCTGGAGCCGGGCTTTACTTTCTTCCCTGGGCTGTCACTTTGGTCCCTGCAGGAGGACCACACCTCTGACCCTGGTCCTTCTTCCTGACACCGGATCTGGCCGCCCGTATCCGATGTTCCCGTGGAAGGCCCTGCTTGGGGCAGCTCACGGCGTCACCACCCTGCTGGCAGGGTCCCACTGGGCAACTGCTGGAAGGAGAGAAGGGAGGGCGGCCAGCCAAGGGTCGAGGCCCTGGTCAGACCCACACAGGACGTTATCCCTCAGAAGCCCCGGCCAGGCCATAGGTTTTGTAGTCTTATCTTTAGACACAAACCTCTACCTCCTGGGGAAGGGCTTTTTAATTTTCAAGTCACATTTATTGATGACCCAGTAGGGGCTGGCCTCCTGAATCTTCTGTCTCAGCTTTATTGTCAACACTAATAGGTCCTGAGTACTCACCAACCTCCAACGGGAGCCCGGCGTCTTACACGGCGTCTCATTGACTCCAGTCCGACAAGTAACACTCCTACTATCCACACCTAACAGATAAGGGAACTGAGGCACAAAGGCCAAGTTACAGGCCCACAGTCAGAGGGGGGCACCGAGCATATCCGTAGCCCCAGAGCTACGCAGATCCTCACCAAAGAGCCCTAACAACCCTGGCAGGCAGGTTCGGTACACATGGGGCTCTTGAGGCACAGAGAAGTTACATAATTTATCCAAGCTCACCCAGCTGGTAAGTGGCTGAGCTGACATCCGGAACTAGCTACACCCTAAAGCTTTTCTTTTTAACCCCTGCGTGTATTGCTTCAACCGTGGAAGCAAGTAAGAGTCAACAAAACTTAGATGGTGGGGCGAGAGGGTCAGACTGTGGAGAAAGAAAATCCGCAGTATGCCCTTTCTAGTCCCCCTGAGGACGGCGCGACCTCATCCACGGGCTTACTGCAGACCCCCGTCATCTCTTTCTTAAAGCCAGTGCCCTGAGCGCCCCGACTGCGGATGGCTGCCAACCCCACGCAGACATTGCGCATCTGAGCGGGAACCCCAGCCAGCCACCCGCACACATGGTCTCGTGCTTTCATTGTTCCCTCCTTTACAGAGAAGTAACGGAATAGACTTGACGTGACTTGACAACTTGGGTCTTTTGCTTATCAAACCGGGCCCCCGCCCAGAACGGTGGGTAAGAGCATCAGTTTGGGAGACAAACAGCCACTGGTTCAAATCCCAGTTTTGCTGCTTGCGAGCTGTGTGACCTTGAGCCAGTTGCTTCCCTTCTCTAGGCCCAGTGTCCTCTTCTGTAAAGTGGGGTAAGGATAGTATCGACCTCATTGGATTTCAAGGAGTAAATGCGAGAATGCAGGTCAGGGGTTTTAGCACGGGTCCTGGCTTAGAGGAAGCACGCAGGAGATGGGAGCTCTGACACTTCTTCTGGTTCTGAATAATGATGTCCTCTCCCAGGAGGGTCTGCTACCTTCCTCTGTGTTCTAACCGGAAGGACGGCTAACAGCTCTCTCCACGTGCCGAGCGTCGTTCTTCGTGTTTTAGGGATATTACCACATTCAACCCTTCCCGAGCCTTACACGGCGGCCACCTCTACCACTCTCATTCCACAGACAAGAAGACAGAGGCACGGCGAGGTGGTACGTCCCTGCTTGGGGTCACAGGCTGACTCCGGGGCCCCCGCTGTTAGTCCGTCTGCTGCACTGCCTCTCAGATGAGCCCCCGAAACCCTGGAAACCAGGGAGAACAAACAGACAGGGGTCAGAGCAAGCGGAGATCAGCAGAGCAGGATGGGGCTGGGTGACCATTTGACTAAAATAGTACAGATTAAAGTCGCCAGCTTTGAACCAGTGGGACAAATTACGCATTTCTTGCTTCCTTGGGCCCCTGACACTTCCCCGTTGGGGTCCTGAGTGAGGAAGTCTGGGGGGTAGGTCTTGCTGGTGGAGGTTACAGGCCCAACTCTAGATTCGGGCCAGGGCTGCTGGCATTGTTCTCTGGCAGCCAGCTTCCCTGACAGCCTCCGGCTCGGGGCAGAGGGGCCGAGCTGCCTGAGCACAGATGAGGGCAGGGGGCCGGGGCTGGGGAGAAGTTCTCCATCAAGTCACCCGCCTGCGTAGTCGGGGTGGAGATCCATCAGGGATGGGGCACCCATCAAGCTCTGCTGGGTCTGATCCCTGATTCTATTTCGATATGGATCTGGAGTCCCACTTGAACTTGTCACCTTTGACCAAATCTCCGAGAAGCAGTGAGGTCCTCCGTGTGACCTGGAGATAGCTCTCAAGGAGAGTTCCCACCCCAGCCCTCCCCTTAGGTCCTTCCCAGGAAGTGAGCGGCTGAGGAAGTTGGCAGTTGAGCAAACAGTGCTCCCCTCCCACATCTAAAATGCACAAAATGTTCTCCAGCAAAGGTCGCATCATTAAGTACGGCCGCTGCACACCACCTCTTCCGAGCTGTTGGCCTTGATTTACCATGACCCCATGGTACCATGCTCAATTCTCTCCCAAGCCCTCAAATATTCAGTTAGTTGTCGTTCTCATTTCTATGTACAGATGCTAATTCCCTGTTTTCCTTGTCTTGTCTTTTCTGTTAGAATGTAAGTTTTCTGATGGGTGCGCTCATTCACTTTTTAGTCATTAGTCCAAGAGGAGCTGAGGGAGACCAGAGGCTGCAAACCCCAGGGCCCTCAAGGAGCCAGATAAGTAACAAATGAATGGAGCAGGCCAGGTGCGCTGCAATAGGGCAGGACAGATACTGGGGCCAAGTGCTAGGGGCTAGCCTGTGTGCCTACAACGGAGTTACCACTCGTTGGCTCCGACCAAATACTGCCAGGGTGGGAGGCAGTCTCACTATTGTTGGATCTTGAAAATATTCAAGAAAAATGGGATGTTTTACGCAAAATCTTCTGGTTTCTAAATATAGATATAAACTGAAGAAAATATGAAAAACTACTCTGCAAGGCAAAAAAGAAGCTGCATTTGGGCCGCAAGTTGCTGATTCGCAATACACAGTCCCTGGGGGCCTTCCAGGCCTGATGTATTCCAATTCCACAGCCCGGAGCTGCCGGCCCAGAATGCGTGCTCGGTTAATCCTTGCCGAATTCATGAATGAGTATGTGGGCAGGTCCCCTGGCTAGCACCCGAACTAAGGATCTAGGAAGGAACGATGTCGTCACAGCATTTGGAAACTGACTTGTGTTGGAGCGTGAGCTTTACCCCAGTGTGGAATTGTTTGGTTATGCCACCTTCGAGAATGCTTACATCTCTCCCCCTTTGCCTCCCTCCTTCCACGAGGCATGGAAGCCCCGAGCCGAAGCCTAGCAATGACCAAGGCCCAAACCTCAGGATGTCAGGTGAGTAAGAAAGCGGGGCTTTACTCAGGCCTGGAGGGGAAGCAGGGTTACATGGAGCCTGGGAAAAATTAATAATCAGTGAGGTACTTAACTGCCCCTGGCTATCTATTTTTCTTAAATCGTACTTTAATTTGCATACAGTTAAAAATATGTACCATGATTAGTAATTAATAAGTGTTAATGCTTGGTCATAGTACAGAGTGTTTTCATTTATAATGGCATAATCAAGTGAAAAATTTGCTTGTCTCTGTCTTTCAATTAGTTATGTCTCAAGCAGCTGTGTTCTTTGCCCACAAGGCCGTGGTGAAGGCGTGCGTGTGTGGCTGTGGGCCAGGAAGCCAGAAAGAAATACGTGGGCGATAGCCTGGAGCCCCTGCGTGGGCCTTCTGTCACAGCACCTGCCTCAACACCCCCACACACGCCTGAGCCCCAGGATGGCCACGAAAACACCTACTGTGTGCCAGACAGCAGACTGCGTGCTTTCTAGTCACGACTTCTAATTTTCATAACACAACTTTTCTGCAAATATGTTCACTTCCAGGTGGAAATAGGATGGCTCAATAAAGTTAAATTGATTGTCTAAGACCAAATAGCTAATAAACGGTGGGGCCAGGATTCTCACCGGGGTCTGTCAGACTGCAAAGCCCACCCTCTTTCCACACCAGTGCACTGCCAGGAGCACTGGGCGCTTCCACTCTTCCTTCCACAGGACAAAGGGGTACAGCATCCACCATTCTCCAGGGAACCACTGGCAGGGCTGAGACGAAACCCAGATGTCAGAGCCCTATTTCTAGTACCAGACGACTCTGGGAGAGCAAATACGTGAGACACGTATCCCTACCCTCCAGCCCGGGCCCATGGCAGACATAACTAGTCGATTTCAGCACAGCTTCTTATACTTTTGGCAGCCACAACCAATCCACTGGAGCTGGTATCTGTGAGGAAACATAGTTGCCTTCCTTGGCCAGGGTCTCAGCTGCAGCTGCAAGCGAAAGAACTTTCATAACAGAGGATGTAGAGGCTCCAGCCAGAGATAGAAACCGCTATCTTAGACACGTGACAGGAGAAGGGACAGGAGGGAAAGGAGAGGATGAGGTGAGGCCCCGTAGGCTGTGCGCCAGGCCAGACAGGCTGGGGGCGGGGCTGGCACGGGACCTCAAGAGTACGTGTCGGAGCTGTGGGGTGTTGGGGGTGAAGGAGGATCCAAGAACTGGAGACATCTGAGCTGAGAAGAGTGAAAACACTTTGGATCTTACATTTGGCTTTGCTTTCTATAAAAAAGGTTTGTTTTTCTGACATTTATTTATTGTTAAAACAGCTCTTTAAGAACATTAAAGGACATTTTGTGAAAGAAAAGCATCGTCCCTCACCCCCCAGCCCCCTGCTCTCCCACAACTGTTTCCAGTTTCTCTCCTGGAAACATCTGATCCTCCTCCACACGCAGCCCTACATTTGCAGGGTGGGAAGGAGCACGCACGTAATGTGGCGCACTGCCTCTTTCCCTTAACGTGACAAGGTAAACACATTCCCACATCGTGCAGCCTTCCAAATGCCATTTTTCAAAGGGCTGCACAATAGAACATGATTTACCTAGATTTGTTGGCTGCTAGATCTGGAAGTTTCTATGTTTTTTCCTATTTTATGCTACAATAAATACCTTTGTGCCTTTAGCACCTTTGATAAATTATTTTCTTAGGCTAAGGAAGTGGAATTGTTGGGTCAACACAGAAACTTGTATGAACACCGTCGTTATGACTTTTTTTTTTTTTTTTTGCGCTTGCTGTTGACCTCGCACGTAAAAACTCCCGGGAGTTTTCAGAGCACTGTACTTCGAGCTTGGAGGTTAGGAAGCTTACTCCAGGTCACCCAGCAGAAAAGAGGCTCTGTTGGAACACGTGTCCCTCAGTCTCCTTATCCAAAACTCCTGCACCCCTGTAAGCCCCATGTGCAGTGGCGGGGGTGGGGGGGCTGTTCAGGGGGAGGGGGTGCTGTGCAAACCCTACAGGAAATGGGGACAGAACCACAGCATCAAGAGGAAGGTGAAGTCTCTCTCAGTTGTGCCCACCAGCATCCCCTCCTTGTGGAATGTCCCTTCCCCACAGGAGGCCCTGTCTGGCTTTTTAAATATGAGAAGATGCCATTTGGGCGGGGGTGGGTGGGGTGGGCAGGTCCCCCAGGACACCAGGTTGTGTTACTAGGTGCTGATTCCCATGAAGGAGCTCACAGCAGAGAAGCCTCTCCCCACTGCGGCTCTGCACAGAGCCCCTCTGCCCCACCTTCCTGCAGCTGGACAGCCCCGGGCTCAGGCTTTGGTGGGGAGGGCAGGAGAGTGTGAGAGCTCTCTGCAGAGGAAAAAGCTGGGTGGTCTCCAAAGTTCTGGTCCTTTTCTGCCCGAGGCACCAGGAAAGTACAATAAACACAGACTGAGCAACCTCTGCCCCAGTCCAACCCCTGCCTCATCCCCAGCCCAGCCCCTGCCCCTGCCTCAGCCCCAGCCCAGCCCCTGCCCCTGCCCCAGCCCCAGCCCAGCCCCTGCCCCTGCCTCAGCCCCAGCCCAGCCCCTGCCCCTGCCTCAGCCCCAGCCCAGCCTCTGTCTCTGCCTCAGCCCCAGCCCAGCCTCTGTCTCTGCCTCAGCCTCAGCCCAGCCTCTGTCTCTGCCCCAGCCCTGCCTCTACCCCTGCTTCTCTGCCCCAGCCCTGCCTCTGCCCCTGCCTCTGCCCTAGTCTCAACTTCGCCCTTATTTCTGCCCCAGCCCTGCCTCTACCCCTGCCTCTCTGCCCCAGCCCTGCCTCTGCCCCTGCCTCTCTGCCCCAGCCCCAACCCCAGCCCAGCCTTAGCCACTGAGAGTCCACCTTGGCTGAGAGCACATTTCACTGCCCAGGAGAAAGATCTGTCCGTTTGGCCCAGCCAGGCCCACTACTCTCCCCAATCAGTCCACTGGAGTCTCCTAGGATTGAATGGGTGAGACTCTAGGTCATACTCAGTGCCACCCTGGACCTCACCCCCAGCCCACTGTTCCAGCCTGGCGTTCTACGGAGCTGCAGAGCCGGTGCCCACACCCAGGGCCAGGGCCTTCCTGGGGCCATATGGGCCAGTCTCCTCACCCAGCAGAGTCCTAGCCAGCCCAGGGTCACCAGTTACTTCTGGAGGCCTCGCCCTTGGTGTCTGACACTGTCCGAAGCTGCCGCTGGGGTTACAGAGCTGAAAAAGAGAGTGAGTCCTGGCATGTGACGCTAGGCAAGTCAACCTCTGAGCCTTAGTGTCCTCATCTGTAAAATGGGCAGGAAGCAGCACCTACCTCATGGGGGCGTGGTGAGAATTCCATGGGACAATGTATGCGAGGTGTTCAAACTGGTAGCCAACACGCAGTACGTCCATGTACATTATTACGTTTTACATTGTTACTATTCTTTCTAGTTGCAAGCAACAAACATTAAACAGAAATAATTAAGTGAGAAAATTCAGGCATTGGTAACTGCTATGAAGAAGTATATGGTAATGCACTGGATGGGCCTGGGACTGGGGAAAATGCTTTAGCCTCAGTGGTAGAGAAAAGCTTTTCTGAGGAAGTTATTGGAATTGAAACTTAACAAATGAGAAGGAGCCGGTGTGAGAGGATCCAAGGGCTGATCATTCCACACAAACTATGACAAGTGTGAAGGCCCTGAGGTAGGAACGATCCTGGGTCTTTGGGAAATAGAGAAAAAGGCCTAAGGGGCTGGAACTGTGTCTCATATGGTAGCCAGAAGCTACCTGGGGCCATTTATATTAAAATTAAATAAAATTAAAATTCAGTTCCTCAGTCTCACTAACCCCACTTCAAGTATTGAATAGCCACACGTGACTAACGGCTACTCTATCAGACGGCACAGGTATAAAATATTTTCATCATTGTAGAAAGTTCCATTAAGCAGCTCTGCCTTAGAGCTTTGGGAGAAAAGAAGAGATTGACATGAGATTTGGCAGGAAGGCCACGCAGGGACCAGACTTCAAAGGATCTTGGAGGCCAGACTGAGGAGCTTGGTCTCGTCCCCAGTGCACTGGGAGACCTTAGGGGTGTCCAGACTTTGGCTTAGGGGTAGAGGTGGAGCTCCCTCTGATTCTCCCACTTGTCTGAGCCAGAGGAATCCTCAAAAGTCAGAGCCGAAGGGGAACAGATGTGTTCACCGAGTCTGATAAACCTCCCAGTTCTGAAGAGTAAACAGGAATGCCACAGAAACTTCCAGGGACCTGGCACTTTCCCAAGGGATGCGCGGCTCCCCGTCGTGAAGGCCGAGGTGGAGCGTCTGGTCCAGGCTATGTCCTGGTGCCAGTACAAAGGCCCCAGGGGTGGGTGCCGTGCCCCCCGGCTCCCCTTCAGAGGGTGAAGGACAGTCCCCCAGACGCTGAAAGCAGTGCCGTTGTCAGTTGTCTTCAGGAACTGTCTTGGCTGAAGAGCACCACCTTGTCTAAGCCGCCTCGGCCCCTCGGCTCACAGAACAGCCTGTCTGTTAGCGCACGGGTGGGAGACAGCCGAGGAGCCGGACAGCACGGCAACGTCCAGCACAGCCCTGAGCAGAGGCGGCGTCCTCCTCCAAGCGGGGATGGCCACCGGGAGGTCCCCACAGGGCCCTGTGTTGAGAAATCCTATCTGCCAAGCTCCCCCAGCCACGCAGTTTACACACGTGGGCCCATGTGCCCTCCCCAGGCCTCTCCCTAGGCCTCCAAGAGCGGTGTTGTAATCCGCATCCTGCCGGAAGCAAGGCCCAGGCTTTGGAGAGCCCATGATGAGCCCCATTTCCCCCAGGTCCCAGAGGCCAGAGCTGGGATTTGAACTCCCATCTTAGAGATTCCAGAATCCACTCTTTTTGCCTGCACTGCACCGGACAGCCTAGACTTCCAGAGTTCCACACCCAAGGGTTCGTGCATCGAAGGACGACTCCATGTTAAGGAACACGGACATTTGGATCTCATCTCACCTGTGCTGGAGTCAAGAACCAAAGTGACACCCTCTCCCTCCACCCCCTGCTCACGGAGTGGGTTGGATGGTGTGGCCACAGCTACTGTCTGTCATCTGTCATGGTCTCTACTTTTCCAGGCTCTACAATCACGGCTTTGATGTGCTAACAGCCCCTAATGGAGACAGTGGCTAATAAATCATTCAGTGGAGCCCAGGATGGTCAACCCAGGCTGCTCTCCTGACCTCTGACCTCACTCAGGAGCTGGCTGTGGGACTGGTGCATATCCCAGGCTTGGGGGCAGGACAATTCAGGGAAGCTGCAATCCGCTAGGCAGCCCACAGTGGGCAAGGCCTGGAAGGAGGCCAGGAACATTGTGACTTCAGCAGATGGGAAAAAACACCCATAAAAGAGTCACTTGGGGATGACAGCGGTGACCTGCCCCGGGGACAAGATGAGGCAGCCTGGGAAGATGTCAGGAGATACTCTCCTTGTTGCCAGCCCCTGAACGGGACACAAGACAATAAAGGCTACACAAGGCATCTGAGAAACCAGTGCCCCTATGCGACTAGGGCCAGAAAGTCCTCCGAATGGGGGCCCGGCGTGGGGGAGGCTGAGGCCAGGATCAAACGGAGATGTGAAAAAAAAAAAAAAGAAAGAAAGAAAAAACAGCCTCTCCTCTTATTATCAAGAAATAAGAATAGAAAGCTGCTAGCCTGAGGGAGTAATCCCACAGCCCTTCCCCAAGAGCAGAGCAGAGGGCTGACCTGGCCGCTGAGTCTGGTCCCCACCATGGGCCTCCACGGCGGGGTGGAGGGACAGGACAAGGGCTCGGCTAGGGCACCAGGGCATCTCTGCCAGCCTCCAGCTGTCCTCCTGGAGGAAGTGGGAAAGGGATTCCAGCGGAGAGAAACTCTTATCTTGTCTCTGGGGGGACCAGAGAATGGGGCTGAGGCCTGGAAATGACCTTCCTTTGGTTTAGGGCCAGAAACCTATTGCTCGAGTCTACGCCATATCACCCTGAACATACGTGATCTTGGAAGCTCAGCAGCGTGCGGCTTTGGTCAGTACCTGCATGCGAGAAACCTGTTGCGTGTAAGCATGGTGATTCAAAATGCTTTTACAATTCTAAGACATGTAAAAAAATGGTTTTGATATTTCTCTTTGTTTTTGGTAAAACTGTTCAGGCAATTGCAGTCCATATGAGCTGGAGGGGAACATGGAGACAAACTCCCCTCATGGCTCAGGCAGAGAAGGGGGTCAGGGGATCTTGGGCAGCTGGGGACGGTGACGAGCAGGAAATCCCATGGGGACAGTGTTGCAGCAGCAAATGTGGGCTGGACGTGGCAGCCCTTGGCTCACAAACGTCCAGACCGCCTGTGACATGGAAGGAGAAGGTGAGCTGTCAGAGGGGGGCAGTCAGGGGTGACAGGGTCCCCTTGCTTATCTTCCCGCTCCCCGAGAGCACCAGCTGTTTCTTCTGGGGGGGTGGCTTCGTTCTGTTTTCATAAGGGTATGGGGGTCCCTTTCTGGTCCAGTGAAACATCCTGGTCTATACGTCTCCAGAAAGACACAACAGAAGTCTGGGGTGGGGAAGACAGGTGAAGCTGACGTCGTCTGGGAAACACAGAAAGGGTGCGCCTGCGGGCTGACCTCTCTTTCACTGAGCGCAGGTTGCTTTATACTCCCGACATCCTTACAACACCAGATCGGAAGTTTCCTTCGGCTACCTGAGCTGCGCAGCCGAACAGACCTGGGTTCAAATCCCAGTGCCTCCTCGTAGCCATAGAGGGGCCAGCAAGTTTCTTTTAATTTCTCTGAGCCTCCGTCTCATTATTTATAAAATGGAACGAATAGTACCAGCTTGCAAGACTATTGTGACAGCAGGACATAGGGACATAAAGGCCTTGCACTTAATAAGCCCTTAATAAACTCCAGCTTTGCTTCTTGCTAGGAAGCTGTCACGTGGGTGGAGGAGGTCCGCCACAGGGTGATGTTAATTTATTTCAGGCACGGTTTGCTCATACTTTGTCACTAGCCTCGGACACTCATGCGGCCACCGGATCCCATCTGCTTGGCAATGTCTCCCCCAGAGCCCCTCATCTCAGCTGGTTCCAGTCATTCTCCCTCCTTGATCTAGAGGGCTTGAGCCAATGACCTTAGAGCTCAACCCACTATAGGACCCAGACCCGGGCAGAGGAAGGAGGCTGACTCTCATTCCTCTGGGTGAGGATCTAGCCTTGTGCAGGGAGAGGGCCCCCCTCCCCACCCTCCGTCTCTCGCAGTGGGCCAGCCCCACCCCCCTGACGACCTTGCTGGGGAAAAGCTTTCGAACGTTCTTTAGGTTTCTTGGCTGATTTTGTGGGGCCTGCCACATGGCTTTTGTGGGTCACAGACAGGGAGGGTAAAGGAGAGTAAGAGCCCCTCCCCCACCTTGGCCAAAGGCCCCTGTCCCTCCCTCGGAGGACTCCGAATCCCTCCCCTGCAAATGCCTGTCCTCCCAGGCTGAGATGCCGCAGACCCGGTGGTTTATACACAGACCCGTTATTTATTGAGAGGCTTAGGGCCAGAATGAGATTGTGGCCACATTCTCTTCTGTCCTGGCTCTTCTCACCTGGGTTGTAAGCAGGGAGGGAAGGAGAAAGGGCAGAGAGAGAGAGAGATGAGGGGACGGGAGGGGGGAGGGGCACTCCTATGTTGAGGGCGTACTCTGCGCCTGGTCTTGGAGGAGGTGTTCACAGGTGCTTACACTGAACGGGTTGCGGCAGGTCACTAATCCACGTGCATGCGTGAGCAGTGCAGACGTGCTGGGAAATAGGATGGTGTCGTGGTCAACAGCACGGCTCTTGAGTCAGGCTGTGGTCCAAGCATCAGCCTTCACTCTTAAGGGATGACCTTGTATACAGACACATTCCTTCACTTCTCTGAGCCTTCGTTTTGTCATCTGCAAAATGGGTATGAGAATTTCTACTTCCCAGAGTTCTAGAGAAGCTGGAGTCAAGCCCCCAGTATGGTGCGTGGCACACTGGAAAGCCTGCAGGAGATGGTGGCTGTCATGGGGAGGAGGGGGAGAGGCCAGGAAAGACGGAAAAAAATAGGAGAGGGTAAGGTGAAGTGTCTGAGCACGAGAACTCATCACCTGTCTCCACCTGCGAGTTGGCCAGCTTCTGTTTTCTAGCAGCATCGTGGGGAGGAGCCCCTAAAGGATGGTGGATGGCGGAGGAGGAGAGCAGATGGCAACTCCCGCCGGGAAGGCCCAGCTGAGAATGATGGAGGGAGATCTAGAGGGTTCTGAGCAGCAGAACTGCCACGACTGCCCCCACCCCAAATTCCTGCACAGCTTGCTCATTGCAGAGGGACCTCAGGGGGTGGGAATTTGGTCCCCCCCACAACCCCCCCCCCCCCCGCCCCGGGGGCTCCTTGCTGAGAATCAAAAAAGCACCCTGTGTCTTTAAGGAGGCGCCTGTTGGGAGCGCAGGAGGGAGGAAGGTTAAGATGATTAGCTGGTGCTAACAAATTTAGGATGTGGAAGAAGTCTTTTCTTGGCTGTCCATCAAAGGAAGGATTGAATGTCCCTGGGCTTGGAGAGAGCAGAAGATGGGAGGAAAGCGCTGGGGGAGGGGAACAGGAGGGCAGTAAGTGTTTACCAGCTGAGCCTTCTCCCTGGACAGGCCTTCCCGGGCACTGGGGGTGTGTGGGAGCTGGGCAGGCGTGCGGGGACCTTGGCTGTGTGTCCACATGCTGGCCTTCCCATCAGCTTGTCTGTCTGTCGTCGCCCCTCCCCCACTGCCCCAACCCCAGCTCAGGTTATGTCCAAGCAGCTGGGCTGAAAAGTGATCCTGGAGGAAGAAGGCCCTTCCTGTTGATTAGGAACCAGGACGCCTTCCCCCAGTCCCCCTCCAGCCGGACCAGACCCCCTCCTCATCCAGGCTCCCTGTCCTGGGGCCACCCCCGGCCCCTTGTCACCCAGGGCTGGGCCACTCTTCATCTAAGTTCGCCCGTAACCAAGGGAAACTTGCCCGGCCTCCCAGAGAGATCGCAAAGCACTCAGGAAAGCCTTCATAAAAGGTTATTTCCGGCACAGGCTGGAAGGGGGGCCTGGATCTGTGCCACGTCCAGGAATGGTTCATTCAGAACTGCCTGGGCACGGCTCTGTGCCAGGGCTTGTGCTCGACACTGGGAAATGGGATAGCGAGGCCTGTGTCCGTCCCTGCCTCAGGACCTGCCCCCGGGGACCTCGCCATCCAGCGGGGGTGGGGGGGAAGGAAAGAAGAGCATAAAGAATTCGCTCAAATGAAATGTCTATAGAACAGTGGCTTCCAGAACTCAACAGGAAAAGGAGGGCTGGGAAGGCTTATCCAGATGCAGATTTCTAGGCCACACCCTTGGAGATTCTGAGGCTGTAGGTCTGGTATGGGCCCTGGGCATCTGCATTTTTAAGCAGAGCGGGTGATTCTGCTGCAGGTGGATGTCGGCATTGATTTGGAAGAAGACCAACAAGTAGGGGACAGGGATAGTGCCAGGAAGGGGTGTAGGGACGGGTGCAAGAGGCAGGAAGAGCTTTCCAGATCTGGTGGCCTGAGCTGATTCCTGCTGGGGAGGGAGGGCAGGCTGAGGGAGAGGAAAGGTGAAGCAAGCTAGCGTGGTGCAGAGGCTGAGGGTGGTGTGGCTGGAACACAGGAAAAGACCAGGCTGAGCCAAAAGTGAAATCATGGAAGCACCCCAGGGGAGGGTAATGTCTTCAGCAAAGGAGGTCTTGCTTGGGTTTGCAGTTTGGAGAGACCTTTCTAGTTGCCAAGTCGCATGAGTGGAGGGGACCAGAATGGAGGCGAGGGCAGGTATTAGGAGGCCGTGGCAAGAATCTCCATGAGGGCCGATGGTAGGGCGCAGTAAGATGGTGGCAGGAGGTGGGGAGGAGTGGATAGTCACAGGGAATGCCAAGGAGGCTGAGTCCACAGGACATGGTGCCTGGAGGACAGAGGGGGAGGGCCAGGGAGGAAGCCACAGTGGCTCTTTAGTTTCTAGTCTCGGAGGTGGGCGGAGAGGGCTGCTTCTCCCCGAGGCTGGAGATACAAGAGGGATGAGCTGATTCAGGGGGAAGACGGGGAGTCTTTGGTTTTGGACTCGGTAACTGGGAGCTCCCTGTGGGCCATCTCAGTAGAGATGGACAGTGGGCAGGTAACAGGACATACAGATCCAGAACGAGGGAAGAAAAACAAGCTAAAGATATGGATTTGGGGAGCTGGCAGAGCCCACGTATTTGTGGCTTTCAAATTTTCGACTCATCTAGTATAGGAAGCTCAGTCACCGCAGAAGCAAAAAGCCTCATGAAGCAGTAGCTCCCTGACCAGGCATGATGTGCTTAATATTTTCTACTTCACTTGTTTCTATTTGATTTCATTTAATTAAAAGCAATGCTGGTCACAGCCCCCTAAATTGATTTTATGCTGATAGGCTGGGACCCGCAATTTGAGAAACACTGATGTCCGTGGAAACGGGAGTCACTGGAGTGAACGAGGTCACTAGGCGGGAGGGTTTAGGGGGCCAGGGTGGGCTCAAGGGGCCCCAACACTGCAAGGAGATGAGGAGGCAGCAAAGGTGACCGAGAAGGGAGGCACGAGCAAACTGAGGAGAAACAGGCTCCCGGAAGAGAGGAGAACATTTTGAGAAGAAAGGAGGCAGCAGAGAGACGTCACAGAGCATGAAGTTTGAAGAGCATGTGGGACCCAGCAGCACATGGCTGAGGGGAGCTCCGAACCCCAGCCTTGGCCCAGACTCAGGGAAGGGCAGCACAGGTCGAGGCTTCAGGGGCATGCTGGGCATGCTACAGGTAGGGAAACCGAGGCCTGAGGGGACCTGGGACTCTCTCTCCTCCCTCTCTTTGTTCTTCAGCCCCTGGCCTGTTACCCCATCTCTACTGAGTGCATGTGGCCCCTTGGGGTCTCAGGAGAGATGTGTGTTCTCATCCTTGCTCGTGCTCGAGGCCTGCTTGCAGCTGAGCAGGACATGTGTGCTGAGGACCAAGAACCTTTGTCCCCTCAGCTGAGGCTCTTATCATGTGCTGAGGACCTACTATGTGCCAGACCCCGTGCCAGGCCCAGAAACTCGGGGGACCTAAACTAATCGGGGTGTGGGTTCGAGACGGCTCGCCTTGCATGGGACATGTCATCTAAGGCGTGAGGAGTGAGTAGGAGCGAGCTCAGCCATGACACAGAACAGACAATATCAGGAGCCTAGGGAGGTCTACCAGGCACTTCCCACGGATCCTCTAGGACTGAGCACTTCTGGGGTACAGAAATCAGGGACTATGTCCTGGGATCTGAATATTGGAAAAGGATGGGGAGCTGGAGACTGGAGGTGCTCGGTGGCCCAGGGACTGCCAGAGCCCCAAAGACCTGGCCAATGACCCCTTCTGCATCAGCCACTTCCTTTTCAACTCAGGCCCAGACTGCCCCTCCCATGACTTCTCCATCTTCCCTGCTGCCCGACACCACTGGATACAGGGTTATGGGAACGCTACCCTTCCGTAACGTTCACTCTGTGTCTGCTCCTGTGCTAAGCACGCCACATGCATTAACCCGCTCAATCCGCACAACAACCCACTGGGGTGGCTACTATTATTTCCCTGTTTTACAGATGAGGACCGAAGCACCAGGTTCAGACCACCTTGTATTTGCGACGGGACCGATCTCGACGGCAGGATGTTCTCAGCTCCCTTCGTGAGGTATTGCCCCTGTGTATTTGTGGGCATCTCTCCTGGACGTTGAGCACCGTGTCTTGTTTAAGTTTGGGACTTATCACAGGCCTACCACAGTGCCTGGCCCAGAGCAGACGATCAACACATTTTCCCTGACAGGTAAATGCAGGTCTATGGATGCCTAGCTCCAGCACGTTCTTTTTGGCCGGCGGCACCTCTCCCGGTGGCTGCAGCAGGGCGCTGAGAGTGAACGTGGAAGTGAGCGCCCTGCCATCAACCTCCTCACCGTCCTCACCATCCCAGTAAACATGAGTTGAGCGCTAACTATATGCTCGGTGCCGTGCGGCTGGCTGTGCATTCGTTGGCTCATTTAATCATGTCACGATCCACAGAGCGAGCCTTCTCGTTGTCTGTGCAGATCAAAGCTGTCCAATAGAACATTTTGCAGTAATGGAATGTTCTACATCTGTGCTCGTTCCATTCAATTTCCACGAGCCACACGAGTACCTGAAATATGGCGGGTGTGACCCAGGAACTAAAATTTCAATTTTATTTAATTTTAATTAATTTAAATATAGACTCCTATGTAGCTAGTGGCAGTCCTAATGGACATGGCCGTGTGGACGAAGGAAGATCCAAGAGGTTAGGTAATTTGTCCAAGAGCCCGCATCTGGTAAATGGTAAAGGTGAGGACTCATGGCCAGGGGGGTCGAGCCCTGACCCCCAGACTTGGGCCCCCCCACCCCCAGGCTGTAACTCCATCTTCTTGCCTCACCCCTAGATTGTGGGTGCAGCGGGGAGGAGTTAACATCATCACACCAGTTCCAGTGCAGGCGGGTGACCTCCGCAGCCCCCGGGTGAATCCCGGGACACTTTGTGTAGTGTGCCCGAACTATGTGAGACTCAGGACCTCCCTGGGTCCCCTTCCTGCTCTGACAGTGGGCACAGGAGGAGACGATCCCACATCCTCCCGCACGGACATCCCACAAACCACAGTTTTTTTGCAAGAGGACTTTCGCCACAGGCTCTGAAGCCGGGGAACATAAACAGTTTACTCTCACCGCATGGGGGTCAGCATCTGGGCGCCAACAGCCTGTGCTGGCTCCTAGAAACAAGGGTGTAGAGAAGACTACGGCATCGTCGAAAGCCAGGGTTTGGGCTGGGGATAATGTTAGTGCCCCGTGAGCCTGGTCAGATGAATGCTGCGGGGGGCGGGATACAGTCCTTAGAGATGCCATGACCTGGGGGGGAGCGGAGGGCTACAGAATATGAACATCACATGGCGGCTGGGTATGAGGACACCTGGTTCTCGTCCCTGCTCTGCACAGAAGCCAGGGAGCTTTTCGTGACACCAACCTGATCAGGTCATGGTTCTGCTCACTACACTTCAGTGGTTCCCTGTTGCTCTTAACATGAAGACCAAAACCTTAACATGGCCTGCAAAGCCCCGTACACTCCAGCTACTTGCTGGCCTTCCGAACCCGTCTCATACCACTCTGTCTCCCAAACTCCCTGCTCTGGCCACCCTGCTCTTCCTTCCTTCCATTCCTCGTTCTTGCCATATTCCTTCTCACCCCAGGGCCCTTGCACAAGCGGTTCCTCTTTGCCTGGTCAATTTCTACTGTGTGTGTGTGTGTGTTTTTTTTTTAAAGATTATATTTATTTATTTGAGAGAGAGAGATAACAAGAGAGAGCAGAGAAGGAGGGAGGGGCATAGAGAGAAACAGGCTCCCTGCTGAGCAGGGAGCCCAACTCGAGACTCAATCCCAGGACCCTGGGATCATGACCTGAGCTGAAAGTGGACGCTTAACTGACTGAGCCACCTGGAGCCCTCAATTTCTACTACTTAAGGATCACTGCCTCAAGGGAGCCTTCCTAGACCTCCCTGACCTGAAGGACTTTTTCTAGTTTTTCATGAAACACTGTATGTCCCTTTCGTGTGGCTGGTTACCATTGCAATTTTACATTTGCTGGTGCAATTGATGGAAGTTGCCTCTCCCACTAAACCATAAGTTCTGTAAGGTCAGGCAGGGGTTATAGTTTGCTCACCCTTGGGTCCCCAGCACCTAGCAAAGACCTGGCATGGGGTGAGTGCTCAAAAGCAAGAGTTGAACACATGAATGCATGCATGGATGAAAGGATGCTATTGTGATTTTGTGCAAGGCAAATCTGTTCTTTGGGCCTGATACCTTAAATGATGACTTGTGGAGAATCTTCTCCATGCCAGATGCTGGGCAGGGCACAGACTGACTGTCCAGAGAGGAGACAGACATGCAAACAGCCGTGATGACACAGCAGGGTAAGGTTTTGCTCAGAAGACCCGCAAGCATTTAACAGAGGCATTTGGTGGGGGCGAGGCTGGGAATCGGGGAGGGTGTCCCTAGATAAGTTTCTGTGGGAGGACCCGCTGACCAAGGGCAAAGCAGGGGCAAAGGCCTGGCAGGGAGAGAGCCCAAGGAAGGCTGAGCAGTGGCGAGCCCACAAGGTGGACGGGGGGCCGGGGGAGAGAAGGGGCCAGACGGCCCAGTGAGACTTTGTTGTGAAGGCACTGATGCCACTGTGGGGTTTCAGGCAGAGGGGTGACAGAGGAGTGTCCTGCGTCAAAGGAGAGGACTGAGCGGGCAGTTTAGGGGCCCTCCAGCTCTGGTGCCCGGGGATAGGAGGCCCATGGGGCTAGATTGAGGGGGTTCCGGAGTCCACTGCCAGCAGAAGCCTCAGGGGACTGGTTTCCTCTCTGACGTCAACGTAAAGGTCACACAGATCCCAGGTCTCTTCTCAGGAGCCACTTAGGGCTCCAATTTGTCTTTTTACCCAGAGCCCTTTGGGATCCTGTGACATTCCCAGCCTGGACCACCTCGTGGGGTAACCAGTCCCCTGAGCTCCCGAGTCACTATGAGAAGCAGGACTTCCTTTAATTTGTCCTAAACTTACATCGCTCAAGTTTCAAAGGGGGGCCCATGATCCTAGTATTTTGGGAGTCAGTGGGGAAGGAAATGCAGGAAGGGGAACTCGGGACATCTTTGACTCCAGGGCCCTCCGCATCTCATCAGCCAACACGCTATACTCCCACAGCCGTTAGGACGGGCCGCCCATCTCTTCCTGCCCCCCAAGCCCAGGCCCTCTCTGCGGGGTCTAAGCCGGGCAAGCCTGATGAAGCAGAGGTGAAACCAGGCCGTTCAGCTGACTTCTCCCTCTAGCACACGGACACCACTGCCGGGGGGCGTGTCAGTTACAGGGCCCCCAGGCAACCAGACTCCTTCAATGCCACCGACTGTCCTGTCCGTCCAGCCCGTTCTTCCAGTCCTTTCCCATCCCTCCCGGACAGCGGCCCCCACCCCCAGCACCTCGGGCTGCAGCCCCTCTTCATTGCCCTTCACACTGCAGCTGCACGCTTCCCTCTCCCACCCCCACAGGCAGCCCGTCAGCAAGGCGGACCAGCATCATCTCCAAAACATCTCCTCTGTCACCGTCGCCTCTCACCTGGGTACCCACAACGGGCTCTCCTCTCCCTGCTTTTCCACCTCTGTAATCCATTCTCCATGCAGGCCAAGAGGAAGGTAAAATGTAAACCTGAGTGTGTGGCTCCCCTTCTTAAAACCCTTGGCTCACTGAGGGTGAAATTTACAAACCCAGTGCCAGAGGTGTGCAAGGTGCCACAGGGCTGGCCCCACGACCCCTCTGAGCTCCCCATTTTCTCTCTCTTTCCCTCCTCCCATCAGGCCACTCTGACCTTTCTCTTCTTTAGACACTTCAAGCTCATTTCCACCTCAGGGCCTTTGCACACGCTGTTCCTGCTCAGAACACTCACTCCCCAGCCTCTGATTTAACTATTTAATTCATTTATTCAATCGGCACTTTTATTGTGCTTTATTCTATGCCAAGCTTACTCTCAGCACGTTTTGAGTTCGGATTCATTTGTTAACTCTTCACACGGCTAGTTCCCTCTTGTCAGGTCAAATGCCCCCTTCTCTTGGGGGCCTTCCCTGATCACCATCAAACACAGATATGCTGCTCCCCGCCAATCAGACCCTGTAGAAAGTATGTCTTGATTCACTTTCATCATAACAATCAATGGTATTTTCTTATTTATTTCCTTACGTGCTTACTGGCTATCTCTTCCACCAGACTGGAAGCTCTAGGAGGGCCGACCTGTCTGTCAGACTGATCCGTATATCCCTGGAGCCTAGCACCATGTCTGCCCATGAGAAGGAATGAATGAAGGGGTCACCTCTCCCCAAGAAGCTTCTAAGACCACCATGCATTCTAAACCCCACATCTGGCATGTACAAACTACAGGATCTAGGTGGGCTATGTTTCCTGTGGATACCGCTTGGAGACCCAGTGAGGGGAATGGCTCCTAGAAGGAGGGGGTCAGGTCTTATCCACCTTCATATAAATATGAAAACAACAACTGGCAGGTTCAGAGCAAATAGCAATCCACTGTAGAGCTTTCAAAGGACCTGCCCAGATATGAACCCAGCTACTCAGTGAGGCTGTCATAGCCCCATTTGACAGATGCAAGAGCTGAGGCCCAGAGAGTCAGGGCCACGCGGTGTGCACAGAAGCCAAGACTTGCCCCCATCTCCCAGCGCCGATCTCAAGTCTTTACAAAGGGCTGGGTCCGCCTGAGCACGGGTGCTCTGGATACAGCATGGGGCTCAGTGGAGATATTCATGTTTGCTGCAGCTGCCAGGCAGCCTAGAGAGGCTCCTGCTCACAGCCCGCGGGAAGGGCTGGTCCCCAGGGCACTTGGGAAGAGAGGCAATGGGAGCAGTTAAAAGGGTGCTGGGCTGGGGTTCAGGAGAGCGGGGTCACAGCAGCTCAATACCATTGATTAGGCACCTTCCCTGTGCCGGGCACTGTACCAAGTGCTTTACACACATTTCCTTAATGTCCACAACAGTGCAGTGCAATCGTTGTCATTGCCCCCACTTTGCAGATGAGAAGGCTGAGGCTCGGAGAGCTTAAGTCACTTTCCCGTTGTAACACAGATGGATCCCGGAACTCAGCCAGCAGACAGTCGTGCCACTGGTTAGTCAGGGTGCTTCCAGAAGTGGCTGAGTGACCCTGAAAGAGCCTCTTGTCCTCTCTGGGTTTTAGAGCCTACCTGTAAAGCCCCGGCTCATACAAGATCTTGTCTAGGCCTGTCCGACTTTAACACGAGTCAAGGAGGGATGAGACAGGATGTGTGGCCACCGGTGTTTCCTGTGGCCCCTGCCACCTGAGGAAGGGCCTGCCTGTTTGTCTTGAGGCAGGGGCACACTGTGCTCTGCCCAGGGCACCATGGGTGGAGCGTCCAGGGACAGTTCATCCCCAGGGCCCCAGCCTCCTGTGCTGGCTGGATGACAGAGACCAGGGGTACACAGGAGTGGAGGAGAGCTGGGAGACCTTGGAGCTACCAAGAAAGTGACTCATCATATCCACCGGGTGGGGCGGGGGGAGTTAAGATGGGCAAATGCTATAAAGAATATACACCCCATTGCAGAGCCGC
The DNA here is from genome assembly GCF_964656455.1 of Halichoerus grypus. Classification (NCBI taxonomy): domain Eukaryota; kingdom Metazoa; phylum Chordata; class Mammalia; order Carnivora; family Phocidae; genus Halichoerus; species Halichoerus grypus. The sequence continues at coordinate 55,352,846 of NC_135718.1, forward strand.
TGAAATGAACATCAGAAATGGGATCCCAGCCTGCGCTGCCTTTGGATAATAAAATCTGGTACCTTCTCTGTATGTCTCTCTCTCCCTCCCTCCCTCCTTTCATGAATTTTTGAGCCTGTTGTTCTATAGAAACATGATTGCATGGCCTCGAGTGTCCACCCCTCAAGGGGGATGGGCACGGAGGACGGAGAGCTTAGAGCCAAGGCCAATTCCTAACTTTTGTGGGATCCGTTACCCTTGCAGAAGCCAGTAGAAGGGTGAGTGAGCAAGCGCCCCAGGGAGAGCAGAGGAGGTTGGACCTGACTTCATTCCTAGAAATAGTTGTGCGGTGGGTGGTGGCTTCAAGGGCCCGTCGGTTTTAGGGATGTGGCAGTGCGTTTTGTTCCATCAGGAAGAACAGGCTGCCTGCTGGCATCCGGAAGCAGACACCCAGCTTGGCTGGAGCTCTTGGCCTCGGGAGGCAGCGAGGCCCCGTGGTGCTGGTTAACACTGGTCATGGGCTGTTCTATATCCCTCTGTCTTGCCTTCATTTCCGTAAAACGCCCGCCTCCCTGTGACCCCAGCAGTTGCTCTGGGGACCGTCTGGGGGACAGGATGTGGTGGGATGAGTCCAGCAGGAATGGAGAATACCTCCAGTCCCCATGTGCCTGTGCAGGTTAGGGCAAGCTCCCGTCGCCCTCTGGGGGCCTGCTTTTCTCCAACTGCACGATGAACAAGTGGACACCAGTGGGTTTTACATCCCGAAGGGGCGCATGCATCCCATGTACAGCTGCCCCATCCACACCAAAGGGATGGCAGAGGTCACCTCGGGTGGAACGGGGCACTGGCAGGACTGGCAGGGCAGACGCTCCTGCTCCATACCTGGTCGGAGGGCTTGCTTGGATGCACAATTAGGCCAATCCCACCCCCAGAGTAAAGGCTCCTAACTCGTGGCTTGCTCCTCTTGTTTCTCCCTCAGCTAAGTTGGGGAGCACGTTGGCAGATGCCAATATTATAACTCTACGGGTTGGGAGCTGTATTCTTCTAGAGTTGAACAGACCTTCCAAAGTCAAGTTCTCTCTCATGGTAGATGGAGGAGGCACAAAGGGCTGAAGTGGAGACAGGAAATGAATGATCTGTACCTACAAAAAATTAGGCACAATGGGCATCACGGGCACGCCCAACCTCGATTAAGCAGAAAGGAAACTCGATTATCCAGAACATGGCCCTTTTAAGAGATAAGGGCACGTAACTTCAAAATAATGACATAACAGTGATGAAAGAAAGATCTCCGTGGACTTGCAGTGCCGTGCCTCGGTCAGTGCACATTCAGCCCCGTGAATCGTCTACCCCTTTCTCACCCCCATCCCTTAAGGTAAAAACAGAGCATCGCATGCTGGTCGTTGCCTCTGAGGGCCGATCAGCAAAGAACAACAGAGCCCAGGGTGATGTTGTCAAGTGTCTGGAACTCTGAGAATACAGGACCCGTGGGCCGGAACCTGCGCCAGCCGTGATTAATGGGTAAGGCCGCCATGTTCAGACTCATGAGCACCGTGCAGGAACAGAAATTCTTCATTTGAGAAGGACTGGCACCAGGTTCCGGCCTAAAGGGCAACGAGGGAGGCAATTTTGGCTGCCAAAGCCGCCCAGCCCCGGGCGCCCCGGAGCCTGGGGACACAGACGGGCCAGCCCGCTGTGCAAACGCGCAGGCAGGTCTGGGGAGACACGGCCACTCTGCCCCGTCCACGCGGCTCCCAGGACGTCTGGGGCCTGCCCCACACTCCCTGCAGGCTTGTCATGGTGAGCTGGCTACGCTGTGACAGCTCACATAACTATGCGGAGAGCCAGTGTCCACTTATATACCCGTCGCCTGCTGGGCATTTTCCTAGGGCTCCACGCCAGGCTGGCTCATCGCATTTCCTCCCCACTTGGGCGGGTTGAAGTGGCGGGCGGGCTCTGCTGGAGCCCTCTGCCCAGGCTCGACCCCCATCCCCGCCTCCAGGGGCCTCCCCAGGGCCTCCACTGGGGGGAAGAGTCGGCCCAGGGCCCTCCTATCCACCCCCCTTCAGCCGCGCCCCCGCACCCTGGGGACACTCCCACAGTGCCCGGCCGGCCCTGCCGCACACAGACAGATGGGCAGAGGCTGGAGGGGTGGCAAGTCCGAAAGCAAGTCTGTGAAGTGCGCTGGAAAGAATGGCAGGCAGGCCCACAGCCAGCCCTGCTGCCACTCAACTTCTGTAGGGTCTGACCCTTTTGGGATCCTCTCTTCCTTTGGTCTGCCCTGCCCCACCCCCCCATCCCCCCCCCGCCTCTGCCACACCCCTGCATGCCCAGCCAGCTCCCCTCTGCGCTGGGGGCCTCTCCTGCTTCTCACCCAGGAGCTGAGTCCCGGGGTCCTGGTGCCTTAAGGAAAACGGCCAGCTGTACAGGCCACCCCAGGACTGCCGCTGGGCAGCTCGTGAAGCACGCCCCCGCCCCACCTGCGGGCCTGCCCCGTCTGCGCCCCGGGCCTCTGCAGCCGCCGCTGCTTAGGCATCCCTTCACCCGGACTGTGAGCTCCTCTTAGTCTCCTGAGGACGGGCCAGGGCACAGAGCCAGCGCTCCAGGCCTGTTTGTCGAGTGAGTGACGGAAAGACACGGAGACAGAGAGGCAGAGAGAGGGAAAGCAGGTCTGCGTTGACTTCTGGTTCCCTCTGCGTGACATCACTGTGGCTCCAGCACATACCAGCTCTGGGGTTCTGGCCACGTGACACACCTCTTTGGGCCTCGGTCCTTCTCCCACGTAAAACGAAGATAACCATAGTATCTGCCATATAGAGTACGTATGAGGCTTCCAGGAGGTAATGTGATACGGTGCTGAGAACGGCGCCTGGCACAGATACGCTTTGTTGCCACTATTAATGAACGCCCTCCAGCCTCGTCTGGCAGCGCCTCCCTGGACGAGCGTTCTGGCCATTGCCAAGTCCTCGCTTGCTTGCCGCGGCCCAGGGCAGCGCTCAGCCGGCTGCAGGACGGACCCTGGGGGACGTGCATCCGAAGCACGCATCTTCAGATGTTTCGGACTTGGTTTTCAGTCCCAGCCCTGCCACTGTCTGACCCTGTATCCTGGATGGGAGCACGCTGAGCTTCAGGGTCCTCATCTGGAAAACGTGGTCACGGAAGTCTTCACCTCCGAGAGATGTGGGGAGGAGGACGTGAGGTGTGCAAGGCACAGCGCGGGCAATCATGCTGGCTGGATCGGAGACCATCCAGGCCGCCCTGATGGCGGGACAGGACCCCACCAGGGAGTCTCTGAGGTGGGAGGCTGGCTGGGTTGTGACGAGGCATGGGGGCAGCCCGTGACGGAGTGGGCGGCCGGGAAGCTCCAGGAGGAGGAAGCGAGGGCTGCATCCGTGTGCCCAGCATTTCCCACCTTCCAGTCCCTTATAAGGGCCACCGGCCTTTGCTGTTGACTGCCCCTCTTCTGTAAAGCGGCACTGATATTCTTCCAGCGACACTATGGTAGAGCCGTATGGGGCAGAGTGGGCGGAGGCTAGACCTGGGGACCCTCCATGGAGTCTGGGCCCGGGAGCCCCTCCGCCCTCGGCAGCTCGGCACAAGGCCCTAGCTCCACGGCACACATGGGGCTGGAGCTGGCGTGGGAGGAGTGACTCTCCAGCAAAACGTGCCCCTGCCCTCTCTGTGCCCTGAGCAGGGACCTCCGCAGCCAGCCAGATGAAGGCCTTTCTTCTCTAAGGCCAAAGGATCAGAACTTTCCTACCCCACTGTCCCCGGGACAAGCCCTCCCAGGGCCCTTAGCACTTCCACAGGGACATCTTGCCTCCCCACCCAGGCCACCCCAGATACTCCAGAATAGAGCTCTGCACCCTTCCTCTCTATCCGACAGCCCTCTGCTCTCTCCCTGGGGGCAAAGGCACTAGCTTTCGAAGTCTTGGGCTCAAGTCCTGGCTCCATCTCCCAGCCACCACCCCTGTGTGATCCGTAGACATCGGAGCCTCAGTGGCCTCAGCTTCGACCTGGGGAGAACCACAGCCCCACCTCGCAGACTGCTTGTAAGCTGTACTGTGTTGCAGGCATGAGGTAGGATGTTCTCTCTTAATGTAACTACCAGCGTGGTCATTACCTGGGCTCACGGGCTTGTCCTTGCCTTGCGCTGTCCCTTGCCCACATGTAACAAATGGCCAACACTTGCCCATTTTCCTTCTGTGATTTTTACCACTCCCCTTGGCCCCTTCCACATGCTACTCCACGTCTTCTCTTAGCGGGGCCACGCAGCCTCTTCCTGGCTCCTTCCTTGGCTCTAGCTCATCCTCAGCTGCAGCTTCTCACAGCTGGATCATGTTCTATCCTTTCCTAGAAACCCTCACGGCCTCTTCAGGGTGATGTCCAACCCCCTCCATGGCTACCTCTCCCACCCCAACTTTTCTTTCCAGCCTTATCTCTTACTCCATCCTTCTGTGGGAGCTTGCTACAGTCATTCTGGATCATTCCTCCATTCCCAGAGTGGGGAGGGAGTGAAAAAGCCCGGTCCTTAGGTCTCTACACTTTCACTACACTGTTCCCTTGGCTCACAATGTCTTTATATGAGTTTTTATTTACTGACGATTTACTTGTCTTTCAAGGCTTGCTTTAAATGACCCTTTTTCCGCGAAGCCTTTCTAGATCCCTCCCTTTAAAAGTGATCACTCCTTCTCTTGCATTCTCCAACCCTGTTTAGCATTTACCTAACCCTGGACAGGAGGGACTATGATTTACCTGGTATCCCCAGGGCACTGAGCAGCTGCTAGCCCTCTGTGGGTCAAGGTCACTTGCTGATGTAGCCCACGAGCAGCCCAGAGCTGTAAAGAATATATAGTTTGTCCGCTGGGGTGTGGCCTGCCTCTGCGGGGTTGGGATTAGGAGGTGGAAGGTGGGGGTTCACTTAATTCCTCTGGGCACAGTGTCTGCCCTCACAGGGCAGGTTGTAAGGGAAAGACTCTGACAGCTGAACGTCTGCTACAAACATGTGTGATCATCACAGGCCTGGATGGCTCTCTGGGACCTCAGGCAGTATGGTCTCTTCTTTCTCCTGGTCTCCTCTGCTGGCCTCTCTGACACAGGCAGGTGGACAGACAGAGAGAAATGGACACACAGCGGGTGCTGCTGCCTACCTGTGAGCTCCCCCCGGCCCTCCCGCCAGACAGCCATCCCTGATTCTTTGGAGTTTCTGCAAAATTCCAGAGTCACCCACACCCCACGCAGCAGCTGCTGCAAACGTGGCTCGTTTCTCTCTCAGGACGCAGAGCGAAGCTGACAGCCCGCCTCCATATGGGTAAGGAGCGTGAACACGACCCTTCAGAAAAGTCCCACCGCCCGGTGGTTTCCGCTCCAGGCTGTGGCTGGACACAGGGAAGGTGAGTCTCTTCATAAACCCCAGTTGCAAGGTCCTTGACCCATGGTATCAGCGGTGATCTCAAACACCCCATCCAAGGAGCCAACCATCACCCTACTTGTGACTACCCCTCCCTCTGCCACAGTCCATGGCTCTCTGTGTCCCCCAGCACTCACACAGCCTACATCCCGCTAAGTAACTGCATTGTGGGCAAGCCTAGCTGCCTTTCCTCTAATATCTTCCACAGTGTAGGACTCCACAGTTGACTGAGCACTCTTGCAGTAACCCTGTGAGATCATTATTTATATGTAAGAGATTAGCTAATGGAAACTCAAAGGGGTTAGTGGCTTTTCCAATGCTGAAGAGCTAGGCACAGAGAGCTGGGGTTCACACAGGGGGCTCCTGCCCCATGGAAAAGGCCACCATAGCCAATTAGTCACAGAGTCCAGCCCGAAGGGCTCCTCCCACTTCCTCTGATCCAACAACATCTTCTATTCAGCTTTATGATTAAATAATGTTTTATCTTGAAATATTTCAGACATTTAATGAGCAATAAACATAATATAATGTATTATTGGGCAATGAAAAGGAATGAAGGATCGTTACATGTTACAGCATGGATGAACCTTGAAAACGTGACACTAAATCCATAGAACTAGGAAGTAGATTAGTGGGGGTGTGGGGGTGACAGCTAAAGGGTCCAGGGTTTCTTTTGGGAGGTGATGGAATGTTCTAAACTTGATTATGGTGATGGTTGCACAGCTCTGTGAACAGACCAGAAACCATCAAATTGTACACTTTAAATGGATAATATAATGCAAATTATATCTCAATGAAGTTGTTACTAAGAAATAGCATGAACCTGGCATAGCCTCCATCCAGCTTAAATGTTACCAATATAGGGGCGCCTGGGTGGCTCAGTCAGTTAAGCATCCGACTCTTGATTTCAGCTTGGGTGGTGATCTCTGGGTCCTGAGATGGAGCCCGGTGTTGGGCGTGCTCCGCGCTCAGTAGGGAGTCTGCTTGAGATTCTTTCTCCCCGTCCCTCTGCCTCCCCCTCCCTTTGCCCCTCCCCCACTCATGCTTGCTCTCTAAATAAATAAATAAATAAATAAATAAATAAAATCTTTAAAAGAAATAAAAAAGAGTTACCAATATAGCCAAACCCTCAGGGACCCCAGCCCTACCTCATTGCCCCCCCCCGCCCCCCCCCCCCCAGAATGTGATGCTTATCACTCCGGTGCATTTCTTTTCTTTTTTTTTTTTTTAAAGATTTTATTTATTTATTTGAGAGAGAGAGAATGAGAGACAGAGAGCAGGAGAGGGGGAGGGTCAGAGGGAGAAGCAGACTCCCTGCTGAGCAGGGAGCCCGATGCAGGACTCGATCCCGGGACTCCAGGATCATGACCTGAGCTGAAGGCAGTAGCTTAACCAACTGAGCCACCCAGGCGCCCAACTCCAGTGCATTTCTCTATACACTTATTACTTAGGCAAATATTCCCTGAATAATGTGTCTTGTTGTTTTGTGTTTTTAAACTTTATATAAATGAATTATATTGTACATATTCTCTTGTAATTTGCTTTTTTTCCCCTCGATAGGATGAGATTCAGCCCTGGTATTGCTTGGCCTTGAGGTCAAGTTCATCCATGCTCCCTGGGTATGGTATTTCGTTGGTGAAAGTACCACAGTTTCACATCCTACAGTGTGTGTCTCCACTCTGCTTCTGACAAATATTTAGGTTTTCTTTTCCCTTTCCCCGCAGTGCACACGGGGCCACAGGGAACACCCTGTCCTCCCTTATGCACGAGTGAGTGTTTCTCAGGAGGGGCGGCTCTGTGGGGGCCATCACACACTTTGTCAAATAGTGTCCCATTATTTCCTCACACGTAAGGAAACTGAGGCCCAGAGAGAGGACGTGACCTGCTCAGAGTCCCTCAGGGTCTGGGACGGATGCCCAGCCCAAGGCTCTTCTAGCCCCAGCACACTGCCTTTCCAGAACCCTCCATTTCCTTATTTTTATTTCGCTGCAAATCCCAGCGACCACCCAGCGGGCCTTATCAGAGCCGATCTAGGAGAAACACATTATCAGTGCTGTCCAGGAGGGCTGGGGATCTGGCAGTGCTTTCGGGAGGAAACAGGGAAGAGATGAACTTTGGAGAATGCCCCAGGCAGCTCCGAAGTGCCGAGAAGGGCAGCCTTGGGAGGAGAGGCCCTTCCCACGCTGGCCCCCCTCACTGGGGACTTCCTTACCTCCTCGAGGTAACAGCCAGCCTCCCACCCGGCTAGCTGCTTGCCTGAAACGGAGCCAAAAGGCCACAGGAAGTGCCTGCATCTGGAACCCAGGGTCTGAGCTTTACTGACTGGCTGATTTCTAAAGCACAACATCCTGGCTCTGGTTCGGCCCTGGCTCCCTTTACCTGCAGCCTCAGCTCCGGCGCATGGCTGTCACCAGGGAGCCTGCTGGGCATGCAGGGGGGACACTGGCAGGAGGGGAGGCCTGAGGGGGCAGCAGGCCACATTAGGGATTGGGACCTTTAACCTAAGGGCGAATGAAAGGAGGACGTGCTTTAAGGAGGGTTGTGCATTCGTTTTTCAAACACCATTCAGGGATCCGAGGAGGAGCCGTGGGGGGCTTCTGCAGGGAGTTAAGGTGAGAGATGGTGGTGGCTGCAACAGGTGTGTTGGTGGGGGCGCCAGGGGCAACCGGCGGGGCGGGGTCAGCGGGGCTTGGTGGTGGATGGGATGTGAGGGAAATGGCGGGGTCCAGACTGAACCCCAGGTTCCAGCCTCGGTGCTGGGCCCGTGTGGTGGTGGTGGTGGCGCCATTCCCCGGGACTGGGGATGTTGGCTATGGGCCAGGTGTGGGAGAAAGATGCTGGCTTCAGCTGTGTGCGCTTTGAGGACGGGCGACCTGTGACGTGTCCAGGGGGAGATGTCATGGAGGCTGCCTGGTGTAGTGTGTAGGTAGGTTCGAAGGTTCTCCCTGCCCGAAAACCCACAGAGGCTCCCCCCAGTGTGTAAGAGGCTCATGCTGAGTTTTGCAGTCAAGTGCCTGCAGAATCTAAATCAAATGGTCAGTGATCACAGCCAAAGAGAAACCGTCACAGGTGTATACCTCCTGGTCTGTTTTCACGTCCCACCTGAAGACACATTAGTTGTCCCAGCAGGTGGTTTTGCTTGGATTATACGCTGAGCGCACACCAGGCATTCTGTTAGCATGGTAACCAAACAGCAGAACGAAGGAGCAAGGCTCTGGTAGGAGAAAAGGATGGAAGGAGCTGTGGGGATGCGGTAGCAAGCCTGGAGGGGTTAAGAGTCCGTCAAAAAAAAGAGTCCATCAGGGAGAAACAGAACAAAGCCATGAGAACAGCATGAATGGATGTGAACGGGTGAGACACTGGTGTAGGGGCAGGGCAGGTGAGTGGTCCAGTTTTACTGAAAGACAAGGAGTACAGCATAAGAGGAGGCTGGTCAGAGCCCAGGCTTGAGAGATAAAAGTCCTTATGATTGGGATGGCGTGTGTATGAGCACTAGGGAGCCATGGATGGTTTCTGAGCAGTTGAGTGGAATTGATAGGACACAGCGATGATGGAGTATGTGGGTGAAGGAGAAGGAGGCATTGATGCTGCCTGGGGTTAGAGCCTGGGGGTCTGGGAGGTCAGATGGGCCATGAGATGGAATGGCGGGAGGAGGAGGAGGGGGCGGGTGGCCGAGGGGGAAGGGAGCTGACACAGCACAAAAGCTTGGCGGAGGCAGAAAGAGGGAGAGTTGGAATCCTATCGGAGGGTCTCTTATCAGGCTGGCCCTCAGGGATGTGCTTTAAGGATTAGCCAGGAATGACTCAGAATTAACCCATCAATTATTTGCATATAAAGCAGAGTTTACCTGAAAACAGTATTTCTTCAGTGGAAATGTTCTGCCTAATGCAACCATCAGCTCTGCAGTCTTTTTCTTTATTAATGGCACCCAGGGACACTTTGGTCTAAATGCTCCCTTTTCTGGGTTAGCTGAGTCTAAACAGAGGAGAACCACAGCGTAGGGGGCGCAGTCTGCTCTGCTGTAGTCCAAGAGAGCTGAGGGGAGCTCAGTCTAGGATGGAAGCTCTGGCCATAGTCCCTGCCGGTGAAAATGCCCTGTGACTGCTGGGGAGGGGGAGATCCGCCACCAGGGCAACCAGGGTAAGGCTAGACAAAGAAAGGGCTTCAGGACATGTGGACACCAGCTCTTACCACATATGGAAGCTAACCAAGCCCAGAGGGGCTGTTTCAGCCTGAACATCAATTGCCAACTTTCGTTGCTGGAAGGGGCTTCTCTGCCCTCAAGCCAGCCTCCACGTCATTGCTAGATACTGTTCTAGACTACAAACGGGATCAGGTCTCATCGCCGCTCCCCAGCCCTTCCCTGATGCCACATCACCTCCTGGGGCCAGAGCACGTGTTACTGCTCGCTGCGCCTGCACCCACAACAGACATCCCTAAGCGATGGCCACATCTTCCACGGAGCCTGGATGTAGCCTCCGAATCCACGCTGCACGCTCCGGGCAGCCATTACTAATCAGTCACCCTCAGGATGAAAACCGTTTCCCTCTCTTGGCAGGGGGAGAGCTGGAACTCCTCGGCCTGGCCCTTTGCTGTCTTTTCCCACCCTTATTTCAGATCTGTGCTCCAGCTTCCTCCAGCTGCTTGTCGTTCCCACATATTCCGCCTTTTTCTTCTTCTCAGAGCCTCTGCCCGTGCGGGTGGAACGGCATCTATGCAGATTGCTAGTCTTTCCTCCGTTATCTGCCCCCCCCCCGCCCCCGCCCCCGCCCCCGCCCCCAGCAACAGGCTTGTGTCTGGGCGCCTGGCTGCCCAGCAGAAAAGCCCTGCTCGGCCTCCCGCAGAGCTGGGAACCATGTGACTAAGTGCTGGCCAATGGGATACGAGCGGAAGGGATGCAGGTCGGGATATTTTTTTCCCCTTCACGTTTTGCTCTTAAAAACTGGGGATGGTGAGAACAAAGCAATTGCCAGCATCGTGCCGTATGAAGGAGACGGCAAGGCCACCTTCCCCGCCGGCGCCACCGCCGTCTGGCCTGCTGAGGGAGAGACCTCCCTCCGCCTGGTTGGAGTCCCTGTATCGGGAGCTCTGTCGTCCCGGCGGCAGCTGAGGCCCTACGCTCACCAGATGCCCTACCGCCATCCGCAGTGCAGCTCTCCCCGAGCGCCAGGCTCCTCTGGGCTCGCTGGCTCGTTAGCACACCGTGAACCAGGGGATGGCCACCGTCTCTCCCGTAAGCCAGCCTGAGGGCCACCTCTCTCCGGTTCATCCATGCTCCGAACCACGGCTGGCTCAGGTGCGAATGCACAGACCCCACCATGCCACCCCCTCGTCCCTGCTTTTGAGTCCAGACCTCTGGGACTCTGGGCTCCTCCCTCCCCTCGGAGATGAAGCCCACATCGTGGAGCCACCTACCCCCGCAGCTGGCTGTCGGGGCTCCTTCCTACCGCCAGCCCTGCCCAGCCCCAGCGTGGCGGGCCTGAAGGAGCTGCTTCCTTGCTGCCTGGAGCCCGTATTGTCCTGCTCCTCATTTGGTACTGAGAACAGGGACCGAAATGGGAGTTTCCCTAATCTTTGTATTCTTCTCAAGTGGCCTGGGAAGTCTCACGGTGCGTAGATCTGTTCCCAAGGCCCTTCTCCCGCCCCACCGGGCCGTATGCTTTGCGAATGGCCCATGCTTACTCCTCTGAACTTCTAGAGGCTGTGACGATCCTAGCGAGGCCCACCCTTCAGCACCCTGGCCCAGGCCTGCAGGCCCATCACAACCGTGGAACACAGTGCATGTGGCCCAGGAACAGCCAGATCTCGGGGACTGCATGGCTATTTTGGGACAGGGAGGATCCTGGGAGGATGCTGGTGAGGTCAGAGTAGGAGGGGAAGGAGGTGGGTTTTCTGCCCATGATTATGTGTCCTGAGCCCTCTGGAGGCCGTCCAGGGGCCCAAGGCTGCCACGAGGAAGAACACACCCAGGACTCCGCCTTAGCCCAGCCAGCCGCAGAGGCGGACTGGGGGCAGGCACGGGCTCAAGATCCTAGGCTTGGATCCCAGCAGCCACAGAAGGCAGGAGGAATGCGTGTTTATGTGTTGTGTCCCAAAAGCAGTGAAAGATCAGCATCAGGCAAGATGAAGGGCAGTGTTGGGGTGGGGTGGGGTGGGGTGTGTGGTGTGTGAAGGAGGGGGAGGTATCAGAAACCAACCAGAGGGCAGATGGAGAACACAGGAAAGAATCTAATCGCTCAGGAAGGGTAATTAATGATCCTTTATTGGAGATGCATTGAGCATCTACTATGTACAGGCATGTTATGAGATGCTGGCAAGACAAAAATGATAATGCTTTGACTTTGTGGGTAGCACTTTCCAGTTGTGTAAGTCCTTCTGCAAATAACAGGAACCTCAAAGTGGTTCCTAAAGTGGTTTATAAACTCTGACCTTAAGGAAATAATCTGAGATGCATCATTTAGGCCCAAGAAGGAGAGAGGCGTTCTACTCTTGAGTTTGGAGGTTTGCAACTATTTTAGAACGTCAAAAACCCACTCTGCCTGTTTGGAGTGTTCTTGGAAAGGTCATCCGTCAATATGAAGTGCTCGGTACTGTTCCTGATCCGTAGCAGGTACTGGGTTAGGGGCTGTGGCGGAAGTGCAATGACTCACGACAGCTTGGCAGCCACCTGGGGGGCAGGCTTCAGTGTGGAGGAAGTAACTTCACCGTCTGGTGAGAACCCCCCGGTTGGGCAGAAGGGGCAGGTGCAGGGACCCACCCAACGGGACCGAGCCCATCCCAGCAGATGCATTTTACTCCGTGGTTCCATTGTCTGAGACGCCTCCTTGCGGCCCTTCCAGTCCCTTCCTGCTGCCTCTCCAAAAAGCTGGGAGAGCATCTTAGTCTTCTTCTGATTTTGCCTCAATTTTAGGTCCTCTGATTAAATTCTCCTGGTGCTACCCACCTGGCTCTGATCTCTCATTTGGGCCAAACTGCCCTTTGGGTGATTCTCGAACACCCAGGACACCCCTCCCAGGAGCCCTGGCTCTCTCCTCCCATCTCCTGCCAGCTGGGTCCCTGCTGGTGGCTCCTCCCCACAGAGGACCAGCGTCAAGCCTTTTTTGCTCCCCACTACGTCCCTCCTTCCCCCCACTTCTGAGTCGTTCACCATGGCTTCGCCACTTCCTCCTCCCTGTCCAAGACCCCCGGGGAGCCCACAGACTCCCAGAAGTGAGGAGAGATGAAACAGCTTTGGAATTTTCCTCCTTCCCACCACATCCCTCCCCAGCCGCCCAGCCTCCCAGGACCACCTGAGCCAGACTCTCCCAAGCACAAAATTGACGCCTATTAGTTAGACACCCACTTGGAGGGTGGGCGGGACACGTGAAGCCCAATCAGGACGGAGAGGGAGAAGGGCAAGCCTCTGCCTTACCATAAATGTGCAACCCACAGCACCCCCTGCACCAGGACACGGTATTTGATGGGATTTCTGTACATCTTTAAGTACAGGAGGAATTGAGGAAATAACAGTAATAGTGCTTCCTACCAATCAGGAACGGTACTAAGTACTTTCCATGATTAGCTCACTGGGTCTCCACCTCCACCGTACACCTGCAAGGTGGCCCTTATCCCCACTTTTCACACCAGGCAACTGAGGCTGAGAGGTTAAATCATTCTCTAAAGGTCACGCCCCTGGTAAATGTCAGGGTTGGACCTCAAGCCTCTATTTTCTGTGGCTCCAAATGTCCTGCCCTTCAGCAGCATTATAGACTTTGAGCGAAAGATGATTGCAATCGACTGAGAGCTACGGGTCAGGCTTATCTGAACGGACAGGCTTATCTGAGGCCCCGGCTGCCTTAGAAATCCCGATGCTACAGGAGCTCTGCCCAGGCCCTGCTTCCCTTCCCTCACCTTCATCCCATCTCATTAACCTTGGCATTCTTCTCCCAGAAGCTTTCCCGGATGCCAGGGCTCAATCTCCTGGGCCCCGAGGGAGGGAGGGAGCTTCCCAGGACTCAGACACCCTTTTAATTAACCTGGGCGACCCTCTCCCGACGGGCCAGCTGAATTCCGTCATGGCCCCACCGTTTCCCAGGGCAGCGCCCTGAACTGTGACTCCCAGCCCAGCTCCCTCACTCTTCTGAGAACGTGGGCCCTCCGTTTCCTATATGCTCACCACCCGTTGGCCTCCATTCCCTGGCCTGGGGCCCCTGGGTGAGGACTACCAAGGCCCCTGAGCTCCTGTGCCCTGTGGGTGTCCTGCCCGTGTCACATGCCCACAGAGAGTGTCAAGGGGCCTACCTAGAGCTGGCAGAGGCCCTCTGTGATTACTCCAAAGTGTCCCCCACCCCAAATCCTTTTTGGAAGTTTCCTCTCTCGCCCCCAAAGAAGGACAGTCCAGTCCAGTTACTTATGGGAACAATGAGACTTGCCCATCTGTCATTCTCATAGCTTAATCATATGGCCAGCAACCTAGAAAAGTCCTCGTGAGCTGTAACTTGTCACCGTTATTAATGGCGGACAGTGCCATTGAGCCCAACATCCATCAGGGCGCCCAGAACAGAGCAGGAGCTCCGGGCGAGACGCGGAAGAAGAGTACTGGAGCGGGCATCCTCACCAATGACCGGAGCCGAGAGGGCCGGTCAACGGCAAGAGCAGACTCTGAGTCCAGCTGACGCCCCGCATCACCTTGCAGCCTTTAGCTTGTGTGCATTAATGCATACAGCCTCGATGCCTCACCCCGAACGCACCTGAGCTGTCTAGCTCGGGCAGGCAAGTCTTACAAGGATGGAGTAATCCATTCATCCGTGTGACACGTTTGTACACCTACTATGTGTCGGGAGTTGGGGGCACAACTGTGAACTGGATGAGCCAGGTCCCTGCCCTCGTGGTAAAGCTTCATGATGTCCTGAACGTGGCCACACCCATCATCGTATCTGATTTCACCACCTGGCGTGCACCCCCATAGAAGAGTTGACGAATGAATGAACGCTTGAATAAATGAAACCCGCAGAGGGAAGGTAAGCCTCACAGATTTTGTCATTCCCGTCTTTCACGTGAAAAGGGACGCTCTGAGCAGGGGCGGCTACAGCACACCCACTAAGAGGGCTTCTGGTGCCTGTCCCCATCCTCGTCCGCTATTCGCAGAGCTCCTTACCTGGTGGACAGTGACACCCTGAAGACGGCTTCGGGAGGGCCTCCCGGCGCCTCCGAGAGTGGAGCTTCCATTTCTGCAAAAGGAGACAGAGGAGAGGAGTCATGGAAATGGAAGGCCAAGCCCTGGGAAGGGTCTGCGGGCTGGTGGGGATGGAGGGGGAGAAAGGGCCGCCTGGGGGCTGGCAGGAGGACTGTTCCGGGATCAAAGACTGGCCATGGGCGTCTGCGTAATAAGAAGCAGATGGAGAAGGTCCCATCTAGGGAATCTCAGTGTCTGATGTCTTAGGAGTGCTCTTAAAGAAATTAACCCCAACCCCAGGGCCCTATAAACCAGCTGTGGCCTTCCTGCACCCCACCATCATGGGCACAATGACCTGCTTTTCTCGGCTCTCTGCTAATTGTTTCCTGTCTAGGTCTGGGCTCCTGATTGATCCCGGTGTCAGGGACAGTGACTGTTTTTCTGGGGTCCCTCACAGCCAGGCCCAGGCAGGCTGGTCAGGGGTAGGGGATAGGGGGCTGAGCAGGCCGCCTGCCCCGCTCTCGAACCTCTTCTTTGCAAATCATTGAACCAATCAGGAAGGCCCCAAGGAAGTGGCAACAAGTAGACCGGGACACCTCCTGCTCCCCAGGAGCTGCCATTTCCACGGTGGCGGACAGACAGGTACACGGCCGCAAGCACCAGGGCCTGGGCTGCCTGCTTTTCAAAGGGCAGCACGCTGAGCCACACAGGGCGGGCCCCACTCGCACAGGGGTTGCAAGCAACGCGTCCAGGAAGAGGCTGCCGAGGTTCATGTGCAGTTGTCAGACCCTGGGCAGATTCGAGTCCCTACGTCACCGGGTTCATGGGCGGACTGGGATGGTCGATGCATGGAAGGGAAGGTGCCTGACACCCGGAGGGCACTTGTGATCCTCGAGTTACAGGGGAGGAACCCAAGGCGCAAGGCGGGGCGGGGGGCAGGGAGACGAGTACGGCCAAGGTCAGAGGTGGACAGCGGCACCGTGCTCTCTGATGCTAGCCTAGCAGCGAGAACCTGGTAGCTCCCAGGCCACGTTGGCCTATAGATGTATTTTATTTGGTTCCTACAGTGGAGGATGTATTTTATTTGGTTCCTACAGTGGTTTGTTTCCCCCCCCCCCCATTGGATCTGTTTCCAGCAGTTTGAAGTGACTGATTTCACATGTAGACCTGGCCACTGGGGGGCCTGTCCCGCGGCTCACAGTTATTGACTATGACCAGAATACTGAAGTCCCTGCCATAGGAATCGGCCACCCTGCCATAAACATTTCTCCATCATTGGCCTCCTCACTGGCAGAGCCTGAATTTCTAGTGACACAGACCCTTGACATTCCCACGGCTTCGTGACAGCCATGAGACTCTAGCACAAGTTAGATGCCATGGTGCACCTTCCAGGCCTCGCCCACTGGCCTCGCTTTTATTCACCGCCACGATCCAGATGAGAGCCCCGCAGGCAGACGGTGTCTCCCTGGCCCATCAGCTCAGCTCGAGGCCCCTGCTTCTCCAGCCTTCCACGCTCCCAGCCCAGCACCTCTCCCCCCACGCCCCTGTCAACGGACGGTCCTGAGAGAAAAGCAAGCAGAAGAGGCCTGCAGAGGCTCCCGCCACCAGGCGACCTGGCCACCTGTGCTGTGACCGCACCTGCCCCTTCTCTCTGCTCCTCCCACGCGAGGCCAAGCGTCCAGCTGCGCACGGGGCCTTCCCCACCCGCCTGCCTCAGCAATGGTCTCTGGACTCCAGCCCTGGCTCGCATCAGGCTCCGTCTTCTCTGTAAAGGGCCAGCGAGTGAATGTTCCGGGCTGTGTGAGGCACACGGTGACACAACTCCTCAGCTCTACTGTTGGAGGTGAGAGGCAGCCACAGAAAACTCGAAAACCAAAGAAGCACAGCTGCGTTCCCATAAAGACATATTTACACAAACAGGCTTCGGGCGGGATGCAGTGGTCACTTACCCACTCCTGACATCATCACTGGGCCAACATGCTGGTGTTCCTCCCACCATGAAAAAGAAAGGAAAAGAAAAATCCTCTCCTGACCAAGCTCTGTCCTGGGCAAACTCCTCCTCTCTCTCTCCTGGAGCACTCCCGCCGGGCTCCTACTCGCCCTCCGCCCGGTACTATCCCCCAGGTCACCGGTGACCTCGGTGCTGCTAAGCCCAGGGGACTGTCCTTCTCATCCCAGCCTGTCACAGTGTTTGCTAGTCCTGCCTTCTCCCTGACACACTTTCCTCACTGGGCAGCAGGATGCCCCTCTCCCAGTTTCCCTCCTGGCACTCTGTGCTCCTTCTATCTCCTCTGCCGGTTGCTTCTCATCTCTGTGGAGGCCGCAGGGTCCAGCCTCACTGCTTTCCTCTCTGCCCTGGCTCCTGGGGACCCTCACCCCGCCTCATGTCTTCAACGCCATCTGTAGGTGACTATGCCACCCTCCCTGCACCTCTAACCCGGATCTTCCTCCAGACCCAGACGCACATATCCAGCTGCCTACTTGACATCTCCATTGATAGGATCTCAAAATGAGCTCTGCAAAACCGGACTCCTCATATTCTGTCCCCACCACCCCCAGGCCTGCCCCTCTGCTGTCTTCCTTGTCATAGGGAATGGCGACTCCATCTTGCCAGACCTTGAGATCATCAGGGATGCCTCCTTCTCTCTCACTCCATGCACATTTGGTCAGCAACTCCGGCTCTCTACTTTCTAGACACATCTAGGATCTGACCCCTTTCCACCACGTCCACACTACACCCAGTTCAAGCCTGGTCATCTCTGGCCTGGTCACGGCGATAACCTTTTGATGAGTCCCCCTGCCTTTGCCCCACAGAGCATTCTCAACACGGCCACCAGGGGGCCACACAGGCTCCTAGATACTCCTGCGCATGCCTGGCTTTCTCCTACCTCAGGGCCTTTGAACTTGCTGGCCTGCCTACCTGGGATGTTCATTTCCTGGCTAACCACCATCTTGCTCTCAGTGAGGCCTCCGCTGCCCCCAGCGCCCTCCTGCAATATACTTGCTATCCTTCTTCCCTGTTTTATCTTTTTCCTCTGGATTTTGTTGTATTGTTGCTTCATTTATCTTGCTTACTGTCTACTGCAATCACTAGAAAGTAAGTTCCAGGGTGCCTGGGTGGCTCAGTTGGTTAAGCGACTGCCTTCGGCTCAGGTCGTGATCCTGGAGTCCCAGGATCGAGTCCCGCGTCGGACTCCCTGCTCAGCGGGGAGTCTGCTTCTCCCTCTGATCCTCCCCCTCTCATGCTCTCTCTCTCTGTCTCATTCTCTCTCTCAAATAAATAAATAAAATCTTAAAAAAAAATAGAAAGTAAGTTCCACAAGGACATGGATATTTTGGTCTGTTTTATTCACTGCCATATCCCCAGTGCCTAGAACAAGGCCTGGCATATGGTAGGTGCTCAATAAATAGCTGTTGCTTACAAATCAGGAGACTTCACATAAAGGTCTGGATTTTTGGTCTCTCTTGTACAGTGGAAGGATCTGGTGATACTGGGCCATGGTGATGACTGGGTGAGGCTGAGTGATAGCTGCCCCTGTTAGGTAGGTGGGTGTGTGCTGCCCAAGTCACCACAGTACCCTCTCCCTGGTCAGCTTCACCTACTTAGCCCACCAGCCTGGCCCCCTTAGGCATCTGAGTTGGAGGCTCCTGGTGGGACATGCCCAGGCTGAGGCTCAGGGTGGGTAGAAAACCTTCTAAGGCCCCGGTGTGGACCCTCAGCCACCCTGGACAGAGCAGCTTTCCCGCTCCACCCCTGCTGGCGGCCAGGGCCTCCTGGAATGCCCTGCATGGCCAGAGCCGAAACAGCACCCGCCTGATCTTTGCAGCTATTAAAATGCCTGTATCAGTATCAAAGGGAAAATGCCAGGCGGCTACTCACTCCCCCCAGAGAATGCGGAGAGGCCTGGCCTTGGGTTTCTCCCTGCGCTCGGTCCCAGGGCTCTTAAAGGGCTCAGGCTCTACCTGGGCCTCCGTAATAGGTGGGCGGCTCCAAGTCTTGGTGTGGAGGATGGAGCCCAGAGCAGGTGACTCTGCACTCCACAGCTGGGACCTTGACCTCTGGGGGAATCTGTAAAATGAGGCTGTTGCCCCCCAGCCAGCCGCCTAAGTGTTGCTGGGGAAAGTGCCTTGGAAACCATAAAGCACTTACCAAGAGGAATTATTAAATACGTTACTATTAATAATAATAGCTACACATATTGAGCAGTATGTATCAGGCACTGTGCTAAGTATTTGGGTGGAAAATGTCATTTAATAGTTAATTTTTGATATTATTAGTGTATGACTCGTATCAGGACCCACCTGCCCTTGGAGGCTGGGGTAGGACTCTATTTGGGGTTAGCACAGACAGCTTCAAACTCTGCTGAAGGATCCACTACACGCAGAGCTGGGCAGTGTTGATATGGGCCTGCGCTACATTTGGGAGTACCAGGACCTTGGGATCTGCTCCCAGCTCTCCTGCTGTGTATTAAGCAAGAGATATAATCCCTCCAGACTTCGATTTCCTCATCTATAAAATGGGGCTAATATCAGTTAACCACTAGACTACAGAGGACGGACGGAGGGATAAAACGAGATGAGATCAAAAAACAAAGAGAGTGTCCAGATGTGAAGAACGG
This sequence comes from Halichoerus grypus, assembly GCF_964656455.1. Taxonomy (NCBI): domain Eukaryota; kingdom Metazoa; phylum Chordata; class Mammalia; order Carnivora; family Phocidae; genus Halichoerus; species Halichoerus grypus. The sequence continues at coordinate 55,372,008 of NC_135718.1, forward strand.
TGAGCACCTGCTCTGCTAGCTTGTTTTCCTTGGTGGCCAGGTGAAGGCCCCTTCTCTCTTGAGCTGGTCCCAGGCCTGTCTCCTCCCATCTGCCACAGTGAGGCTGGCCCGGCCTCAGGCCCTGCTGGGGACATGTGGTCAAGTCTCCTGCCATGCTCCTGTTCCTGGGAAACACCGAACCCCTCTTCCTGGAAGAGGGAGGGAGAGTGAGGGTCCTACCTGCCTGCCACCCTGCCCTTTGAGGACTAGAGGCTGAAAAAAGGAGCTGCCCATTGAAATGACCACATCGAGCAAAGCTCCAGTCCCTGCAGCAGCGTCTGATTACAATGCCTGGCACAGAGTGGTGCTCGATGCCATCTGCTAGAGCCCTTTTCATTACCCCTCACCATACTGCTGAGCCGGCGCCCCGTGGGAGACCAAGCCAGCTTTTTGAGGGCAGGGCCTGGTCTGGTGTTTTGATCCACACTTGAACTGAATGAATCACGTTGAGGTCCGCCCCCTAGCACCCATCCCTGGGGTGCTAGGGGGACGTAGGCTTCGGGAGCATTTGGATGGATGGAGATGGGAGAGGGAGGGCATTCCGGTGAGGAGCAAAGGCTCAGAGGCAGGACAGAAGCTGTTAGGGGCCAGCCCCTGGGCCCAATCGCAGGGACGGCAAGAAGGGGCTGGCCCCACAGACCAGCTTTGTTAAGGGGACAGGCCCATGGGCAGCTGCATGCCCCGGAGCACAGGCAGATCAGCGCAGGAAAATCAAAACGGAGGAAATTGAGACACTCAACCCACATCCGCCCAAACTGGACTCACCCGGTCTGCCCTGGGGGCCGGGAGGGGGTGCCATGGGGTGCGCCTGGGGAACTGTCTTCTTCCTCCCTCCACAATTCTCTTTGTGCCACAGACCTGGCACCCGATCACAGACTCCCAGGGCCATGACACAGGGGCCCGAGGGTCCGCCAGTTGCCACGGGCTGTCTCTGCCCCTGTTTCAGCAGACCCACACAGCCTGTGGCTCCGGGCTCTGCAGATCAGAAGAAGTCGGGGGAAGGAGGTGAATGCCCCTGTGTGAGCTTTCCAACCTTCTTATGAGAAAGTCCTTCCTTTCAGCTAAGCTCCGGCCCTGCTGCTGCCTCGGAGAGTCAGGGAGTGGGGCCCTGGAACGATGTAAATGGGCGTGGGAGCCAGGCTGGCACAGGGCCGGAGACCACAGGTTCAAGGGGCCTGGGGTTTTCTCGCGACCCGGTGCAGGATGAAGCAGAGTCCCGGACACGGAGCAGTGAGGGGCTGGGGTGAGAGTGCTGGAGTGGAAGCCAAGAACCTCTTCCCTCCTTCCCTCCTTGCAGCAAATGGGTGTTGAGCATCTATGTAGATGGGAGCCATGCAAAGTGCCAGGACATGCGGGAGCAGAGCAGACACAGAGGCAGCCCCGGGGCCCTTACTCTCCAGGCAGGGGCACACGGAGTCTACAAACCACACACACCGACCAACTGCCACTGTCATCGAGCTCTGGTGAGCAGGGGTGAGGCTCTCCAGGCTGGTTCATCGTGGGGAAGTGACGGCAAGGTGGAGACGTGAGGGTGACCAGCAGCACACCCAGGGGAGGGCCCAGGCGCAGGGAAAACGGCTGACACCTGACACCATCATGGGCTTCTTATGACACAGGCAGGGCTCCTGCCTAGATGAATCCATTCTGCACTCCCAGCCACCACTCTGAAGGAGGAACTGGAGACAGGGAGGGACGGACTGACTTGCATAGTGACAGGCAGCCGGTGGGGGGTAAGGGGAGTGGGCAGAGGCAGGATCGGAACCAGGAAGCCGGGTTCAGAGCCCAGGTCCCTCCACTGCACACCTGTGATGGGGGGGGTGGTGCGGGGCGGGGGCGGGTTTGACTCTTTCCAGGAGACGGCCATACTGATTACTGGAGGGCCAGACACTGCTCAAAGCACTCATTTTACCTTTTTAAATTCTAAAAACAGCACTCAATAAAAGGGAGATACTCTTCATTATCATCACCCCATTTTTTAGAGGGACAACCCAAAGCACAGAGAGGTTAAACAACTCGTCCAGCATCACACAGCCAGGAACCAGCCGAACTGGACTTGAACCCAGCAGTCTGGCTCTGCAGTCTGTGCTCCTAACTATGCCAGGGTACGGCCACGTGGCTGGACTCTGAAAGCGGGGGAAGGGGAGCTCTGAGGCAAGAGAGGGGGCAAGGGCCCAAGCTCTTCAGGCCTCCTGGACCACATTAAGAAATTTATTTATTTATTTATTTATTTATTTATTAAGATTTTATTTATTTATTTGACAGAGAGAGACACAGTGAGAGAGGGAACACAAGCAGGGGGAGTGGGAGAGGGAGAAGCAGGCTTCCCGCGGAGCAGGGAGCCCGATGCGGGGCTCGATCCCAGGACTCTGGGATCATGACCTGAGCCGAAGGCAGATGCTTAACGGCTGAGCCACCCAGGCGCTCCCACATTAAGAAATTTAGTCTCTGGCCTGAGAACAATAGGAAGTTACTGAAGAGCTGTAATTAGGGGAATGTGGTGACTATTTAGAGCTTTTGAAAGATCACCCATGTTGCTGTGTGGATACTGAAAGGGACAGGGCAGAGTGAACGGGAGCAGGCGAGTTAGGAGGCTCCTGCCACAGCCCAGGAGACTGTGGGTAGCCGGCTGGGGAAGGGCACACAGTGACAGAGAGAAGGGGACAAGTCTGCAGGAGGCTGAATGGTGCAGGCGGCCGGGCCTGGAGTAGGTGGAGCTGGAGATCAGCACCTCTCCAGATGAAGGGGTCTGGGGAGGGGCGGGCTTCCTGTTCAGTTTAGCGTGTTGAGTTTGAGGTGCTTTCAAGACATGCTGGAGGGGTGGGGTGGTAGGTGTCAAGAAGGGTCTGGTGCTCGGGCGCCTGGGTGGCTCAGTTGGTTAAGCGACTGCCTTCGGCTCAGGTCATGATCCTGGAGTCCCGGGATCAAGTCCCACATCGGGCTTCCTGCTCAGCAGGGAGTCTGCTTCTCCCTCTCACCCTCTTCTCTCTCATATGCTCTCTCTCTCTCTCATTCTCGCTCTCTCAAATAAATAAATAAAATCTTTAAAAAAAAAAAAAAAAAAGAAGGGTCTGGTGCTCTGACAAGATGAAGAACATACACTTTATAGCCGGAACAGTCAGCTGCATCGGGTAGTGAGCTCCCTGTCACGGGGGGGGGGGGGGGTGTAAGCCTGAGAACCAGTGATGTTGTGGGAAATTCCTGGTATAGTTCATGGCTCCCTTTCCTCCAACACTCTGATTCTATGGAGTGGGGGAGAGGCTGCAGGTAGCAGGACCATCCTCTGACCTCCCATATCTCTGAGTCTTCCCCTACCCCCAGGAAACCACAAAGGCCAGCTCACAGGGACTAAGGCTCTTCCTGGAAGAGCCCCAGCTAATGCCCCTTTAACCAGCCCCCTTTCTGCATCCTTGTCCCCAGAGGTCCCCCTTCCCATCCTGCCATCCAGGCCACCTTGTCAGAGCATGACCCGATGCAGAACACCTCCCCATGACAGCTTAGTGGCACCTTCCTGGGGCATCTTCAGCGTAATAGGCAAGTCCAGGAGTGGAGTCCCCTGGATGGCAGAACCCCGGGCCCTGCAACAGCTTTCCTGGGGAAGATGTGTCCTCTGGGGCCAGCAAGGCCTCCCCTGTTGTAACTGAACCAACAGAGAGGCGGGAGCCTCGTGGCGGGAGGGCAGGCTGGACAGGGGAAGTCTGAGCAAAGGGCCTGGGGGCACTGAAGAGGCCAGAGGCTGGGGTGGGCAGGGGTGTGGAGGGGAGGAAAAGGGGCTGAAGAGGCAGCAGAGGCCCAGGCTGTGTGGGCTCTAGCCACGCGGGGCTTCAGGAAAGCCCACAATAGGCTCTAAGAGAGGAGACAGGGGCCCCGGGTGCCCCTGGAAGGCTGCGCCCAGCCTCTCAGGCAGGCAGTTCCTCCCCTTTGTGTGTGGCTTGCCCTTGCCCTTTGAAGGGGAGCCCCTGCTGCCAGCAGCCTTATCCCCACCCTTTTGGCCACAAAGAATTTTCTGCAGGGAGGCCCCCACCCAGAGCAGGGGGCATTTGGCATGCAGATGGGAGGTGGGGGCGGGGGGGGGGGGGAGTCAGCCTGGAGCTGCTGCCAGACTCTGCAGGCAGCCAGACAACACCCAGGAGAGCGGGGGACCCCTGTCTGCCCCAGCCTTCCCAGGCCCTTCCCAGATCCCGGCCTCAGTTTCCCGGAGAAGCCTGCTGACGTCCTTTACTCACTGAGGACTCTACAAGCTGCTTCTGAAAGGGGCATAACCCCACTGAAGTAGGTGGGGGGATTCCTGAGGCTTCTGAAACCTTCCTTCTGGATGGCAAACCCTCCGTTGATGTGATTTTTCAAAAACAAAACAGAACAAGCCCCCAGTCAACCCCCTTCTTTAAGCCCCCTCGACTTTCAAACTGTGCAGCGCGTGGTAGCGCTTTTATTGACACCTCTTGTGACCCTCGTGACTGCCAGCCCCGGCCTCTCGGCGCTGCTTGGGACCCGGGGAGGGGTCTGGGTTCAGATGCACAGGATGCCCGGGCATGGGGCCACAGCTAGATTCTGTGTCCTGCCGTCCCCGGGGCTGCCAGCCACGGGGCTTGTTAAACACCTCACTGCAAGACCCTTGCCACGGGGATTCACTTTGGGATTTGGGGCAGGGGGTCAGCCTTGGCGTGTTGTACTGCTCCCCAGGGAGCTGGGCCAGGTCTTTGAAGGTGTGCAGATGTGAAGAAGGGAGAGTAACTTTAAATAGAGTTTAGTTGTTGTAGAGCTTCTACTCCTGTTTTGCTCTAAGGAGGCACTTGGGTGCATGGACAGCCAGCCAGACATGGATTGTACCGTAAGGGAGTTGGGAGGTAAGGGGAACAAAGAGAAAGCAAGGGCAGGGTGATTACCAGGAACTGGGGTTGGGGCTTAGGCAGAAACTTCTGCCAGATGGACTAGCCTCTGCCACGGGGTGAAACCCAGATTTGGTGCTAAGCTTTCAGTGTCCAAGAGACAAGACCGATCCATCCCTCCTGGGAAGCCAAGCATTCTGGAAACCAAGGCTGGACAGGGATTTTCCTAAGGCTCCTCCTCACCGAGGCCTGATGTCACAAATGGTGTCCCCTGCGTCATTTTACAGCAAAGACCGTAATGCAGGCCTGATGCCAAGTCAGTTCGGTCACCACCACCTCTGCGGGAGCTGAACCAGACTGAACGGGTCCCTAGCCCCTGGTCTCTACGACCTGCCTCAGCTGACCTAGTAGGGAATGGACTTCATACAGATGGTGTATACTAGTGGCTTCAGAGTGTCAGCTCTGGGGCCAGACTGCTTGGGTTCAAGGCCTGGCTCTGCTACTTGGAGCTGTGTGACCTTGGGAAAGTCACTTCCCTTCTCTGGGACTCCATTTTTCTCTTCTGTAACAATATAAAATAAAATAGAAAATAGAAAAAAATATCAATATATAACCACTTCAGAGGATCATTTTGAGAATTAAATGAATCAATAGATGGTAGAAATCTTTGAACAGTGCTCAATAGATATTAGGTATTAATAAAAGTTATGGACAAGGTACAACAACCCCATCTTACCTCCTCCTCCAATGCTGAGGGAGGTGGTCATGATTACAGCTGCCATTAACTGAATGATTTCATTTAATTCTGCAACCACCCCGTGAGGAGGATGTTGGCATCCCCATTTTCCAGATCAGGACCCTGAAGCTCAGGTCACATGACCAGCGAGTGGCAGAGGTCCAAGTGACATCACATGCTGTGGGCTTGCCTACTTTACTCTTTTGCCCAAACCAAAAATGTGCCGGGCAGTCTGGGCAGGTGAAGAGGAAGCTCCCGACCGTTGGGCGTAGGGGATGGGAAGGGATGGACGCCCCCAGCTGCTCTGTCCAGTTGGGAACCCAGCCCACTGAGCCATCCCCACTCTCCCAGCCAGCACCAGGGTGCAGCCCTGACTTAGCAGGAGTTCATCCTTTCCTCTCTGCTGGTTGCTGGGAAACACCCACCTCCAGGGGGCGGCCCTGAGCAAACGCTGAGCCTACAGCTGGGTCTGGGGTCAGGGTGTGGGGAGGGCAGCCAAGGGAGATGACTTCACCAGCCTCTAGCAGAGGGACCTTAAACCATCAACGAAGTGGTGAGGGCTGCCTACTACGTGCAAAGTCCTGGGTGAGGCTCAGTAAGGGACCTGGTGACCGTGGGCCCTTCTCTCCCACTGGATTGTGTGTGATCAAATGCAGAGACAAGATATTTAAAGGCAATAGAGAGGAGAACACACTGCACAATGAGCTTAAGGCTGAGCCCTGGATGGCAATTAGATGCACATTGACTCTAACAGGGAGTGGTAGTCTGGAGTCTGTGTTGAGAAGGATTCTGAGGTCCATCTAGGCTCACGGGGAGTGTGTTGAGGGCTTAGGAATGGCTGCTTTGATTCTGGGACGAGAGAAGTCAGCACACACCATGTCTACATTTTCCTTCTCTGAGCTGGATGTTTGGCATGGCCAGCAAGTTCTGCAGGAAGTCAGAGCAGGGAGAGAGCCCATTTAGGGTTGGAGTGGTCTGGGGAAGGTTTTCCAGAGGGTGCTGGCGCAAGTTGAAAATGATTAGGAGTAAGGGGGAAAAGGCATCTTTCTGAGAGTGTCAAACAGTGAGACTATGCTTAAGGCAGATGGCATCTTGTCTCAGATGCTTTGACGTTCCCACCACCTTCCTATGAGGGGTGGCTACTTAATGAGGTCCTCAGTTTGGTTCGGAGCTACCTGCTAGTTTTAAGGCCTTCGGAGAAGCTGTAAAACGTTAACAACTCCCCCTGGCGTTATCTGTAATAAATATTGCTTTGTATTTTTCTTTTAACTGAGAGTCAAGAAATTGCTCTTGATCTTGAACACCAACTCTCACTACTTAGTGATAGCTTCCTGGAGCAGTGTTGAGAAGGATTCTGACACTGTACATAAGCTCAATGGGAAAGTGTGCTGCAATTGATTAGCAATGTCTGCTGAGGCCAGGGAATGGAGTGAAGCACACGCGGCATGCCCAGTCTTTACCACCACTTGACCAGACAACTAACTACATGGGAGGGAGAAGGTGTGGTGTGGAACCTGGTTGCAGAGACTTCAGACCAGTTTTCTTAGAAAACAGAAGAGAGGGGGCTGGGACTGAGGGGCTCTGAGGATCTTCCCTCCATTAACTCCCCACAAGATCACTCATGCACTGATACACGCAGAGTCAGACGCAGTGGAGGCTGGCTTCATGGCTGGCTGCATGCGCAGGTGCTTGGATCCAGGGTCTATCTGATTCCCGAGGCCCAGGTCACACCGCAACAGCACATACATCCCCCGTAAGGCCCCACTGCCATCCCCGTTCCAGCATTTCCATCCTAGGGGACTGAGATAGGACTCCCCCATCTGGAGCCCAGTCTTTCAGACACCGCTTTGATCTTTCCCATGAATGCTCCTCTGGAAAAAAAAAAATCAATAAAAGGCCCCTGTACACACCCTATAAATGGGAGACATTTCTGTTACAGTGGTGGGATTGTTGTTTTTAGGGATGAGAGAGTCTGCCCCAGGTTCCTCAACATTTTAGCCTGGAAGCTTCAACACCCCCCAACCCCCAGGAAATTCCTGGAGGTGGAAAACGCCCTTAACACCCAAAGGATTAGATCATTGATAGCAGGTTGGAGGGTACAGTGACATCAGTCTTCTCATCTGTAAAATGGGATGATGAGAGTGTCCACCCCTTAGGGAGGCTGTGAGGATTGGAAGAGGTATCACGCACAGCATTGGCTGCCGGATGTACCATATAAACGTGAGACACTCCCATCAGGGAAGGCCGTTACTCTTACTGTCAGGGAAGGGGAGTCTGCCGGGCATCCCCCAATGCCCACCTGGAAGGTGGCTGCTGACTCCCATTGCTCCCCCTTGGCCGACAACATGGACTTGGCTATTCTCAGCTCCAGACCCTTCTCTTTCACAGCACACCTGCTGCCCAGCCCTGGGTGACATCTGATTTCCTCCGTTTGGGACATTCCAGTTCCTTTCTTTACAGCAAGCAAACCAAGCAACAGGCAGCTGGAGCGCTCATTAAGGGTCCCAGCCCAGGAGAGAGGCACTGATGGGGGAGGAGTGGGGGCCTGAGGTCTGGAAGCCACACTGCCAGCTCCCCGCAAGCTGGCTCCCCGCCCCCGTCCTCCTCTCCCCGCCCTGACCCTCCCCTCCCAGTGGCCAGGCCGCTCAGATCCAGGCCTTCTGCTCGCATCTGCCTCTGGACTGCCTCCTTCCAGGCTCCTCTCCCACTGGGTCCCCTCGGCCTGGCCTTCCGCCCGCCTCCCAGATTTGGTCTCTGCCCGGCACACTGCTTTCCCCGCTGGGATGGGTGGTGTGCATGTGCCCCTGGGATCCGGCCTCCAGGCCACCGAGTAGGCTGTGGGCTTCCCCAGGACTGCCCTGTCCAATGCCCTTCTTCCGTCCTTCAGGGAGTGGCCCAGGTCCACCTGCTCCAGCATGGCTTGCCTGCCCCAGATCCTGCGGAGCCCTCTGGGAGCACTCCTCCCATCCTGGGCCTGGCCTTCGGTGGTGGCACCTTCTAGTGCATCCTCCTACCTGCCATATCCCGAGAGTCTCACAGCAGCCCCAAGAGAAGGAACCTGAGGTTGGGGGGTGGCATGGCTTGCCGAAGGCCACATGGCTGGCAAAGCCCAGCCAGAACCCTGGTTTGGGACCCCGACACTCCTGGGGTGCCTATGCACCCTTCAGAGAAGGAGCCCTCTGTAAGTCCGTGCCACAGAATCACTCTGTTAACAAAACTGCCTGCCCGGCTCTCCTCGGCCTTTTCTTCTCACTGGCTTTCCTCCGGTCAACCTTCTCTCTTCTCTGACTCTCCGCTTCCTCACCTTTGCTCTTTGCTCCGACTTGGAAGAGCACACGTAGGAAAGAGAAGGCCTAGGGTGGAGGGAGGCCTTGAGTTGCTCCAAGACACCTTTGCTGGCCCAGAAGTGGCTTGCTTCTAGTGCAATGCTGTCCTACAGAACTTTCTACGATCATGCAGATGCTCTCTGCCTGCACTGTCCAACTGGTAGCCACTAGCCTTGGGTGTCTCTTGAGCACTGACCTGAAAGGTGGTCAGTGTGACTGATAAACTTGATTTTAAATTGTACTTGATTTGAATTCATGTAAGGATAATGAGTCACATGTAACTGTATGGGACCGTGCAGCCCTTTGAGCGTCATTTCATGAAGCCCGGACTGTAGGTCCCTGTGCCAGCCTCTCGTTTGGCCTTCCTGCTCTGCCCTGCTCTCCCTCCCATTCTAGAGACACAACTGCCCTCCTCAAGCCCTTCCATGACTCCTCAGTGCTCTCACATAGATCTAACGTCTCCGAGGCCCCTGTTGACTCAGATGCCCTGGCCCTCTCCAGCCGAATCTTCCACCACTCCATTCCCCAAGGCCAACCCCTCCCTCTGGCTTCCAACCTTCAGACTCTGTTCCCTTTGTCCCTTGGAACAAAGCCCCTCCACTCATCCCCTTTGGCCTGGAAGTCTCCGATTCACCCTTTAAGACATCACTCGAAAATCGCTTTCCCAGCAAGCCTCTGCCCTCACGTAGGCTGCATGTTAATACATTCCCCAGACCTCCTCGGCTCCCGTCACCCTAGCATTTTTCACATGACAGGGTCACCGCCTGGGTCTTCTTTGTGCCCTATTTGCCCGTGAGTAGGAGGGCAGAAGTGTGTCCCCTACGATGCCTGATCCACAGCCGGCTCTCAGGAAACACTTGCTGCCTGACTGAATGAAAACGGACAGAGGAAGGAAGCAGGACATAGTGAAGAGCACTGGAAGTGGGGTCAGGAACTTGGGTTCCAGTGCTGGATCTCGCCATGTGACCGGGGTAACCCACAGCCCCTCTGTGGGCCTTCATTTCCCCATCTGTAAGATGGGGGTCAGGTCAGATGCTCTGGCAGATGAGAGGTCTAGAAGTCAGTGGGTGCAGCGGACGCTATGGTTGGCAGACGAGGAATCAGCACGTCCAGTAACACTGTCAGTCCCCAGGCCCTTCGAGCATGAGACTTGACAGGGCTAAGTCTCAAGGGGAGGAAGCAAGGATCTGCGGCATGCCCTGGCCAGCAGCGGGGGCCGGGGAGGGGAGAGGATGGAGAGAGGCACTGAGCGGAGCTCCCGGGTCAAATGCTTGCCCCTCAGCTGCCAGGGCCCCTGAGATTCCTGGGGGAGCCCTCGCTGCCCTGACACCATCTCCACCACCCTGCCAGTCCCACATGCGCTCTCAGACAGCTAGCAGAGGGCGCTGGCTTGCGCTGCTGAGTGCAGACACTTCCCAGGGGACTTGCGGGTGGCCTGGCAGAGTCCTGGATCCCCTGGGTCCTGGCAGGGCATGGGAATGAGCTGCCGGCAGCACTGGGACCACCCTCTCTGCTCTGGTCCTGTGACCTCCCTCTCCTTGACCACACCAGAGAGCCTTTGCCTGGCAGTGCAACCCTAGAGGAGCCCGGCTGCAGGGCACCGGAGCCTCGGGCCAGAATGGCCATAGCGCCCACCACAGTTAGAACTGGGTTCCCATGCTAACCACCATCGCAACCAGTTTGTGAGCTCAGAGGGGTGAGGGTGTCTGCTGCAGGTCGCATAGCTTCTAAGTAGCAGAGTGGGGATAAAAACCTTCTACCTGCTCTTTATTGTTCCACAGCCCCTCGGACGAAGGAAGAGGGCCCCCCCAGTTCTTCCTCAGGGAAACCTTCTTTGGCCAGCCCGTTCTAGAACCTCTTCCCAGACCACTGCAACCCTCGCCAGTGGGTCCTCTCCTTCATTTGGGTCCTGGATCCCTTGTGCTGTCCCGAGTCTCCTGAGTCACTAGGACTCCCATTCGAACTGGCCAGTTCTTCCTCTGGTGGCACCAATAAGGCTGCCTGTCCCTCCTTCCTGGGGGGGGGTGGGGTGGGGAGCTCTCTTCATGTACTCCTAAGATCGCCATGGCTAAGCAACACTAATGGCTTTTAAGCTACTTAGGTTCAAGGACATTTCAGAAGGGGGGAAAGCTCAGCATCCTCTTCCCAGAAAAACACACAAACATAAAATGATGGGGACCATTCGAGGGGACCAGGGATAGGAAATGTGGCTTAGAAACAAGAGGGTATGGGCTTATTCGAGCCCCAGGACAGCAGAATCAGGGAGACCCACACCTGGGCCCTAGCGGTCTGGGGCAGTGGGCAGGGACCAGGACACCACTCCCTGCAAGGACAGCCCCGTCTGTCCCCCTCGACCCCTTGGATGACTCACTCCCTCACTCTCTCTTCCCCGCTGAACATGGCAATAAAAGTCAGGCAACGCTGATCCTCAAGGGATGGATGCGAGGGCCGCGGGGGCCCAGCAAGCCTCCGCCAGGGCCCCCGGGCACACATCCGCCGCGTGGGCGCTGGGCGGCCCTCACACGGCCCTGGCGGGGTGCCGGGCGGGAGAAGCGGGGCCTGGCAGCTTCCGCGCGCCTCGCCTTCCTCCACCTGCCCCGCGCGCCCAGGCGCTCTCAGCGCAGGCCGTGGGGGGCGCCTGCGGGCCGCGGGAGCTCAGGGGTCCCACGCAAGCCGCCGGGGTCCTCGGGGTCCTCCGAGGCCCCGCAGGGCAGCGTCCTTCCCCGCCCCCACGCACCCGCAGACAGCCCCTGCGGGGCCCGGGCGCTCCGCGCCGCCGGGAGGAGAGCAAGCGCCCGCGGGCGCCCGCTGGTCGAAAGTTTGGAGGCTGCGCGAGGGGGCGCCGCGGGGAGGGATAAAAGCCAGCAACAAAGAGCACAGACCTCATCCAGCAGTTGGTTGACTCGTCCCAAAATAGCCGTCTCCATTTGCTGCTCCCCACGCTCCGCTTCCAGGCGCAGCACCCGGGCCTGCAGCTCGGCGGTCCGAAAGTGGGCGAGCAGGCTGAGCGCCAGCGAGCACAGGGCCAGCGCCAGCAGCCCGCACGACCCCGGGCTCGGCAGCCGCGCGCAGCGCTCGGCCGGCGCCGCCGCCAGCGCCACCGCCGCGGGCGCGCCCGGCTCCCCGGGGCCGCGGGCACCGGCGGCTGCCGCTCTGCGGGCGCGCTCCGCTACCATCCCCTCGCGTCTTGAGAACCAATAAATAAATAAATAGAATAAATAAAGGCGAGAGCCGCTTCCCCGAGGCGCGATCCGAGCTGCTGGCAGGGGGAAAATGTCCCTTTCCTTTGCTCCCGGCAGGGGATGGAAAAATTAGCGGCAGGAGGGGGAAAGCCGAAAAAAACACAACCAGCGGTAATCGGGGTGCACCCAGGTGAGAAGAAAGTTACTTCGAAGAACGTTCCAAGTCCAGGAAAGTTAGGGGAATCTGGACGGCTCTCCTTCTCTCCGCCCCGTTTTTCCCTTCAAGTGTCTGCAGAGTCCTGGAGTTGGTTCTGCGCTGTCCGTCCTTCTTGGTGTCTCGCGTCTCCCGGGCGAGCCGGTTTCAGTCCCGGGGCGAAGGGGCGCGCATGGAGGGCCCCATGGGCAGAGGTGGGTCGTGGCCGCTGCCGAGGAGCGTTGGGGCCGATTCCGGCGCCTCTGTAACTTGACACACTAGCTGCGGCTGAACGGATCGGATGAGCAATCCGTGCTACTTCCCAAACTAATCTCTCCCACCCCCCTCCCTCCTCCTCCTCCCCTCTTCTCCTCCACCTCCTGCGGGGCCGACGGTTTGGATTTATTTATTTATGCAAACTCGCCCGGGGTGGGGGGCGTGGTGTGCTGGGCCCGCTGCCCCAACCCGCCGGCCCGAGAGCCCCTCTCCCGCGCTCCCTGTCCCCTTTGAAGTGACACTTGGGGTTATTTATAGGCAGGAAGGGGGTGTGGAGTGGAGCGGGGGCTTTACTTCTCTCCCTTTCTCCGGATTCACACCGAGGGACCTCTGCCTTCCACCAAAGTCACGGGGCCAGGATCACTCTGCTTTCCGAAAAGTTGGCAAAGGCAGCCTTAGGGATCCTCCAAGGAGCGTGGCTGTGTTCTTGTCGGGCACCTGGATGGATTTCTAGATCTTCAGCAGGACGATCTAAATCCCTTCGGCCACCATTGCTCCCACCCCCAGGTGTCTTGGGTCTCATCCCCTCCCTCTCACCCCAAATCAGTTTCACATTGGGCTCCGTACCTCCTGCGCCCTGCAGCCCCAAGCCTTTGGTGGGGGCTCATTCCACCTACTACATCTTTAACATCTTTACTCTGGGGTGAAAAGTCAGCCCTCCAGGGGGCAGCGGAACTGACCTTCTTTTCTCTCTTTCAGGACCAAGACATAACAAGGTACAGGAGAATAAAACTGAGCAGAAAGGTTCATTCCAAGGTATCTGAGAGTCAGGTCCCGATTCCTCTCCTTCCTGCCTGGCGCTGATCTGAGACCCACTCCATCCCTCTGCCATCAGGACAGCCTGCCCAAACAGCCCAGCCATCGAAGGAAGGTGAGCACTTCTTACACGCACTCAGACTCCCTCCCCGTGCAAGAGTCCTTCGCTAACCCCGCTCCCTCCTGCAGTCATTTCTTAGGCTCTGGTCAAGAAAAACTGGTGGCTGGAGGGCATTTTGTAGTTTCCTCTCTTGTCACCTCCCCCACTTTAAGTAACATTGTATCCCAAGACCTTATCTCCCTGCGCCTCTTGACATTCCTGCAAATGAGGTGGTGGGACTGAGTTCCTGGAGAAAGCCCACCTCCCAGGAACAGTGGGCAGGGGATGAAAGGCTGGCCTTTGGGATGTGAACTGCGGGTGGGGGTGACAAGAGTGTTGTGATTCCATTTTAGAATAACAGCTGTGCCAACTTCACATTGTATATATTGACTTGGTGGAGCCCGATCTATGAGAGTATCAGGGCACACCTCACAGTGTGGCACATCTAATAGAGTAACGTGGTAAGGTAGTACTCATATGTAATCCATGCTATAGCCTCGTCCGCTGGGTCAGTCAGCTGCATGGAGGACTACAGGGATAGAAAGTGATGCTGTGGAAAGCGCTGGTGGCCAGGAGTTCCAGGTCAGTGCCAGCTCTAGCATTTCCTTGATGTGGGAAACCCATGTTTCCCCACCTGGGATAGATGTCTCCACTGGGCTGTGCACACAATCCCTGAGAGAACACGCTGGTGTTGGAGACCACCAGGGGGCGCCAGAGAATTTCTGCACTAAGGTTAAGTGCCCGAGATTGGGGGACTTGGATCCTCTACCTCCACCCCCACCCCACCCCCAGACAAGTGGGAATGGAGGGACTGAACCTGGGGGGGGGGCTAGTTTCATTCCTTCCACCTTCCACAGGCTGATCTTTCCCCTTTCAGGACTTAAGGAGCTCTCAGGAATGCTAAGGCAGTGAAAACACTGATTTGGGGCTGGAGCATCCTCCGTGGCTGGAAACAAGGAAGGACGTGCAGTGCTAGCCTGACCCCAGCATCCCAACTGATATGTCTGAGCCTTGGGGGCTTCCAGGGGACTCTAGAGTCAGAGAAACCTGGGTCTAAATCACAGTTGTGTCAAGCTTGGGGAACTTAATGAGGTGATGCCTGCAAAGCTCTCAACGGTGCCTGAAACCGAGCAGGCTCTCAGAAATGGCATCTGCTTCTTCTTTAGGATTCAGGGTTGCTCGTCCCAGCCAAGATGCAGCCACTTCTGGGCTCCCAGTTGTGAAACAGAAAGAAATGTCAGTCCCAAGAGAAAGCAAATGAGTCACAGTCTCCATTTTCCCATGACTGGGGGTAGTAGCTGAGTGGGGGGCCCTATCCCCAGATGTCCCTTCCCTTCTCCCTGTATGTTCTGGGGAATTCCGCCTTCCAGTGAAGCATTGCCTACCACAGGCACAGAGGAACTGGGCTTATGTTGAATGCTCTTTCTGCAGAAGTGGGGGCTGGGACCCAGGGACACAGGGCTGAAAAGACCCTACTTTCCAGGAGCTTGAAATCCAGCGGGGAAGATTGGATATGTGCAAAAACAACGGCCACATGAAGCAGAACAGTGAAAATCCACAAAACAGTGCACAGGCTACAAGAAAGTGCTTTGGGGATTCCCAGGAAGAAAGGCAGGGGTCCCGTAGCTCAGGAAGAATTTCTTGTTTGTACCAAGAAGAAGGCTTTCAACGTTAACCCAAAGACTTTGAACTTGCTCTGTGGCCATGTTTCTACTCCTAGAGAAAAAGAGATATTCTGGGTACCCGGATAGAGAGTTAAGAAAAAAATGCTCCTATGCACATAGGCTGTGCTGTTCATTAAGTATTTTCTGTGTTTTTCTGCTTCCCCATATTTGCTCCTGCTGGACTCTCTGTCAGAACGTCCACCCTTCGCTCATCAGCTCTCTGCACCTGAAAATCCTGTCATTCACCCCAAGCCCAATTTTAGTGCACAAACCCCACTTCTTTTCTCCTTGTTTGGGGCTTTGACAGCGTCGACCTCACACTTCCTGAACCTGTTACCATCCTGGATTCTGAGTGCCCACTGCTTCGTCTACTCCTGTCCCTCCGGCCTGATTTTTAGTCCTTCCTGAAGACTCCTCTTCCTCTCCCTGGGTCAAAATGGGGGTTATGTCTCCTCAGGACAGTCACAGAGACTCTGCTGGGCTGTGCTCCCCACAGCTCTTAATCTGACTGCACATCAGAATCACCCGTAGAGGCCACAGGAGTGCGGGTCCCTGTTGTTTTATCTCCAGAGCCTATTCTCACTTCTCCCCATAACTGTGGCTCAGTTTCCCCTAGGGGACCCCTTACTCCCAGTCCATGTGGCTCTGATGGGACTGACCCCATGCCCAGCTCTTATCTTCTAAGATTGGGAAGGGCTTTTTAAGAGAGTACCAACCAGAGCTGCAGGAGGCATCTTGCCACAATTCATAAAGATCTTACCTGAACATGAAGCGAGCACGGAGGCAAGCAGAGGTGCAGAGAGACTGAGTCCTGAAGATGTTATTTAAACTCCTGGATCAAATTGTGCCTGAAGTTCATCCATGCCTGCACTTTTCAATTACAGGAGTCATTTTTGCTCAAGCTAGTTTGAGTTGGGTGTCTTCTCTAACAAGTAAAAGAACCCAGAGTCACAGATAAGGGCTCCCCACCTTAGAGAGTGAGTCAGAAACTCTTTATGGTCAGAGTAGGGGCACAGGGAATCCCAGTCTCCCATCCTGTTTATAGAAGATCCCTGACACTTTGGGGTGTGCATGCAAGGTAGAAAGTCACTGCACTGAGCACTTCTCCTGGGGTGACCATGTCCCTCCCAAGCTCCAGTTTCTGTCTTGTTGATGATGACTATCCAGTGCGAACCCACAGCCCACGCCCAGCACTCCTCACCCACCTCCAGCTGCTTCCTGGCAACTCCATTAAGGGCTCCTCTCCCCACCAGCTCTCCTCATACTCAGTGTCCTCTGTTCTTCCTCCCTGTCATTCCCCTGGCGGGTGGCATTGGCATCATCCTGCTGCTCAGGCTGGATGGGTGCCTCCTCCTTCACCCTTACATCCTTCATCCATTTGGGACCAAGTCCTGTCGATTCCATCTCCTTAGTTTCTTTCAGATCTGTTCCTCCTCTTGGATTCCTCTCCTCCCACTGCCTGTCCCACGCCTAGGATCTAAGCCGACCCAACTTTCCCGCATAATAGTGAAACCGAGCCCAAGGCGGCCTGGCCCGGGACCTGCCAGAACATTCCCCATGCACTGCACACTCCCTGTTGCTTACTTCTCTCCCAGGCTTTATGATGGCTGGCACAGACAGCGCTTCTCCCAGCTCCGTTTCTGACTTTTGCATGCAGCGAGCAACGAGATAGAAGGGGCCTGGGCCCCCGGTGGCTTTGTGGGATTGAGTTGCCAGACAAGCCTAGACTTCCATGTGAAGGAGAGTAACCTGTCTCATTTGACCCACTGTTATTCTGGTCTGTCTTGTGTCACCTAAACCATGTCCTATGACCTGTGGCTGCCCTCTCCCCTAGGCTGTGAGTTTCTAGAGAGCAGGGGTCAACTGTGGTTATCTCTATATGCTCAGCACTCCGCACAGTGTAGATGCGCAAGAGATGACGTTTGAGTGAATGTGCAAAGAAGTGGATGACAGATAAGCTCTGGTTCCTGCTCTCTCCCAGCCATATTGCTTACCTTGTGCTGCTGCTTCCTCTTTCGTAAGATTTAGGGCAAGGGAGGAAAAGGAGAACTGGGATGGATAAGGCCTTCCCAGCTCAAAAATTCATCCACTCAGTGAATATTTATGGAGTGCTTTCTGTTGCCAGGCCCCCAGCTGGTGCTGGGGACACCCCTGTGCCACATGGGAGGCTCGTGGTGGAGGTGCACAGGGACAGTGCTACAATGCAGGTCATGGGGGCTGCTTGGGGAGTGCAAAAGAGGAGCCCCTCCTAAGCTTGGGGTGTGAGGCCTGAAGGATGAGCTGAGTTAGTCAGATACTGCAGTGTGGGGAGGGCTTGCTCAGCAGAAGGATCTGCCTGTGCAAAGGCCTGGAGGTAAGAAGGAGCATGGCACTGTGGGGAAACTGTGAGTGGCTCACCGTGCTTGAAATACGCAGCGTGGAGGAGTGAGGGCTTAGGGTGAAGAGGCGAGCAAGGCCTGGGCAAGATGAGAGGTTTGGACTCTGTCCTGAGGGCAAAGGGTACCCCTGTGCTGGGTATTGGGAGCTACTGACCCATCTCCCAAAGAGCATGAGCTGAGGTCTGGGTAGAGAAACGGGGAGCAAGACAGTTCTCTTGGGCTCCAGCTGTCAATCCTGCCTTTGCACAAGCTTTGAATGAAACGTCTGCCCCGGCTAGAGTACAGTAGCATGCAGTGTCTCCAGGGAGAGTGCTTTGGGGTTTGGGGGCCAGCCGAGGGCCCCCGCTTGGAGCTGCAGATCAGAAATTTGGAAATGCCTTTTCCTGAGTCTCCACTTCCTTCCCACACAGCCACGCCAATCAGTTCACCGGCTGTGGCTGCAGAGCAGGGGATGGGGGTCAAGGGGCAGGGGCTGCAGATGTGCGGGGGAGGGCCAACCAGCCCAGGGGGCCCTGGGAGCCTTGTTAACTGGGGCCAAAACAAACTCTCTCATTAAGTAGAGAGCGGAGCCAGGTGCGGAGGCTGCACTGATGACATCGCCAGGGGCCCCTTCAAGCCAGCCGCAGGGCTTGGAGGCGTTTGGGCGCACGTGGTTTCGGGCCATGATCGACTGTGTGCATGTCTAGGGGTGGGTGTGACCCCAGCTGCCATCTAGCTAGACTCTCACTGCGTATACTCGCCTTTATCTGCTCTTGTGTTTCGGTGCACGTGACGTCATGCTCATTTCTGCATCCGCGCACGAGAAAGCATGTGCAAGGGAGTGCAAATGCCGTGGCTGACCAGAGCTGCCCAACAGTGCCGGTGGGCTGTCTCCAAGCCACTCCCCCTGTGTGTGTGTGTGTGTGTGTGTGTGTGTGTATGCGAGCATGTGTGCATGTGCCCAGAAAGGGGTGTGTGCTGACCTCGTGTGTATAATCGGCTTTGGTCCAGATGTGCGTACAGGAACACGTGCCTGCTTCTGAGCAGTTGGGATCCCGAACTGTCTTGGAGTGAGTGTGGCTGTGACAAGGACAGTACTGCAGTCCTCTGTAGCTGCATAGCAAACCACCCCGAGACTTAGTGCCCTCAACAGAATGATTTACTGTTTCTCACAATTCTGGGAGTTGATAGGGTTCAGCGGAGTGGTTCTTCTGTCCCATGGAGTCGTGGCTGCGTTGGGGAAGCTTGGCACAGGCTCGTCTGGGGCTGCAACATTCTAGATGGCCTCTCCTTCTCCAGGGGCCACTCTAGGTGGCTTCTCATCATTCCAGAGTCTTTACAGCCTGGTGGCTGTCTTTCAAAGGGAGAATTCCAATAGGACAACCCCAGTGAGCAAGTGCTTATGATGCCTCTGCTTGGATGACACTTGCTCATGTCCAACATGTGGCCCAAACAAGTCACATGGCCAAGGCCAGATTCATGTGGGCGGGGACTACCCAAGAGGCTGATCTGGGAGGTGTGGTCCCTTGGAAGCCACAGATGTAACTGTCTCCCCAGTCTGAGACGAGTGTTTGGTAGGACCTGCTATAAGTTCATTTGACTCGTAAAAGTAGGATTTAGGGCATATTGTGTTTGCAAAGGCCATGCCCAACTGTCCACCCTAGTGCCCAGACCTTTCCCAGACCAGTAACTGGAGGCTCCAAGCAGCCCACAGCCCTCTGGTCTCTGGTGGTCCAAGAATAACTCAGCAGACTTCTCCTACCTGGCATCATTCCATCACCGGGCAGACGCAGTTCTGGGACCCATTTTCTGCTCACTTGGAGGCTGTTCTGAGTGGTTTCGGGAACTGGCTCCACTGTTTACTGACAGTGTGACCTTGGACAAATGATGTCGCCTCTCTGCACCTGGTTTTAAAATCCAAAATCTGGGGAGAACACGTCCTATCTCGTAGGGCCATCATGAGGATTGGATGCAGTGGTCATGCTAAGCACCACGTCAGCACTCAACATGAGACCATCATTGCCACTATAATACTGCAGAGATTTGGGGATGCATGACAAAGACCAAACAAAAGTCCATACCTCCCCTCAAATCCTGTGTTCCTACTGCTGAGAGGAGGGATGGTGGAGGTCACTGACCCATCATTCTGTCCACACCTATTACTGAGCTCCTGGGTGGAAGCAAAACCCAGAGTCAGTGCTCACAGGGTCTGCAATCCCATGGGGCCTCTGTAGGGACCTACATGCCATGCCAGGCAGCATGAGCAGAAGGCCAAAAATACAGACAGATGAGTGACTTGGGATTTGGAGAAGAGGAGATGGATGGAGACTTGGATTTGGGGAGAAGGTGCAGGAAGTGTTCCCGGAGGAGGTGAGTCCTGAGCAGGGTTCTAGAGCATGGAAGGATCCAGATTTTAAAAAAGAGCTGAGAGGATAGAACAGAACTTCCAAACTTTTGTGGTTGATTTTTGCCAGGGATGTATCACGTGATCCCCTGAGCCCCAATAGCCCCAACCATCTGTGTCTTCCATCTCTTTCTTCTCGGGTGGCAGGGGCAGGTCATGTTTGGCATACATACAAACACTCCCATTCCCATACCACGGGCAGACATTACTAATCAATTACAGAACACCACTACACACACACCCCTTAGGCTTCTCAAAGCAGGAAGCTATTATCAACCACTCGAGGTTAGTGCTTGGAGTGAAAACATTCTGCTGACTCAGGTCAAGTTGAAATAAAGCACCACCTTTGAAACCTCGAAACTCTGAGTCCTGGCCTCTCCATGTGCAAACTGCATGGCTTTCAGTGTCTTTACCCCTCTGGATCTCAGCCTCCTGCCGGGGGCAGGGGAATGTTAATTCCTATTCAGAGGAACCTGGGAGCCTCAAATGAGATCATGTGTGCGAGGCTCTAATACAGTACAAAATCCATAAGAGATGATGATGACGATCATGCCGCTGGCAGACGTCAGAAACCATGAGCAAAGGCATCCATTCGGGTCCCATTTGCAGCTTTTTGGAGTAAGAACAATCAGTTGAGGGGTGGGAGTGAGAGGCAGACCCTCTGAGCTGTCAGCTGTGAACACAGGGCTCAGAATCTGGGCCTTGGCACGGGGAGGGTGGAAGGGCATCCCGAACATGTGCTCAGAGGAGCAGCCCAGGATTTGGGCTCTCCCTGATGGGGGGAAGAGCTGTCAGAAAGACAAGCAACTACGGGTGAAGAGACAGATGTTTCTGGTTGATGACAGATGGGTAAGGAAGAGCACAATTAGTTTACTGAAGCCGATCCCTGTTTACCAGCATCTGGGAGCTGCAAGTTATGGTGTCGTGTCTCTGGGTGCCCTCCTGTTCCCCGCCCTCTGCCACCCCCACCAGCCACCCCTGCCACCACCATGACAGTCTTCATCTTGACCGTGGAGCTCAGTCGTCGAGTCTTCCCTTAGGAGCAGCTCTCCTGGTGTGAAGTGGGGAGTATCCCTATGCCTTGCCCAGAAGAAACTTGGTAGATCCCCCAAGCCTCCACGAGCATATGGCACCTGCAGAAACTGCACAGAGAAGTCAGAGTGTGGTCCAAGGTCACACAGCACACTAGTGCAGAGCCAGAGCTGGGCCAGGCCTCTTCTCTACCAGGCATTGCACAGCCCCCAAGTTTAAGCCTATCCCAGTGTCTGCACTGCAGCCAATGGCCAGTAAATCCAGAGGACGCTTTGCCCTCTAGTTCCTTCTCCCGCAGTAGCTGTGAACGCAGAACTGCCTGGAACATTTACTCCTGTGAACCTCATTACGAAGGCCTTTTTTCCTTTCTCTTTTTTCTAAAGGCTGTAGCTTTGTTAAGGTTATTTCTGAAGTTGGAGAGAGAAATGCCCTGTTTGTCTTTCCTACACACCCCACCCTCCGTCAGGAAATGAGGGGTCTTGCTTTCTTTGAGCAATTCATTCCTGACATGAGCTCGCTGCTGACAGTCAGGTCGGCTGTGGTTGTGTTAACTTTTGTCTTCCCTCAGCTTTTTAAGGCTCTGGGACAACATCTGGAAACAGATGTTTGCTTGGAGATGGAGCAGGAGTAGGAGGCACTAGGCCAAAAGCAAGGCCCCGCCCCCAGGGAAGGGGGGCAGATGTGCGGAAGGTTGTGGCAGGCTGTGGGTGCTGGGCGAGGGTGGGAGCCTGGCACATCGGAAAGAGCAGCTCCCCCTTGGGGCTGGACACAAGCGCCTGTCATGCTGGGCCTGCCCAGGGATTAGGGACAGTGCTGCAGAGGTGCTGGACCCAGTTTGCACAACTTCCCTTTTGGTTCCCGTCTTATGGCCAAGGACTAGGAGTACAGCTCCTTGAACATGTCACCTTTCTTGTTTCCCAGAGATGGAAAATTCCTGAAAGTCTGGAGACTTCATCAAATTCAAATTTGTTGAGGTTCCAAATGTGAAGTTCAGGGCTCAGCACCTTATAATTCTCAGGAAAAGAGTAATAATGGTGGTGATGGTGGTGATGGTGGTGATGGTGGTGATGGTGGTGGTGGTGGTGGTAATGGTGGTGATGGTGGTGGTAGAGATGGTGGTGGTGGTGGTGGTGGAGATGGTGATGGTCGTGGTGATGATGGAGATGGTGATGGTAGTGGTGATGATGGTGGTGGTGATGATGGTGGTGGTGATGATGGTGGTAGAGATGGTGGTGGTGGTAATGGTGGTGGTGATGGTGGTGGTGAAGATGGTAGTGGTGATGGTAGTGGTGATGGAATGGTGGTGATGATGGTGGTGGTGGAGATGGTGGTGGTGATGGTGGTGGTGGAGGTGGTAGTGGCGATGATGGTCGTAGAGATGGTGGTGGTGGTAATGGTGGTGATGATGGTGGTGGTGGAGATGGTGGTGGTGATGGTGGTGGTGGAGATGGTGGTGGCGATGATGGTGGTAGAGATGGTGGTGGTGGTAATGGTGGTGGTGATGGTGGTGGTGGTGATGATGGTGGTAGAGATGGTGGTGGTGGTGGTGGTGGTGGTGGTAGAGATGGTGGTGGTGGAGATGGTGGTGGTGGTGATGGTGGTGGTGGTGGAGGTGATGCTGGTGGTGATGGTGGTGGTGATGATAGTAGTGAAGGTGATGGTGGTAGCGGAGGTGGTGATGGTGGCGGCGGTGGTGGTAGTTATGGTGGTCATAGTGGAGGTGATGGTAGTAAATGGGATAGGTGAATGTGTATACAAACTAGGATACCCACCTGCTCACCAAATTTCTCCCAGTTGCCACATCTGTACTCAGCACATGACCAAGCTGGACCGATTGCAAGAACACATGTATCTTGCCATTGTGATTGGTCCAAAGGATGAACAAGTCACACCAATCAGGGACTTTGCTCGGAATTTTCCAATCTGAAGTTGGAAGACAGAAATTCTTTTACTTTTGGGTCACTATGCAGTAAGGATGTAAATCCCTGGCTCACTTGGACAGGGGTCTGTCTGCAGAAGGAGAGAATTAAATGAACAGCAGAGAGAAGCAGGGATAAGAGATGGAGAGAAGGAAAGCATCCTTTTGGCTTTTGGATGTTGAGTGCCCTGGGCATCATTATCCCTGGGATGGTCTTGCCCTTTTGATTTTGGGTGTGTAAACCCTCATCTCTCTGTCTTTTTCTCTCTCTCTTTAAGCTCATTGACTTGGGTTTCTGTCACTTCCTACCAAAGGGCTCCGACGGACCATGAGCAGAAGGTGATCGTGGAGGTGTTAAGATAATCACATGAGAGGAAGCCTAACAGTGATGACAATAGAGATGACAATGAAAATAGCAAAGACAACATCAGTGTTGGAGGTGGCTATGGTGATGAACTGCTGCTCATATCAGAGGTCATGGTGAATGTGGTTTACATCAGATGGTGACATCAATGGGAATGATATTGGTGATGATGGTGGTGGTCATGTGATCGATCATGAGCATCAAGGTGAAGAGGCTAAGGCTTTACCAGCCTAATCTGGGTATATGTCTGAGAAACACAGGTCCAAAAGATCCAAGAAATGACCACAAAGAAATGATGGGTGAAGGAGAACAAATTTTTCCAGAATGTCAAGCGCTGTCCTTTTTCTTAACTCAATAAATCCTAGTTGAACCTGGACCTGGAGAAGAGGGTCACAGATGGTACCCCATAGAACTTCATAGCTATGTTGGAACCTTCTGGAACAGAAAGACCCAGCGTCCCCAACCAGGTCCTTTTGAGAATCCCAGGTTCCTCTAGGGGTTCAGACATCAGGCAAGATGAACTTGGGGTGGGCCAGCAAACATAAGAGATCACTGCATCTTGTGTTTGACCATTTACAGTTTAACTGTGGAGATCTGGGACTATTTGTTCATCATGGTCTACTTGGGGGAAATGAGTTACTTCTGGAGAATAATAGCAACTGATTTTGTTAAGCATTTACTATGTGCCAAGGACTGTTCTAAGTGCTTTATATATATCATCTTGCAGGATGAAATCCTCCCAACTGTACGTATTTCTATTTGCCATGTAACAAATGAGGACACTGAGATGCAGAGAGGTTAAGTAGCTTACCCAAAGCCACATTGTTAAGGAAGGCAGGGTGGGAAGCCAGGCGGTCTGGGCTCTGGATCCCATCCCTTGACTCCTACCCCTCTGGGAAATGTGCTCAGGGGGGGATAGGAGCACCAGGAATGCTTCTGGTCCAGGACCTTCTCCAGTGCCTCCCCTTCTATTCTATTCTACCCAAGAAAGCATTTTCCAGAAGGAGGGTCTAAGGCCAATAAGGACAAAGTATAGTTCTGTGGGTCCCACGGAAAAAGCCACCTGCTTTAGGGGGCTGCCTTGTGCCATTTCCCATGTGGGGAGGAGCTCTGATGGAGGAGAGCTGGGGTATTGGGAAGACACCACCTCTCCCTTGGGGTTTAACTTCTCCTCTCAAATAGAGGGCTCTTGTGAGCAGTAGTGAGCTCTATGTTTCTGCCTCAGGCATAAGACTGTGGCTTTGGGGTCAGACTTTGGGGTATATAATTTTCGCTTCACCAAGTTGGGCTGGTAACTATTTCTCTGAGAATCAATTTTCCCCCTTGTAAGGTGTAGACAGTAATTCCCATTTCCCATGTTGTTGAGAGCATTCAATGTATAAAGGGTCCAGCCCAGTGCCTGGCATACAGGAAGCGCTCAATAAATGTCAGCCAGTTCTTATATTGATATTTCAATTCCCTGGACTTCAGTTTTCTTCTTTCGCATTTTCCTTCTCACTCACGAGCAAGATTTCTGTTCTGCTCTAAGGAGAGAGGCCTAGGAGGGAAGAATCCTGTGGCTCAAGAAACCCAGACCTGACTTTAATACAAGAGGGTCAGTAATGGCCCCAGAGCCATCTCCCTCCCCCAGAAATTACAGATTCCTGTAGCTGTACTTTTACAAATAAACACATGCCATTTCCACAATGGAAAATTTTCCTTCAAAAAATAAAAAAGAAAGTAAAACACTCTCCTGTCTTTTCCCTGGGCCAAGTAGAACTAAGAAAGATAAATGAAGCCTTCTACACAGACGTAGGAGGTTCCAGCTCCGGCCCCCACCCTGACGTGGTTGGAGCTTTGCTGGAGCACCCATCCCCAGTGCCCCTGGGAGGCCTTTGGGGGCTCTGCAAAGGGTATGTCTCTTTTGGGGGAGGAGGAGGAGGCCGCTCCCTTCCTTTTAGTTCTTTTTTTCCTTCTCAGCAATGCCCCCTGCAGGCAGCCAAAGCCACCGCACTCACTAACCCTATTTAATTCAGCAAGGTTGACCACGCGTCCGGCATCCCACACCCAGGCCCTGGTCAAATGAAAATACTCAGTTGGTTGAGCGTCTCCCTTTGGCTCAGGTCATGATCTCAGGGATCGAGCCCCACATCAGGCTCCCTGCTCAGAGGGGAGCCTGTTTCTCCCTCTCCCTCTGCTGTTCTCCCTGTTTGTGCTCTCTCTCTCTCTGTCAAATAAATAAATAAATAAATAAATAAATAAATAAAATCTAAAAGAAAAAAGAAAATATTTGTCCCAGATCACCCAGCCAGTAAATGGCAAAGCCAGAACTAGAAGGAAGGCTCTGATATCCTGGCCTAATTTCCTCCCATACCTGCCACTCTCTGCCCCTTCAAAGCACAAACTCCAGACACACTCTGACATCAATTCGTTGGTCTGGGCCTGATAAGGAGACCTGAATCCAGAGTTAGAAGCCACGGGCTCTGTCCAACTACACTTTCGCCCCAACCCCCCGAGTCCCCCTATAGGCCACTACCAGCCCTGAGTCTCCCTTGTCTTCTCTGCAGAAAGGGGTTGCTGCGTGAAGGTCCCAGTACGTAGCAAGGACTCAGTATATATTTTCAAATGCACACACAAGAAACCATCATTGTTTCGCAAGGAAGGATTTGGGGGATATTGATGAATGGATCTGCCTATTCTGAATTTTCCACTTTTTTGGCAATGAACATACATTGCTTCTCTAAGAAAAAAAAATGTTTTAAATAAAATGCAAACAAGATGTCTGTGCTTTCCCACTACATTTCTTTTCCTAGCACTTTTATATGGACACTTCTGTGGGCTGCCCAGACTTGAAAGCAGCTCAAAAATGTTTGGAGTGAATCAGTTAGAAGGCTTTGGGTTGCAAATAATGTGACCTAGGATTAGCAGAGCAATGCAGCGCCACCTTCTTGGTTTCAGTGATTGGTTCAAGGATAGACACATGACCCAATCTGGGCCAATGACCGCTAGGCCCAGGAGCTTGTTTCCCATACTTAGGGAAGCAGAAGCTCCTCTTTTCTGTTGACTTAGAATCCAGGAGCATGTCTCCTGGAGCTGCTGACAGCCATCTTACCACAACTTGGAGCCTGAAAACAAAGACAATCAGAAAATGGTAAGTCTGAGAAATGGAAGTGGACCACGACTGCTTCTTAGTGATAATTTGAAACCCTGGAACAAGCTGCACCTAAAGCTGGAGCTGTCTTGGATTTTCAGGAATATGTTCCAAAAATTGTCTTTTTGCCCAAGGCTGATGCATTGGGCTTTCTTTCTCTGGCACCCCAAAGTGTCCTAACTGGTAGAGCATGTGTCTCACTTACCCCACCCCCACACACCTTGGGCTAAAAGCCACTGATTTATTTTGTGCAGGACCCAGACTTTCAATGAGGACATGGTTTCCCTGCCAAATGCTTCCTCCTGGGGGTGTTGAAACATGAGGTCTGTTAAGAAGAAAAAAGATTTGTCTATAATGGGTTAAAGTCATGTGGTCAGGCCATCATCACTGTGGTCATTGCTATGAAGTGTTGAAGAAAGAGGTGCTCTAACGGGAGCAGAAGAGAAAGGCAGGCACGGGTCACCCTGACAAAGACATCGCTGGGGCAACTATGGGCCACTCCCTGGGGAAATTAAGCCTGGCTGTTAGGAATGTTTCCCAAGAGAATGTGCCTGGCTTTGCTGCAAATTCCTACACAAGC
The DNA here is from genome assembly GCF_964656455.1 of Halichoerus grypus. Taxonomy (NCBI): domain Eukaryota; kingdom Metazoa; phylum Chordata; class Mammalia; order Carnivora; family Phocidae; genus Halichoerus; species Halichoerus grypus. The sequence continues at coordinate 55,398,891 of NC_135718.1, forward strand.
CCTTCCTCAAATGGCTAAATAATCTGAAGAGCTTTGCTATGTATTTTTCATTCCACACACTATTTGCTTTGCCCGCCTGGCGCAGCCGGCCAAGTTTAACCCGATAGAGACATTCTTCTTGCAGAATTCAAGTTCATGGACTCCCATAACTGGAGGGACTGTGTGTCCATGGTCCCTCTGTGTGGCTTTGATCGTGTCCAACTGAGCCGACGTCACCGAGCATCTTCCCCTGCCAGGTCCTCGGTGAGCACTGATGTGAATTAGATGCAACCCCTTGTGCCTCAGAGAGCTCAGAGCTGGGGGACGGAGGATGTGAGGGCGACAAGCTATTACGCCAGGCTGAAAGAAATAAGGGCACGTGAGGGCTGGGGTTGCAGCATGGGAATGTTGGGAGCAGGGGGAGGGGGGATGCAGGCATGGCAGGACTCAGAGGTTCTGCCTTGGCACTTACCCTGCAATGGTGGGAGAAACTCATGCCAGGGAGAGCGGGGAGGCTCTCCAGGCCAAAGGAACAGTGGAGCAGGGATGCAAATAATACGAAGCCATGTGATCATCTTTCCTCCCATCTTCCTTAGGCTGTGTTTCTGCATCTAAAGCTCAAAGGAGGTCATGAAAATATCATGCTCAAGGGGTTAACTGTCAAAACTGAGACTTCACGGGCATATTATGGCTCCTATCCCTAATTAAGTTCTTGCTTTCTTGGCCAGGACTCTCCTTTCTTTGAGCCAATGCGACAAGCTCAAAGCAAAGCCAAAAATTGTATGTCTTGTAGCATCATGGTGGTTTCTAACCCAGCCTACTGCAGGAGAAACCGCTGGCAAATATCGTGGCTCCAGACTCTATCTGTCACAAATTGGCCACATGAGATCATGAGCTGGTGGTGGTGGTGGTGGTTACCATTGCCACACTGTTGGGGGTTGGCTTTTGAGCACAAAGGATTTGAGAAGGGGGGGCTGAATCTGTTTCCAAAAGGTGATGATGGGGTGGGATGGGAGCATGGACTGAGTGAAGACGTTGCCCAGAGGGGAGAGGGAGAGCTAAGAGGGGTGGGGCAGACACAGGAGCCGGATCTGGGGCCATAGACACTGGCTATTTGCTGGAGTTTACTAGCTCTGCTATGGGGCTTGGGACAACCATTCAGCCTCCCTGCGCCTCCTTTAGGAGAGATAAAAATAATTGGGGGGCGCCCTGGTGGCTCAGTCGGTTGAGTGTCTGACTCTTGGTTTTGGCTCAGGTCGTGATCTTGAGGTCGTGAGATTGAGCCCCATATCCAGCTCCGCGCTCAGCAGGGAGTCTGCTTGGGATTCTCTCTCTCCCTCTCCTTCTGCCCCTCCCCCCATTTGTGTGCATGTGCTCTTTCTCTCTCAAATAAATAAATAAAATCTTTTTAAAAAATAATTAGAACCTCTGATAGTGGGTGATGATGTATCAGTGATCAAATACTGCATAACAAATCATACAAAACGTAGTGGTTTAAAACAGCAAAAAATTGATGATCTCCGATGGTGTCTGTGGTTCAGGAGTTCAGGAGCAGCTTGGCTAGGCAGGTCTAGCTTGGGGTCTCTCGTGAGGTTGCAGTCAGATGTCAGTCGGGGTTGTACTCATCTGAAAGCTTGAGGATCCACTTCCAAGCTGTCAATGGCTTTTGGTGGCAGGACTCAGCTCCCTTCCAGGTGACATCTCCACGAGGCTGCTCGAGTATCCGCATGACATGACTGTTGCCTTCCCCCAGTGTAAGGGATCCAAGTGACCAAGATGGAGACCGCAGTGCCTTTTATGATCTACCCTTGGAAGTCACATACTGTCACTTCTGCTGTGTTCCGTTTGTCACACAAGTCTGTCCTAATTCCATGTGTGTGGGGGTGCCCACCGAAGGAGTCAAGAGGCTAGCTAGCCCAGTGTTCCTGCCAGCCCCCACGATGCATGACCCTCCCACATGCTTCCCAGGCACCCCGAAAACATCAGCTCAAAGTCCAGAATCTCATCATTTAAAGCAAATGCAAATGTGGTTAAGGCTTGTTGGGTATAGTTCTGCATTCAGTTTAGTTGGAGATGAAGGGACTTGAGGAGCCAGGAGGGACCTGGAGTATGATGGGGCAGGGAGCAAAGGATGCGGGAATTATAGTCAAGGCAAGGAGCAAGGTATGGGAGGGGGAAATACCAGAGGTGGGGAAACATTGGTTAATATTCAAAACACTAACCTGAAGTGTTGTCAGGGCTCCCCTGAAATTTGGAGAGGTTTAAGTGACGCTGTAAAGGTAATGTCACTAGTCACAGATCCAATATGAGAATCTGGAACCTCCTTCTGGACGCCAAAATACAGTATTTGGTCATGCTTAGGGATGGTGAGAAAACTTGTGTGTCCACCAGTTTGACTAGACCGACCTGGGAGAGAAAGAACTGAAGTAGTTTCCATCCATTGCCCACGAGCTGCCTGGCATGCTTCTAAGCACTTTGAGCAAGCAGAAAAAAGCTGCTGAGCCAGGTCCCAGCTGATTCTTGAGCAGCATTGTTTTCTTGGAGGAAATCTGGAGAAGTGGGCTCTACTGTCAACTGAAGTTGCTCTTAATTACTCTTAATGTTTTAATGACCCTGATTGACCAATCAAATGGAATTTTTATAATCCTTAACTATCAAACACTGCTCTTCTGGAACTTGCTCCCTTGGCCTCTGTGATATCACCTCATACTTCTTGTTGTCTTCTTTGTCTCTTTCAAGAGCTCTGTGGTAGCCAGTCTCCAAGATGGCCCCCAAGATTCCCACTGCCTGGAGTTTACCTAGTTTACCTAGTTACATAGTCACCTCCCACATTGTAACAGAGTTGGACAGCATGACCAGTAGAATATGGCTGAAGTAATGATACATCACTTCCAAGATTAGGTCATAAAAGACTGTGTGTTTTCCATTTTGGCCTTTCTCTCATTCTCTGTCTTGGCTCACTTACTCTGGGAGAATCCAGCGACCATATATTGAGGACCCTCAGGTAGCCTGTGGAGAGGCCCACTTCTCAAGGAACTGAGGCTTCCAGCCAATAGCCATGAGGAACTGAGGACTCCAACCAATTGCCACATGATCGAGCCTTCTTGGAAGTGAATCCTCTGCCCAAATCAAGGCTTTAGATAATGCAGATCCAGCTAACAGCTTGACTGCAGCCTTATGAGAAACCCTAAGTCAGAGCCACCCAGCTAAGCTGTTCCCAGGTTCCTGACCCTCAGAAACTATGAGAAAATAAATGTTTGTTTCTTTAAGCTACTAAGTTTTAGGGCAACTTGTTACTCAGAAATTAATGAGTCCTTTTCCTTGACCCCATAATGGAGCTCCATGAAATGTTGTTCTGTGGGATTCCACTCTGGATGACCTCATTTCTCCCTCTCGGCCCTGCTGGGGTGGGGCAAACACTATGGGTTGCCTGTCCAGTAGTCATCCCACACCCCCTACTTCTCTCCTGCTGGCAGAATCCACTTCCCATAGTTGGGGCTGAAAATACCAGAGACTTGTTTACTAGCTTCCCTTGCAGCTAGAGTATGGGTACAAGATCCAACCCTGGCCTAGGTACCTGAGGAATAGTCTGCTGTGTGCTCTGAGAAAAGTTTCTCTTCCTAATAAAAGGAGGGAAATTAATGAGAGGCTCTCCTTTTGCCTTGCAGCTTTTAAATGTCATGTGAAGCATAATGCTTGGAGCTATAACATCTGCTATTCTAGGAAGTGGCATTTTTTTTTTCCCCATTATATTCCTTAGTCACATTGACAGAAAGCCCAGGAGAAGGTGCCCTCCTTGGGGGCTGAGCAGTTTTCTCAGCCTGTTTCCTGCCTGCAGAATTTTGCAAGCCCAAGAGTTCAACCTTGAACAGTCATAGACCTTTTAAGTCCAGGACTGTGATTTTTTTTTTTCTCCCAGTACCACTCATTTAAAGATGTAGCAGTCTTCTTATTTGATTCTGCACAACTTCATGTACCATTAACTACATCGTAAGTTTTTATTCTAGATATTCATTTTAAATTGGCTGAATTTCTTTCCTCTCTTGTCCCCGTTGGCCCCACTTCCTTGAAGCCACTAAGTTTGTGGGCAATTTATCACAGGTTAAGTTGAGTCTGGCAGACTTAGATAGGAGAGCCCTCCTTCCAGTTTCTTTCCCCTAAGTCAATTTGTCCAATTGAAAAGTTGGCTTCTTAGTCTCTTCAGAGTTTCAACAATGGATATGCAGCCATGCCATCCATCTGATAGTTGCCAAGGCTAAGATTTTTCTCTGGCTGCATTTAAGGGGATTTTTGCTTTGTGACTGGTTTCAGCAATTTGATTATAATGTGTCTTGGTGTGGTTTTCTTTGTGTTTATCCTGATTGAAATTCATCGAGTTTCTTGAATCTATGGGTTTATATTTTTCATCAAAGTTGGAAACTAGTTGGTCATTATTTTTTTCAAATACCCACACTCTTTTCCTGGGACTCTCATTACATGTGTGTATGACCATTTGTCCATCAGGTCAGTGAAGCTCTGTTAATGTTTTTCTCTGATTTTTTTTTTTCCTCTCTGTGTGCTTCAGTTTTTCCTGTCTTCAGGTTTCATTGATCTTTTTTCTGTCATGTCTAATTTGCTCTGTAGGCCATCCAGTGAATTTTTCATTTCATATATTGTATGTGTTAGTTACGATTCTCCAGAGAGACAGCACCAAACAGAATCTATCTCTATCTCTATATCCATCTATCAAGAATGAGATTTATTAAAAGGAATTGGCTCACACAATTATGGACGCTGACAAGTCCCATGATTTGCCATGTGCAAGTTGGGAAAAACCAGTGGCCTGAGAACCAGGAGTGCTGATAATAGAAGCCTCGGCCCAAGGGCGGGAGAAGACCAATGTCTTAGCTTGAGTAGTCAGGTGGAGAGAAAATTCAATGATTTTTCATCTTTTTGCTCTATTGGGGGACTCTCAATGGATTGGATGATGCCCACCCACATTGGAGAGGGCAATCTGCTTTACTCAGTTCGTGAATTCAAACACTAATTTCTTCTGGAAACACCCACACTAACATACACATAAATAATGTTTAGTGAGACATCTGCCTCAGTGAAGGCCATTCTGGCCTCAGTGAAGTTGACACATAAAATTTATCCTAACCCTGTATTTTTCAGTTCTAAAGTTGCATTTGGTGCATCTTAAAAGTATGTTCATTTATTTTCTCATTATTTTCATATTTTCCTTTACATAATTGAATCTACTTATAATGGCTGTTTGAAATTCTTGTCTGCGAATTCTATCACATCTCTCATGGCTGAGTTGATTTCTTTGGACTGATTTTTTTCTTTTTTCTTTTGGTTGTAAGTATCATTTCTTTGCCTCTCATATCTGGTGATTTTTGATTGGAAGATGGACATTTTGAATATTACATCTTCTTGAAGGCTGAATTTTGCTATCATTATTTAAAAAGTGTTGAGTTTTATTCTGGCAATTTACTCAGAGGTCAGCTCGATCCTTTCAAAGCTCATCTGTACGCTTTGTTAGGATGGGTCTGTAATAGTCTTCACTCTAGGACTTGCTAGTTTAGCTTTATTCCTTAGGTGTGGCCTTTTGGAAGTTTCCACTAAATACTCTGGGTGCTTAATGAGGTTTCTCCACCTTGGCTGGCCTGAACCTGAACATCTCCCAACTCTGTTTGAGCCCAGAGAGTGGTTTGGTTTACAACACCCAGTGGTTACTCTGTCTCCGATATTTGTTCTTGTCCAACCTCATGGAGACTCACAGTACATGTGCACAGTGTGGTTATTAACCAAAGGCTCCAAAGGAGTCCTATGCAGCCTTCTGAAGCTCTTTCTCTGCATAGCTCCCTCATCTCCAATACTCTGCTCTGCAAATTCCAGCTGCATCTGTTCTCTGAATTCTGATCTCTTGTCTTCCCAAAACAGTGAGACTTCTGTGCTCCACTCGGGCTTCCCCTCCCAGGCCCTGGTCTGGTAAATGCCTCTAGGCAGAAAGATTGATCCGTGAGTTCATCTTATTTGTTTTCCTTCCCTCAGGGAACACAGTCTTGTTCTGCTGGTTATCCAGGGTCTGAAAACAGATGTTTTGTGTATTTTATCCAGTTCTCTACTTGTTTATGGTGGTCAGGGGCTAGCCCAGTATCTGTGACTCCATCATAGCCCAAAGCAGAAGTCCACACAAGATAAGTTTTCCTCAGCCTTGCTGACTGAAAGCATTTCTCAATTTTACATTTTACCATTTGGGGTTGAGCAGCAGTTGTCTCTTCCAACCCCACAAGCACTAATTAGGGGACATTTAATTCTCTCTCATTCCTGCTAGTCAACCAGCCGGTTCTTTCCTGACCCTATCCCTTTCTGTCTCTTGCCAAGCGCAGCCAAAGGCAGCACCATAGCTACTAACTAGAGTTTTCTAGTGTTTTCTGTTCCTGGGGTTACAAGTCCTTTGGATCCTTCATCTGTCATCATGTTATTGCAGGGCATACAGTTAGACATGATGGAGGTGGCAGAGCTAAAGATCTGGGTCCTTGATAACATCAAGATGACAAAGGAGCCCAGGACCTATCTCCAAACTTATTAAGTGAAATAAATAAATGCCTTTATTTGTTTTAGGCACCTTTAGATGTGCATTCTATTCCCCAAAGCCTAGAGCTTCCTGATGGACACAGGGTGGTCCCACCTCCTTCTATGGTTTCTAAGCTCATGCCCCTCAGGTCACTGTCACCAGTGCAGATCTTCCCCCTCAGGGGCAAGCTCAGACATCCACCTGCCTGCAGTCCTCGCCACAGGATGTCCTGCCCTGTGCTTCAAACGCATCATCCAAAATCGATCTTATTTTCCCCTCCTAAACTGCCTTCCCTCAGGATTCTCAATCTCAGTTGAAAGTACCACCATCTGCTTTGTAACCCAAATTGTAAGCCTGGCTGTCATTCTGGAATTCCCCTTTCGCTCTCCTATTGATATCCATAAATCACCACGTCCTACTAATTTTGTCCCCTAAGCATTTCTCAGATACATCCCCTCCTTCTCGTTTTTCCTACTGCTAATGAGGACAGGCCCCTGGCGCCTCTCTCCTGGGCTACTCACAGCCACTCCCCTCCTTCCAATGCATCCTCTGCCCTGCATCTATCTTTCCGAAACTCAAATTTATCTGTCTCACTCCCCTGCTTAGGACATTTTAATGCCCCTGCCCTTGTTTATATGATGAAATCCAAACCCTTACCAAGGCTCCAGGTTCTGGCCTCTGCTGACTTCTTCTGCCCCAACTCTTGCCAATCCCTGTCTTCATGTTACATCCCAGTAACACTAATTTGTGGCTGCTCTCCTTAGTCACCCTGCTTCTTCTCCTCTCTGAGCCTTTGTGAATGCTGTGCCCGCCCTGAGATGCCCCCTGCCAACTCTACCCCATCCCCCACTTTTTCCCTGCAAGCATCTATATATCCTACCAAGTAGAGGGTCACCTTTTCCTTCATCTAGAATCTTCCATGGTGACACCAACCTCCAATCTTGTACAGTTATCCTTTTCTGTGCCCCAGTAATCTTCATACACATCACTCCTACCATGCCTACCACTTCGCTTTGCAAGCATGGTTGTGTGTCTTTCTCCTCCTCCAGACTGAGTGCCTTGAGGGCAGACACTGGGACTTACTTAGTCTTGAGTCCCAGGCTGTGGCCTATAGTAGTTGTGCAATGAATATTTAACAACTAAATGAATCACCCAATAAATCCCTTAGAGCACGTCTCCTACAGACCATCTCTGGAATGCTTAGTGGTTAGCTCACTCGAGTAAGTAGATTAACTTAAAAATAATAAAACTGTGTTTCCTTAAAATCATTTTCCCACCAGCACTTTCCTTTAATTAGTACAATCAGGGACAAGAGTGTATTTGTGGTGAAGTTTCCATAGCACTTCTCTTGGAAGGGGTATTATGTTTCCAGAAGCAAAGAATCATGGCTTAGGAAGAAAAAATGTGAACAGAGCATGGCATGGATCTGAGAAGTTGCTGGAAAATTTTCTAGGCCATGGAAATCAGGATGTGCCTTGAGCATCCATAAGGGGCGTGACTGTGGATGTGGGCAACTTGGGGGGTGTCGGACTGTCCCTTTCTGCCAGTTGCCACTCTTACCAAAATTCCACCATTAGATAGTCACCCCTTTTGACTATCCATCATCCTCTCCTGTGGAACTCTTACAAGCCAAATTTCCTGTGGAAGGAAGTCCCTCTCTCCTTCCAGAAATTGCTTTCTTCTGCCTGGAAAGTGTTCACCTCCTCCTCTGTCTACCCCAATTTTTCCTATTCTTCAAAATGTAGATTCAATCCCTTCCCTCCCACAAAGCCTCTCCAGATCTTTCTTTTAGGATTGTGAATGCCTCAAGAGCAGAAACCATTCAACATTGTCTCCTGGGTACCTGTTACAGAGCCTAGCACATGGTAGATGTTGAATAGATGAAGGGTGAACTGTCCTGAACTCATTCATACAGTCATTTTCCCATCCTTGTGCTTATACCCTGGGGACTTCTGTCGATGCTGGTTCTCTGGTACTCTGGTGATCACTTACGCCTTGTCGAAGGTCTTCTGTCCTCTAACGAGATGTTCTTTTTGAAGTGGCTTTTTAAAAATAACACTTATGGGCGCCTGGGTGGCTTAGTCGTTAAGCGTCTGCCTTCGGCTCAGGTCATGATCTCAGGGTCCTGGGATCGAGCCCCACATCGGGCTCTCTGCTCCGCGGGAAGCCTGCTTCTCCCTCTCCCACTCCCCCGCTTGTGTTCCCTCTCTCGCTGTGGGTCTCTCTCTGTCAAATAAATAAAATCTTTTAAAAAAAAGTAAAATAAAAAATAAAAATAAAAATAAAAATAACACTTCCTGGGGCGTCTGGGTGGCTCAGTTGGTTAAGCGTCTGCCTTCGGCTCAGGTCATGATCCCAGGGTCCTGGGATCAAGCCCCGCATCGGGCTCCCTGCTCAGCGGGGAGCCTGCTTCTCCCTCTGCCTGCAGCTCCCCCTGCTTGTGTTCTCTCTCTCTCTGTTAAATAAATAAATAAAATCTTAAAAAAAAATAACACTTCCTGAATATAGGCTAGTTTTCTCACCAGGGCTCTCCCTGTGGGTGGGTACCGGGGGGCACCTCGTGGACAGATGCTTCCCAGCTTGGAGACGATGGTGAGGAGAACACTTCTGGCATATAGTATGTGGGACACCATTTGTAGTTTTATTCTGGACCCCCAAAATGATGGGGCACCTGCTTGTGGGTACCCTGGGGAGGGTAGTGAGAATTTTCATACAGGGTCATCAGACAGGGGCTCAGAAAAGTTTGGTGGCCTGGGTGGCTATTTCTTTCTGGCCTGATGATTAAACTGAAGTCATGGGTCAAGTAGTATCGGCCTATGCACACGTGGTGGGAATTTCTTGCTCTTGGGTTGGCAGGTGAAGACTCAGAGCCCTTGTGGCCCCTGTGCCCTCAAACGTGACTCTTCCATGAGGGTCTCTCGCCAGGGTGGCTCACTTGACTCTTCTTGGGCACCATTCCCACACTCTGGTCCCCATGCCTCCCCTCGTCTATACCTTTCCCTTCACCCTATCCCAGACTCTGGAGACCCTCTTCCAACATCACCCTGGTCTTAGACCTTATTTCCTTCAGGTTCTTTCACCTAAGGACCCGTTCAGCCTCCCAGCAACTGAGAGACCAGCTTCCTTTGCCTGATGATAGACAAATCTCCAATCCTCAAAATCTCCAATCCTCAAACGAGGAAGTAAGAGGAAATATTTGTACCCAACCTTTTCCGGTGTGATGGAGAATGGGGGAAAAAAAGAACAGTTCAACTTCCAAATTAAAGAGAGCCCTGGTGAGAAAACTAGCCTATATTCAGGAAGTGTTATTTTTTTAAAAGATTTTATTTATTTATTTGACAGAGAGAGAGAGAGAGAGAGCACAAGCAGGGGAAGCTGCAGGCAGAGGGAGAAGCAGGCTCCCCACTGAGCAGGGAGCCCAATGCGGGGCTCGATCCCAGGACCCTGGGATCATGACCTGAGCCGAAGGCAGACACTTAACCAACTGAGCCACCCAAGTGCCCCAGGAAGTGTTATTTTTAAAAAGCCACTTCAAAAAGAACATCTTGTTAGAGGACAGAAGACCTTCGACAAGGCGTAAGTGATCACCAGAGTACCAGAGAACCAGCATCGACAGAAGTCCCCAGGGTATAAGCGCAAGGATGGGAAAATGACTGTATGAATGAATCTTGGTACAACTACTGTGGAAAACAGTATAGAGGCTCCTCAAAGAATTAAAAATAGAACTATTATGTGATCCAGGAATCCTGCTTCTGCGCATATATCTGAAGGAAACAAAAACACGATGTGGAAGAGATATCTTCACCCCCACTTCACTGCACACCCCCAGTGCACTGCAGCATTATCTGCAATAGCCAACATGGGGAAGCAGCCACGTGTCCACCAATAGATGAAGGATAAAGAGGTGGTATATATGTACAATGAAATATCATTCAGCCACGAAAAAGGAAACCCTGCTATTTGTAACAACATGGATGGACCCCGAGGGCATTATGCTAAGTGAAATAAGTCAGACAGAGAAAGACAAATATTGTATGATCTGACTTATTTGTGGAATCTAAAAAAAACCCCAAACATACAAAAACAAAACTCATAGAAAAAGAGATCAGATTTGTGGGACCAGAGGCAGGGGGTTGGGGGAAGGGAATTGGAGGAAGGTGGTCAAAAGGTACAAACTTCCAGCTATAAGATAAATAAATACTAGGGATACAATGTACAATGTGATGACTATAGTTAAAAAAAAAGGCTAAATCATTCTTGTGTTGGATTGGATGACAAGCTTCCTTTCTTCACCCCTCTTGGCAGCCATGCCTTGTCATGGCCCCATTACGGTGGAGCATTTTTCTCTGCCTCTTTCCTCTGGGCAAGGCCATATGACAATGGCCTAGAGCAGAAGTGAAAATGCACCTGCTCCTTAGGAGGCTGCCTGTGTTTCTGCTTCCCTCTTACACTTCTGTCACTGCCATGAGGGGAACATGCGCTGGCCACCCCCTTGTCCTGGGAGGAGAAGAGAGACAAGGAGTAGAACCCCTCCAACTAACCCACAGACCTGTGATGGGAAGTAGTGCAAGGTAGAGCCCTTGGTCAAGACCAGCCTGGATCAGTTGAGTCTCAGCCAATCTCCCTGAGAATAAGGGATTATTGTGCTAAGTCACTGAGCCTTGGGGTCATTTGTTATGCAGCATTATGGTGGCGGTAGCTCACTGATATAGCTCTTCTGCTAGACGGCCAGGGTAGAGCAGTGAGCACTTAGTTGGTGCACAGCACACAATGAGTGCTTCATATTTGGTTATCAGGCGAGCCTTGCGGGCAGGCATCAGAAAAGAATATGAGACTATCAGACCTGGAAGAGCCATTAAAGGAGTTCTGGATGGAGAAACAAGATCGAGTGGACCTGTGACTTGCCCAAGATCACACAGGGAATTGTGGCTCATCTTGGACCAGCACCCAGGGCTGGAGCTCCCCAACACAGTGAGCTGACTTCCCCGCTTCCTGTGGGCCAGCCCGATGGGAGCCATGGCTTCATCCTGCTCCTCCCTTGGCCTCACGGGGGAGCTTCATGTCATTGGGCTGGGATTTTGATGAATGGGAAGTGGTGGTGAGGGAGGAGAGGCAGGAAGAAGGTCCAGCCAGACAAGACTCCGGATGAAAGCAAGGATGTTACATCTGCACCCCTGTCTCCCTTTGGTGCCAAATGCCCTATGATGGACCCCAGCACAGCCCCCAGGCTGTGGGCCAGCTTTCATGGCCTCGTCTCGGGAGGGGCACTTGTGCTCAGGTGCTAGAGGCCAGATGACTGGCTCACCTGTCATCACTAACCTCTGGCCCCCCAAAACCCCCTGGGAACCCAGTACAGACAGCCATGAAGATGGGCCAGAGAGAGTCTGGGAAGGAGTGGGAACCACTCAAGGAGGAGTCTGCTGCTCCTTGCTGTTTGTGTCCCTTTGCACACCTCAGGCCCTGTGGCGCAGAGTGGAACCAGCTTCTGAGACTCTTGCTGGGGGAAGCCCATCAGTCTCCCCGTGAGCAGAGCTGGAGAAAAAGGGAGCCCTGGGTAGACATTTCAGGGACTTCCTTGAGTTCACTCCACTAGAAAAGCAGAGCAAAAGAGAGTGGAAAGGACACCAAGTGGGGAGTCAGAGACTGGGGTTTGGGCCCCAGCCTTGCATCTTATTGGAAACCTATGTGACCTTAAGCAAGTCACTTCTCATATCTGGGCCTCAGTCGTCCATTCTGTCAAATGGCCCTTTTGGGAGAACTGGCTTAGATAGAGGGTGCCCTCAGCCCTAATATCCTGTGATAGTGTTGGGGTTAGAGGCGTTCCTCAGTTCCTATGGAATAACAATAATAAGAACTCATATTCATCTGGTCCTCGATAAGTGCAAGACACTGAACCAAACACTTGCACAGGGTAGCTCAGTTCAGGCTCACAATGATCCTAGGAGGCAGGTACTCTTACTGTCTCCATTTTACAGATGAGGAAACTGAGGCTCATCAAGGCTCAGTCACTCACTTATGTCCACTCTGCTCATCCACGTGGAGCTTCGAACCTGGGCTACCCCACCCCAGAGCCTTGCTTCCAGCCTCCGTGCTGCGTCTCTGCTGATGGACTTAACTCTTCCCCTGGTCTTTCCCTCCAGGATCCCCTCCTCCTTCCAAGACCTTCTCCTTGTACACTTCCACAGTCAGAGAACTCCGGGCTTCAGGCTGGAAGACCCCAGGACGCCTGAAAAAAAATCCCTTCAATCACAGGGATGGATGCAATTTAACCATCACCGTCTCCGTGCTGCCTCTGCCACGAGGCCAGCCCTGTCCTGGGGCGGGTGCCCGGGGGCATCGGCGGGCCCTGTCACTGGGAGGAGGTACCGAGGCTGGCTAGGGACCTAAGATTGACCCTGAGCAGCCTGCTGCCTTCTTCCTCCCTGGACCGCGGGGGCCTCACACAGTGCCTGACGTGTGGAGATGCAGTGAGTGCTTGCTGGTCGCATGTTGGGGTGATGGAGTCAGCAGTATGGGCTACAGCAGAGACTCGGCTGCTCTGTTCCTGTCTCTGAGCTCCCATAACTCAGGAGGCAGGGAGGCACCAAGACCCCGGAGATGAAATGCCTCTGGGCAACCAGCTCACTGGTGTTTAGCCACAAATGTGCGGGGGTGGGGAGGACGATTCTACCCACCGGCACGCGCCCTCTCTGGAAAGTCCTCCACTTGCCTCTCCCTTGAGGCCACAGGCCCCTTGCACCGACAGCCCCTTAATGAGCCAACCACAGAGTCTGAAAGTCTAGTGCAACACTAAAATGACTGCTCGGGAAGGGAGGCACAACATGGAGATGCTCACAGGTCTCTTGAGTCTTGCATCCTGAAACCCCCTGTGATTCCATGGGCCATGCTTGGTGGGTTTGGTGCGGGGACCAGCCACTGCTCGGTGTGATGGCCTGAATGGGGGGCTGAGTCACAGCATCAGCTCCACTGCTGATGAGATGAATAGGCTCTCAGAGCTGCAGTGACAGATGGGGACAGTAGGCCAGGCCCCCTCATCACTCCCAGGGAGGCTCCCAACGGGCACGTGACAAAACGTGGGAAGGCGCTTGGGGAAGTCACGGGCTGCAGAAAGGCTGAAGAGCATGGTGAGGGTTCTGAGGAGGGTTTCCCTGAGAATCCTAATTCCTTGGGCAACCCATGGAGCCTCCCTAGACCTCAGTTCCCATTCATTCACTCATTCATTCATTCACCAATTCAGGGTCATCAGTGACGCTGGTACCCAAGCAGGCTGCAGGGCTGCCCAAGGCTGACACTCGGCCGTGTGATCTTGGTCAGGTCATTTCCCACCTCTAAGCCTCAGGGCCTCCTGCCTTGCAGGTCAGTAACAGCTGGAGCCCGGGAATGGGCCCAGCCAGACTGCACATGGCCTGCTGCAGGGGGCTGCGGGATGCGCAGGAAAGGCGAGCCTCCTAGAAACTGGTCGATGTCATTCCACCCCCAGCTGCCCCTGCTCCAGTTGCTTCTCTAAGTCTCTACTTCCTGGCTGCGTGGGATGGGTCGTCCTGGCCTCACAAGGGTGTCGTGAGGGTGACGTGAGGTGCTGTAGCCGCAGCACTCGGCCTGTGCCTGGGAACAGGTGCTTGGTCAGAGTGAGCTCTGCCTTTCTCAACATTCACCAGCCAGGAGAAAACAGACTTTCTGGAACTCTGGTTTATCATGACCTTGCAAAGCCTTCATTTTATTCAGGGAGGTGTTGGCCCCACCTGGAGGTATGAAGTCTGAGAATACTTTGTCCAGCAACTCCCCTGCCTTTTCTGGGTCTTTCCCTGTCCCATGACCCCTGGCCCCCATGAAAGTCATGTCCTTTCTCTTTGAAACCCAGCATTTTCATGCTCTTTCCCCTCTTTCTATCCAAACCCTGCCCTTGGAAATGGGCCAGACTACTTATTTATATTAAAGTGTAAATGACTGGCACGGCTGGGGTTTTGCCTCTTGTTGGGGGTAGGTGCATTCGGAGGGAAACAAAGCCATCTGTGGGCTGAGTGATTAGAAGGTCCTCGGGGCATCAATGTACACATGAAAGAGTTACTTGTGGGTTGGAAGGACCTCCCCGGAGGGGGCCCAGGATTCTCCTAACACCAAGATTCTTCCTGTTCTTTGAGCAAATCGGCTCCACAGGGCACCCAGGCTCCCGGGAACTCAGCCCGCCCCTGGGGATTTCAACCCTCCTTTTGGGAGCACATCTGGACCCCAAGAGGCAGCTGTTTCAGGGACTCCCAAGGAGTCCCACAGACTGCACCCTGACTCCAAGCCCTGCCCTTGCCCCCGTTGGCCTTGCAGCTCCTTTGTCCCTCTGCTCAGATCCCAGCTTCTGGGGAAACACACCCGTCCTGGGGTTTGGGAACAAGACGGCCTGATTCATGCCAGGCCTCTTGTGTTTACATTCCTCTGGTCTTTCTCCTCTTTGAAAAAGAAAGAAAAGAAAAGAACAGAAAAGAAAGGAAAGGAAAGGAAAAAGAAAAGAAAAGAAAGAAGGAAGGAAGGAAAGGAAGTGAGGGAGGGAAGTAAAGGAGGGAGAGAGGAAGGAAAAGACTTGAGCTTTGGCCAGAAGAGTTTAAAATGGAGTTTTGCCTCTTTCTTTCTTCTTCCTTTTCTCCCCCAACAGCAAATTACCAGGCTCTGAAAGGAAAAGGTAGGGACGCCCCTGGGTGTTAGAAGAGAGCCGGAGGCCAGCCCTGCCTGGGCTCAGGAAGGGGCCTGAGCCTCCTGCGCTGTCCCAGGGAGTGGGAAGCGACTGGTTTGGAGGCGCCCCCCCACCCCCAGCATTTTCAGAACCTTGCTACCACCCCTCATTTGTCATCCCTGCTGCCCTAAAATCAGGGGAGGGCAAGGACAGCGAGCTCCACTCCCCCCGCACGGCCCCAGGCACGGGGCCATGTTCTTCCTGTCGTGCGCTGTTCTCCAGCTCATCTTGTTGGCAGACCCATGTGTCGCCACGCGCACCGGGAGTTGCACGAAAGAAGAAATGGGTCTTTCTCGTTCACACTGTCACCACAGCACCCAGAACAGCACCTGCAAGACAGGAGGAGAGGGGAGGAGGCCAGCTCAGCCCACGACCCTCGGCTTGTTGCTGCCAACACCTACCCTCGCAAGTCCGGGTCTCCAGACCCTTCCCCACACGTGTTCACACACACATGCTCACACACACACTCAGGTGAGCACACACACAAGCACACATCCATGCACACACCTATGCGCCAGCATGGAGAGGGTCTCCCTTCTTCAGAACCTCTGAGCTGGGGAGGGGGCGGCGGGTTTCTCAGCACCTTGGGAATGACCCTGAGGCCAAAGCCCCCCGTTCCGTTCCGGACCTTTGCCTGAGGAAGATGAAGGCAACTCCATTGTGCCCCCCTCGGGGTCCCTTAGCTCAAGGACAAAGGTGCAGAGCCACCTGAGCTGCTGAGAGTCTGAGCAGCCGAAGGCCGAGAACGTGCTGGGGATGCATAACTCCATCCCTGCCTCACAGACGGCAAAGCTTTGGCGGGGAGACTGAGGGATGTACCCAGGCAAGGGCAGGCAGGAGCCAGGAAGTCTCCGTGGCGCCGTCAGCTCCCTGGCCCACCTCCTGCTGCCCTTGGCTGGAAGAATGACATTGTTCAGGGAAGAAAGCAGGGTCTCTGCCAGAGCTCATCTGGCCTAGGCCCCCCGGGAGCACCCAGCCAAGAGGGGTCTGAGAAGCTGCCAGCTTTCACCACCAGGGCACTGGGGAGACCGGACAAGTCCTGCCCCCTGCTCCCTGTCCCTCTTCCCAGCCGGCCTCTGGACAGACCAAGCTTCCGTCCCCAGGCTGAGCCGACCACACCCCACCGTCCGTGGTCCAGGGGCTCCCTGAGTGTCCACTGCAGCAGGGAGATTTTCGAATCCCCCCGGTAGGAATGTAGAACATGCGTTGCTTTACAGATAGCGAAGCTGAGGCTTAGGGATGTTATGTCGAGTCCAGGGAGGCACAGCTAGTGAATGATGGGGTCAGGAGGCAAGCCTAAGTTGGTGATGCCCCTCGGTCCGTTCTTCTCTGGTATAAATGCCTCCTCCCCTGGGGGATTTCACACCCGACCCTAAACTAAGACCTCACCAGCCTTCCTCGGCACAAGCTCATGGCCCTCATGCCCCATTCCAGCCCCACCGGGCCCAGCAAACATCTGCAACCTGTCTTTCATCCAACCAGACACCAAGGTCCAGAGAGATAATCCTTTCCTCCTATGTCTACAAAACATACATTGCCTCTTAAGTTTTTACACCCAGAAAAAAACCATTGTTTAGGCAAACAGATTGTGGCACACCCAGCCCACCATCCCAGTCTCGTTCCCGCTGGAGGCCACAAACGCCCTCCTCATAGGGCTTACGGCACATGCCCCGTGGAAGGCTTCTAAGGCTTGGCTCTGGATAAGTCAGTGAATCCCCACGTCATCATTGGATGGCAAGGTGGCACAGTGGAAAGAAGGCCAAGCTTCCAACCCCAGCTTTCTCTGTCACGGGCTGGGTCTCAGTTTCCCCACTTTTGAAGTGACGCAGGTTCGTCAGATGCTCCTGAACGCCCGTTCGGTTCTACGCTTCCGTGTGCTCTGAGCTGCCCAAGGCCTGCCCCTCCTAGATGACATGTATTCCAGGCCCTGCGAGCGAGCATCTGGTTTCCCACGTCAATGTTTTCCAGACACGCTTTTCTCATCTCCACAAAGCCCGGGGGGAGGCAGGGACCAGGAGTTCCTGAGGACAAACAAAACAGACAGATGCCCAGAGAGGTTATGTGACCTGCCCAAAATCACACAGCAGACTCAACACCAGGACCCGGCTTCCTTTTATTGCCTTCCAAGGGACACAGTGGCTCCTTTCAAACTGAGCCACAGGAGAGGGCACCCTGGGGAGAGGAGAGCAAGGGAGCTGGAGAATGGGAGCAATGTTGGAGGGCCGAGCACATTCCTGTCCCCTCTGTCCGCAAGGCTTACCAGCTCTTTGAAGTAATGAGGGATAGGCGGGCAGCAGGAGAAGCCCCCGAGTCTGCAACCCAGCTCTCCCCGCAAACAGTGAGCAGAGAGTGCCTAATGACTCCAAGCTGTGCTGGAACCTTCTCTGGGCCCCAGGGAGCTGCCTTGGAGTCTGGCTGCTGTGTGCGGCTGCTGTGTGAACTGCTTGCCGGCAGCAAGCCTGGCCACCAGCAGCCACCAGCGGCCACAGCCATGGGGCCACTGGCAGGGGGCGGGGGGCGGGGGAGGGGCAGCTGCCTCTGTCCTCAGCACGGATCTCCAGAGTCAGCTGGCTTAGCAAGGAGCAGGGCTCCGTGGCCAAGGGGGCTTCGGCTCCTGCTGTCCCTCCTTTCCTGCAGCTGATGGAATGGACCCAGCCTGGGGGGTCAGAAGGGCACTCAGGGCACGTCTCCCATCCCTGCCAGGCAGTGCCCAGGGGCCAGGCAAGAACAGCTCGGGCTACGATGAGCCAAAGGCTCTAGTGTGTGAATGCCCGTACCACCCCGCCCTCCCACCAGCGGCTGAGCGCTTAGCCCTCGGTGCTAACCCAAGCTCTGTCACTTATGGGCTGTGGGTCCTTGGGCAAGTGACTTAACCACTCTGGGCAGGTCACTTAACCTCTGAGGCAAATACCTCTCTCATAGGGTTATTGTGAGGGTAACTAAGTAACACAGCTCTGGGCACTGGATAAATGGCTCTTGTTGGTATTAGTCCCACCGTCACCTACTCCCTGCTCTCCTCTGCTTCAGCCCACCCTGGTCTTGTCCCACCCAGCCCAACTCACACTCTCCTGGTGTCACAGAACGGGCAAGACCGGGGCCTGAGTGATTCAGTCAGGAGAGACAACAAACCACTTTTTGAATCAGACGGTTTATTACTCCCATAGACAGCAAATGGAAGGGCGGTCAGAGGTGCCAGCTCCCCGGGGTCCTTGTCCCACACACTAGAGGATGACACCAAAACAAAGGGGGCCCGATGAGTGCAGTGCGAGCTGTGACATGCCCCGCTGCCGAGGAGCCCGCTCTACACTGCCCCTGAGCCGTTTTACACTGTGCAGCTCTCCCCGGAGGGTGTGGGACGGAAACCCTGGATCTCACCAGAACCCAGGCGGCAGTGAGAAATGTCTCACGGCAGCCGCCCAGGGGAGACAGGGAGGTGAGCGGGAAATGGCCTCGCAGTGGCTCCTACCAGGGGAGGGTTCCGGGAGGATCGCAAGGTGTTCCTCTGACACTTGGGTGACAGGTTCGACCTTGGCTGAGTGGCCCGCTGTCTCCCTCTCCTCTCTGCGGCGGTGGGTCCCCAGGCGTTCATGGCGACGATGATGACAGCCAGCATTCGTTGGTGGCACTCTGTCAAGCCTTGGGCTGAGCGTTTTGCATGTCTTGATTGAAATGGACTCAAACCACCCCCGAGATGCTACTACTTTCATCATCTCCTCATTCCCATTTTATAGAGGAGGAAACTGAGCCCCAGAAACACGAAGTAACTTGCTCAAAACTAGTGGTAGACCTGGGATTCCGACGGGCCGTCTGACCCCAGAGCCTTGAACTTTTCCTTCGGCTCATTTATACTGGTATCCGTTCCGTAGTATTTCATGAATATCTGTCTCCCCCGTGAGGGGACGAGGGCCTTGCCCGGGGAGACCTGCTCTCCCTCCTTCACTCCTGGGTCTCCAGGAGCCTGGTGCGTGCAGGGGCTTCTGGTGGATGCTGCTAGTGCCCCCCCAACCCCGGGAGCTCCCCCTGCCTTCCAGCGCCTGTGTCTCTTTGCCCAGGGCTTCTCTCTGGCTCCTGGAGTCCGCCCTGCCTGGAAGGAGCCCTCAACCACTGACCGACAGGAGCTGTCAGATGAACACCCCAGGTCCCTTGCCCTTTGGGGGAGATGACTCTGTGTCACGGGCTGTACACCGGCTCCCAGAGTCCCCCAGCAAGATGGAGCCCCCATTGCCCATCGTGGTGCCCTGCTGGAAACATACATTTTCCTGGCTTCTTCCATTACCCATCTTACTTCCCCATTCAACTACCAACTCATCCCAAATAAACCTCACACATAAGTTACTTGTATTACATCCTTATGTCAGAGTCAGCTTCTAGGGGAGCCCAGACAGAGACAGTGTTTTGTGTTTGTAGAAGAGACACTGTGGGGTTATAGAGAGGTAAACCGCTAGCCTCACAGTCCTCTACAATTTTCATTGTTATGATAAACATTTATTTCTTTGGCCATTACATTAAAAATACATTTATTTAGGGGTGCCCAGCTGGCTCAGTCACTAGAGCATGTGACTCTTGATCTCAGAGTTGTAGGTTCGAGCCCCACGTTGGGTGTAGAGATTACTTAAAAATAAAAAATACAATAAAATAAATATGTTTATTTAGAACACTGTAAACCCCACATTGGAAAGACAAGCTCCAGCCAAAGGGGAGGAGAAGCATGCCCTGGATCCCCCGGACAGGAAGGCCATGAGTGCGTGCAGGGGAAAGAGGATAGCACGAAGGCCTGGGAGTGGCAGGAGTGGTCAGGGAGGGCTTCCTGGAGGAGGGAGCAAGGGAGCTGGGCCTTGAGGAAGGTTTGGAATGAAATAGATGGTGAGTGGAGCTGTCAGGTGTTATTGAGAGTGTGAGCTCCCTCTCCAGGAGGGGGCAAAGGAGGGATGAGGGTTGCTTGTGGGGTGCTGGGAAGCCCAGCTCTGCTGTTCACTAGCTGGTGATCCTGGGCAATAACTCAGCCTCTCTGAGCCTCCCCTCCTCATCTGTACAGGGCATCACAAGCGTGCCTACCTGAGGGGGTGGCTTCGACGATCAGACAAGGTGATGTGGGCAAAGAGCCTGACACGGAGCGTGGGACCAGGGCCTAAACACTACCGGCGCGGGGGCACTGAGGGTTCCTGCCTGACTCACGGTCTGCAACCAG
Source organism: Halichoerus grypus (assembly GCF_964656455.1). Taxonomy (NCBI): domain Eukaryota; kingdom Metazoa; phylum Chordata; class Mammalia; order Carnivora; family Phocidae; genus Halichoerus; species Halichoerus grypus. Next base: position 55,419,342 of record NC_135718.1, read on the forward strand.
ACAGCCCGGGAGGTTCGAGGACGACATCCAGAGAGGCACGGTGCCGGCTCCTCTCACTTCTGGCCTCTGCAGTTAAGCCCTCAGGTAATCTCATGCAAAATGAGATTTGCATCTCAGCTCCACTTGCCTCCAACGCGCGAGGGCGGAACTGGGTGAAGGGACAGAGGGGAACACGGTTTATAAACTGTTAAGTAACTGTACTTTGGAGAGATTAGAGTGATGGCACCAGGGACTCAAATTCAAGATGGGACTCCTCGTAGCAGAGATTTTATTACAGGGCAGGAAGTCCTGGAAGTTTCAAGCTGGGAATGTTTCTAGATAGAGTAATCTAGTTCAACACCCCCACATGTTGCATTTTAAGAGGCTCAAACCAGCCCAGGAAAGGAGGACAATTTACCCAAGGCCAGACACGGCGGTGTCAAGACAAGGAACAGGGTAAGGACTTGAAGCAAGGACTCTGGTGGCCGGCCGGTCCAGGACACCTTGCTCCCCACCGAGCTTGCCAGGAACAAGGCCACCTTCGAAGCAACCCCCCTCCGCCCCACTTCCGTCCTCTGCTTCCCCTTTCCAGGCTGTGCCATCTGTCTGGCTTTGCCCTCCCCTGCCACCTCCTGCCCCCACCTTCCACCCACCCGAGCTCCGCATCCGCACCACTCCCTCCGCTCCCCCCTGGCGACTTGGCTCTGGGTGTTAATCTTGGAGAAGCAGCATTGGCATGGGTCTGTGTTTGTAAGATTCCCCACCTCTGTTTATTGGTGTTTATCCAGTCGTGTCCTGTCTGCCCTTCTAGCCTGGAAGCCAGCGCTGCTCATCCTGCCTCCTGGTACCATCACTCACTCCCTGTGGGCTCTGACCTCTGTCCACAGTGGGCACCAAGAGACGGCCACCAGCTGGCCGACATGGTGCCCAGCCCTGGGCAGGTTGCAGTGGCTGGCACAGGTGGGGATGTGAGGATCCCCCAGAGAAAAGGGGGCTGTGTTTCTCTAAGCATAGGAACAATCATAAGTTTTTAAATGCCAGTTTCCATTTATTGCCACGTGCTCTATGCAGGGACTATGCTAAGTCCTTTTCCACGTGCCATCTTGCCGAAGCCTTACACCACCTCTCTGTCAGATGTAGTTATCTATTGCTCTTATTTTTCAGATGGAAAGGTTTAGAGAAGTTATATTTAGCTGCAGATTGCACAATGCGTGGGTGGTGGAGCCAGGATTCAAACCCAAGTCCTCTTGGCTCCCAGTCCACAGCTGGTCATCACTACACTATACTGCTTGACCCACCTACAGCTGGAGTCGGCCCCCGCACACTGCTGCAGAGGAGGGAGTTTCCACGATGCCTGGAGGCTCCTCCAGAGGCGAAACAGGTCCCAGCCATCTCAGAGCCACCCGCCAGGAAACCTGGGACCCAGACAGCCGGGGCAGGGCCGGGGGCGGGGGGACCACTACCTCAGAGTCAGATATACGACTAGAGTCTAAATGGATTCAGCCTTTTAGAGGACAATTTGGCAGAAGCTAGCAAAATTAAAACATGCTCCACTCTCTGACACAGCAATTCCTCTTCTAGAAACAAATCACCTGTAGGCACAATGGTACCCAGACACGGCTGTTCATCACAGAAGACCTACGGGCATGGTGGCACCTATCCACAGATGTTCACTGCAGATGACCTATGAGTTCCTCAGTGGGGGGTGGGTGTGCAAGCTGCCGGGTGGCTGTGAGGCAGCCGTTAAAATGAATGGGGCAGACATATAAGAACTGATGTGGGAAGATCTCCAAGACATCTGGGAAGCAGGAGAAAACAAACTGCAGAACACTGTGAGGTGGGTATTTAAAAAGCCCAAACAGATCCAGTGATATGTAAGTGCAAATAAACGCTAAGAAAATGGGCTGCAATGATACATAATAAACTGTAAACACGAGTGACTCCAGGGAGAGAATAGGTTTGAGAGGGTGGACGTAAAGCAGAAAAAGTAGAATTGTTACCGTTTGCTCCGAGCACTTGTGCATTTTTTTCCTAATGAGGAGGCGTTCATGAGCCACTTGTGTGACTAAAATCCAAAGCCAAAGCCCAGATGCAGGCAGATCTCCGTGGGGCCGCTCAGGGCTGGGAGCACCAGACGCCGGCCTCCCTGGCCCTCTCTCCATCTCCCAGGTCCCGGGGATGATAGTAATGCAACTGTAACAGAGAAGGGTTTTCACCCTATGTGCGTGTTTCCATTTCAGCCAAACGACCGAGATATTTCCTGGCATCTGGGTCCCCCGTTGCAGGCAGAGGGCGGTGCTGGTGGCGGTGGAGGAGGAAGAGGGAGAAAGCAAAGGCTGAGGCTTCCCAGCTCCACTGTGGCTGAGCCCGGAGCGGCGCGGTGCCCTCTCCCGGTGGGGTCACTGCAGCCAAGACCGGCCCAATGATGCGGATAACCGGGGTGGTGGGGGCACTGCGTACCCGGAGGCAGGGTGCCATCGGAGGCTGGGCTGGTCTGCACGGGATGGTCGGCTCAAGCAGAGGGCTGATTTTTCGGCAGAGGCAGCTGGATACTGTAGAGTCTCCTGGGAGGTAGACGGAACCATCCGTGCGATGAATCCTCCCTGTGAGCCTTTTGGCCTCGGGAGAGTGTGCTCGGGTCCCCCTCTGGGGCCTGGGCAGCCTGACCCGCCAGACCTGCACTCCCCATGGGAAGGTCCGGGAGGCTCGGACACCAAGACTGGATTAAAAGCACTGGTTTTGTCCCAAGGGCAGCCGAACCTGTACCCGACGCCTGCCGCACACAGCACCCCCCACCCCGCCGCCCCCAACATGCAGAGCAGCAGCGGCTCAGCTCATTCTGGGAGATTGTGTCTCCCTTGCTTTACTCTAAACTATGAGCTGGTGACCCCTGACCAAGGTCTTTACTAACCCAAGTCCAGCCTGCCTCCCAGGCCCACCCACATGCGCTCTGGCACACGGGGGCCGCTGGTGTGGCATGGTCTCTAGATTCACGGGCTCCGAAGTTCCGGGCCTGATTGTGGTATGCCCTGCTGTGCACTTGAAGTTACCCAACTTCTCTGCGCCTCAGTTTCCTTGTCTACAAAGTGGGCGTGCTAATGGCACCCTCTCACAGGCTTGTGGGAGCTAACCGAGCTCATTTACAGTAAATTCTCTGTAATCAGAGAAGCCAAAGATGAACTTCTGAGAATCAACGGGACATTCTCCCTCACTGTGCAGACGAGACTCCCTGAGATCCAGACAGGGGAGGCAAATCTGTTAGTGACGGAGCAGGGACAAGGTCCAGGCCTTCTTCTCAGGCCTGCCCTGCTCCCTCTCGCTCACCTCTGGCTTGAGTCTGTTCCATGCCTCCCAGAAGGCAGGTGCTTCGCCATCCCATGGAGCAGAGCTTACCTGCCGTTAAGTGAAAGCAAACAAACAAACAAGTCTCTCTGAAAAAGTGGTACTATCTTTGAAAAAATATATGGATGTTACTTATGTCTGCACATGCTTAGTAAAAAAAGTCTGGAAGGAAATAAACCCAATTTAGCAGGGAATGAGTACTCATGTTTAATTTTATATTTTTTTGTCATGATAAATCTTTCCTTCTGCTTGGGCCAGCTTTGTAAGATAGATGAGTAGATGGATGATAGATGATAGATAGATGATGGATAGATAGATGATAGATAGATAGATGATAGATAGATAGATGATAGATAGATGATAGATAGATGATAGATATAGATAGATGATAGATGATATAGATAGATAGATGATAGATAGATAGATAGATAGTTAGATAGATAGATGATAGATAGATAGAATGCAATCCTTTAGAAAAGCTTCAGGTGGCTGTTCACAGAGGGCCCAGCTTATAAGCATGGCCCAGGGGCCCCATGCCTACATTCAGGATCACTAGGATCAGAGAGGTGGTGAAGGTGGACACGACTTGGCAGGGGTAAGCCCAGGAGAGGAAAGGCGATGTCTAGGTGAGGAACTCCTGAGCCCCTGGAGCAGCATGAGCCGGTGTCCCGGCCTTTGGCTGCCAGCCGATCAGGTGTATCTGCAGGGCTGACTTAACTAGGGACATTCCAGAGCCTGTTCACCTCGGGGTACAGATGTCACGTGTTCCCACAACAGGGTTTGGAAGGCAGAACTAGACCAGGAGGAGCTGGTGAGGGGGTCCCTGTCCCTTGCCATTCTACTTTGTGGTTGTCTTAAATTATCTTTAGTTGTCTTCTTTTTTTGTTTTTTAATTACTGCTTTATTGAGTTATAATGCATGCACTGTATAATTCACTCACTTAAAGTGTGCAATTTGATGATGTTTAGTATCTTCACAGAGTTGTGGAACCATCACCACAATCAGCTTTAGAATATGTTCATCACACCAAACAGAAACCTCATACCCAGGCACTCCTAATCTCCACCCACCTGCCCCCCTAGCTACTTTCCGTCTCTATAGATTTGCCTCTTTTGGACCTTTTATATAAAAGGAATCACACAATATGTGCCTTTTGTGACAGGCTTCTTTCACACAGCAGAATGTCCTCAAAGTTCATCCACGTTGTAGCAGATGAATTCTTTATTACCAAATCACATACCCTTGTGTGGATAGACCACATTGTGTTCGTCCATTCGTCGCTTGACACAAATTTAAGTCCGTCTCTACTCTTTGGCTCTTACAAATGATGCTACTATGCACATTCATGTACAAGTATTTGTGTGGATGTCCATGTTTGTTTCTCTTGGGTATATCCCTAGCAGTGGAATTGTTGGCTCATATGGTAACTCTGTGTTTAACCTTTTGAGGAATTGACAGACTGTTTTTAAAAGTGGCTGCACCATTTTCCATACCCACCAAGAGTGTATGAGGGGTTCCAAGTTCTCCACCTCTTGGCTAATACTTGTTATTATCTGTCTCTTTGAGTATAACCATCCTAGTCATAGATGTAAAGTAGTCATTTATTGTGATTTTTATTTACATTTCTTTGATGGCTAATGATGTTCAGCATCTTTTCATGGGCCTATTGGCCATTTACATAGCTTTTTAGAGACATGTCTGTTGATATCCTTTAACTGGGTTATTTGGGTTTTTTTTAAATTGAATTATAACAGTTGTTTTATATTCTAGGTTCAAGTCCCTTAATAGACATGGGATTTGCAAATAATTTCTCCCATTCTATGGGTTGTCTTTTCACTTTCTTGATGGTGTCCTTTGAAGCACAAAAGTATTTAATTTTGATGAAGTCCAATTTATCTGGGTTTTTTTTCCTTTGGTTGCTTGTGCTTTTGATGTGATATATTAAGAAACCATTGCCTAATCCAAAGTCACAAAGATTTACAGTCATGTTTTCTTCTCAAAGTTTTACAGTTTCTAGTTCTTTAGGTCTTTGATCCATTTTGAATTAAGTGTTGTATATGGTGTGAGGTAGGGGTCCAACTTTCTCTATTTGCACGTAGATATCCAGTTGTCCCATCTTTTGATGTCCCATCTTAGATATAATGTGTTTATAATATTTTATTTTAAAATTAGTATGTTTGGGATATTAACAAATCCTTCCATACTCCACAAGATCAGAGAGATATTCACTTATATTTTCACTTAAAAGTGAAATTTTACATTTCATTCATGTAAAATGTATTTTTGACATTTACATTTTTAAGCTTTTCATTTGAGTACAAGGTGGGGACTACAGATGGTTCCCCACCTTCCCCCATCACCACCCAGTTACTCTGCAGCATGTAGAGAAACACCACGCCCTCCCCCACTGTCCAGCTGTGCCACCTGCACCATGTACCAGCAGGACCCTGGGGGTGGAGTCAAATCATGCAGGTTCAATTCTCACTCCAGCTACATGCCTGGCGGCAATCTTTGAACCTCTCCGGGCCTTGGCTTTTCCCAACCTGTAGATGGAAGCAATCATCTCTGCTTGTCTGCTTCACTGGACTGTTGGAGACAAAAGTCATTAAGAAGTTGTAAAAAGCAAAACCATGATAGTGTGATGACGCCAATAACAAAGAAGATTCTGAGTGGTCAGACATGGGATTCCCCCATTCTTGGCATTCGGGGGAATGATTGCTTCCAATTGGCTCACTCAGTGGAGCCTAGGGAGCCCCTGGGGTTATACAGAGTGGGGTAGGCTCTATAGGGAGGGGGCTCCAGAGTACAAATGCCACAGTGAGTAAAGACTAGACTGGGTGGAGAGTCCTGGGAGTCAGGGCAGTAGGGTCCTGGTGCTCAGGCTGGGGCAGAGGACCTGGAGTGGGCAAGAGGACCCACCCTGAATGTTTGGGTGGGCCATAGAGAGGGAGAGTTAAGGCCAGCTCATGGGAGTCTGGGAGGAGCCCAGAGGCTGACTGGGTAGCTCTCTCATCCTCCGAAGGCCTCACGCGAAGCTGGCTGATGGACAGGCCTGACAGCTTCTGTCACAGCGCCTGAGTGAGAACTGATCTGCTCAGATTGTACTGCTCTGTAGTACCGGGAGTTTTTATGTAAGTCGGGCTCTCCCGCCAGCCTGGGAGCTTCCAGAGGGCAGGATGTATAAAGCCTGACACACAGTAGGTGTTCAATAAATGCCTATGAGTGAAAGAAAGAAAAAAAATGAATGAATAACTGTGCTTAAGCAACATGCATAGGGATTCTGCTAAGTCAGGCTCCCTGGGCCCCAGAACGATCCATCCTGGTCTGAGGGGAGGTTTGCTCCTTCCCTGAAACACACGCCATCTCCAGGCTTTCTCTCCTGCTGTTCCCATGGCACCACCTTCCCCAAACCCTTTTTCTCCTCAAATCTTGGTATCCAGCCTCCCAGAACCTGTTCTCTGAAACTGTCCTCTCCCCTTCTTCCTTCTCATCCAGAACCTCAGACTCCTTTCTCCAGAAGCTTCTCAGTTCTCCCAGAATCTCCTCTCCCTCCTTCCCAGAGTTCCCCGGAACAAACCCATTTAGCAGTCACTTATATGCTGAGCTGTGAGTTTGGCCAAAAGTCAGATCCTTTGGTTTCCCTTTGTGGGGGTGTCATTTGCTCACTGACCTTTGTTTTGTAGAAAGAAGAAAGCCTGAAATCCTCCTGCAAATCCCCACCCAAACCCTGCTCTTACAGTACGCACAACCCAGAACTCTTTGCAACACACTGTGTCTGGAAAAATCTGAGCAGCCCCCACATAAGGCCAGCGTTCCAAACTGGGAAAAACAATTTCCATCCTGATGAGCCACAAACCACCCCCGGTGCACCCACCACGCACACGGCACACAGAGACCAGAGCCAAGGGCATGGCCCGGCCCAGGATACACTCCCACCTTGGCCTGGTGGAAGCAGAGGAGGATGGAGTGGAGAAGAGGGGGAGATTGGGGGTGACAGAGCCAGGACGGGTGGAGCAAGAGAGAAATGGAGAAACACACTGTGGCCCAAACTTGCAAATATCAAAACCCTGTCCTCACTCCCTCAGCTTCCACTCCCACTCTCCGAGGAGACTGGCTCTGTAACGCAGATTCCCCCAACATGGTAAGAAGTCCCAGAGGACTTCTCTTTTTTTCTAGGAGCTGGGTCATGCAACACGCGTCTGCTAGGTGCTGCAAAGTTATTTTACAGGGCACCTCTGATGGGCCATGGCTTCCTGTTCATAGATGGACCCCTGAAATGTAGAAACACAATTAAGGGAAATATGCTTCTGTTTTAGTGTTAATTCAGAAACTGGTTCTAAGTACAAAAATCGAAAGAGATACTTTCTAGAATATTCCATGGGACCCTTCTCCCTGATTCCTCCAGGCAGCCACACATTCTGTTCATTTCCTCGTCGGGTCACCTGTGCCACCTCGGGAACCACAGCTTGGGGACCTCCACCCGCTTTCACTTAGGGGACCCCTGGATCACACCGATTGATTCAGCAGCTACCAGCGTGCCCTGAAATGCAAACCAGAAAGCTGAGAAACACAGTGATGTCTGCGGCTGTAGGAAATTGAGGGAAGAGGTTTATGAGCCTAGTGTTCTGCTCAATTAAGCTGCCGCTGGGTGTTTCAAAACTGTAGGGGCCAAACACAGAAACACACCTGTAATCACTTTGTGTTAATTCCTGGCCACTTGCTTTCCATATTCCCATTATTAAACAGGAAAATATTTTCCCCTTTAATATACAATTCAGCTTTCCTTTTAAAAAATGTCATTTCATTACATCTTGGAGTCAAAATTTTCCCTCCAGAGGAATCCATCTCCAATGTAACAATTAAAGTCAATGAAAAATTAGGATTCAATACAGGCAACTAATTTTGCATTATTTTCCCTCCCTGCTACATCTGTTGCAATCCTCCCTTCTCCCATCCATTCTCCAAGCCTTGTGGCTTTTAGGGCCCCTTGCAGTTGCTTTCTGTAGCTCTAACAGACAACCATGAAATCCTGAGCTTAACCCCTGAGAGAAGAATGGTCTGGGAAGGAGATCAGAGTCCATGATGCTTAAATACAGCCAGATCCCCAAACGTCGGCTCACGGGAACTGCAGTTATCGGCTCAGAGCTGGGACGGTCCTGGGAGCTCATCCACCTCCAAATTGACAATGATCTGTTTTCCAGAACCACCCTCTCTCCTCTTTTTGAAGTTCTCCAGAGGTAGACACTCCATAGGCACCTGTTCTAGAGTTTTGTGGCCCATAAGTCCTCTCTCTATACCTTACTGCTGTCTCACCAGCTCTGGCCACTGGCGAGGGTTGACAGATGTAGTCAAAACAAAAACATCACAACAGGAAACTTTGTTCAGTTTTAATTTCAGAAAAAAGGATGGGTAATTTTTTAGGATAAGTATATCTCAGACAATCTGTGGGATGTACTTGTACTAAAAATAGTTTGTCATTTATTTGAAATTCAAAGTTAGTTGGAAACCCTTGGGTTTTATGCAGCAGCTCTTGACATGACTATATCTCAGGCTGATGTTGACCACGGACTGTGAGTGTCGAACCCGTTCCCAACTGGAGACTGGCCTTGAAGCTCTGACTTCCCACTGCAACCTGAGCAGATCCGCCTTGTCCCGTAGGAGAGAAGGTGCCTTGGATACCAACCCCTAGGCTGGAGCACAGTCCACATTGGGGTCTGTGTGTTGAATTCAGTGTGAAAGGCCATGATGTCTGATGATTGATTGCCATCCTGTGTCAGGAAGGATGGGAGAGGGTGCCCCCACCCACTGGCCAGGTCCCAGCAGCCAGATTGGGACACGAGGCAGGGCCCTCCTTACCTGCGTTGGTGAGGAAATGCCACACAGAATGCACTGACAGGCCTGCGGAAGCCAGAGCAGAGGCTGCTGAGAGAGAGGGCCAGGTAGGAAGCGGTAGCCAAGGGACAGATCCCAAATAGGGTGGAGGGAAAGGAAGCAGAGAAGAAGGCGGGGAGACGGGGAGGAGGTGCAGAACCAGAGCAGAGCACGGACTTGAGCAGCTTGGTGAGTGGAAGGAATTTGCCAGGCAGAGCTGAGAAGCTGCCTGGTTGAAAAGGCCCAAGCAGACTGCAGGCCTGGAGGGCTCCCAGAGGAGGAGAGGAGGCCAGCTGTGGCAGATTGGGCCAGAGCTGGGCGGGTTGGGGCCCACTTAGGAAATCGATGTCCTACTAGCCATGGGCAGTTTGTGTTCCTCTTCCCTTCTGGTCTGGCCAGGATGGGTTCTGGGACAGGTGAGGCCAGCCCTGCCCCAGCCCGCGGGTGCAAAGGGTCTCAGGAGGCCATGAGAGTGTGGGGCACCACCCAGAAAGGCAGGGAGGTTGTGGGCAGAGCAGGAGAGGCAGAAGCAGGAGGGGGCCTCCTCAAGCCCCAAAGAGAGAACGTCCTTTTTCTTTTTTTTTTTCTTAAACACTTTCTATGTTCTGGCCACTGATGTACTCAGCATCCTCAGCTGCCAATAGAAGAAACTCAAGTCAAGCTGGCTTAAACCATCAAGAGAATTCACTGGCTTTAAGAGGCTGGGAGCAGAGGTTGCTTTATGTCTATCTGGACTGAGAGGCCCAAGCAATGTCAGCAAGCTGTCTCTTCCTCTTGTTTCCTGGATCTCTTTTTCAGCATGTTGGCTCATCACACGATGTTCCCTGTGGCTCTGGGCTTCCATCAGCCGCGGTGCTGGCAATGACCCCAGCCTCAGCCCCCTCGGTCTGGCTCGGTTCACACGCTCACTCCTGAAGTATCACTAGGCCAGGAGGAGAGAAGTCCCTGATGTAGCAGGCCTGGGTCAAGGGTGTGAGTCTGGGGGTGGGAGTGGGGGGTCTGCATGCCCATGTTGGGGACTGACTGAGAAAGAGGTTGTCCCTCAATGGAAAATTGGAGACCGTTAGCAGAAAAGGTGAGCGGTAAGACCTGGATGCCGGTCAGATTAAAAAAAATCACTGAGATCCAATCAACGCTGATTTCATTTGCTCCTTGCAGTTGAGGGTGCTGGATTAGCAGCTTATTTTATGGAGAGGGAAACTGAGGCTCAGAGGCCTTGTGACTTGTCCAATGTCATGGAGCAAGGTGCAAACTCAGGTTTCCTGGTCCTGACATGACCTCACCAAGAGAGCTGGCCTGGGCCGCTGCTTTCCCAGTGGAAACATGGGGCCTGGCGCCTCACCCCCAAGGGCTGGGCCAGCCAGAGCCAGACCACACCCAGCACCGGAGAAGACAGCATCCAAATCCCATATAAAGGAAGGAGAGTTTCTTCCGACTCAGCCCCAGTATATGTGCAAAGGGGGAAAAAGAGCCAGCCAGGGGCCTCAGAGAGAAGTGGGGTGACTACAGCTGGGTATTTACAGTAGCAGGAATGTTTACCAGAAGCAGCAAAGGAATGGGGCCCCCCTAGCTGGGGACCCAAGGAGCAGGGCTGGGTAAACAAGCAGCCCAAATGTGGGAACCGGCAGGAAGAGCTTCCCGTGACCCCTGCAGCCCCAGGAGGACCCAGCCCAGAGAGGCAGCTTGACCCGCGGCTCCGGGCTCGTCCTGGAGCTTCTGGCACACCCCCCAGCCCACAGTGCGACACTGAGCACGTTACCCCCGGGCCTCAGTCTTCCCATCTGTGAAATGAAGCGTGCAGATCGAATCAGTGGCTTTCCTTTTTTTTTTTTTTTTTTTGAGCTGTATCCAGAGTAAGAAATGCCTTGCTCCTGACTCAGTAAAAACACCCACAGATAAATTTCATGAAACAATACTGACCCTTACGACAAGCAGGACACTCCAAGATCTTCTAGTTTGTTTATTTCATTTTTTCAAAGCTGGTTTTGATCTGCCCACTCTTGAAAAACCATACTGGCCTAGGTGGCCTCCAAGGACCTTCTTAGAGGTCAAGTCTCTTGGGCAGGGGCTTTCGGCTTGGGATGTCTCTGAGGCGCCCCAGGGCACAGGGAGGAAACTGAGGCCTTGGAGGAAGGAGCCCTTGCTTGCGGATTCCCCCACCCCCAGTGCTCTCATTTGCTTCTCCAGCTTCCCTGGGGGCCCCTAACTGCGGTGCCTCTGAGATTGTCTGTACTGTGTGAACTTAGGCAGTTCCCTTCCCTGGAGCTTGATCTGTGAAAGGAGACAATAGAAGTAGAAGGGTAGACAGGGCCCTGAGCAAAGACAGCTCTGCACGCTGCCCCATGTGGATCTGGAACACTGCGGGCAGACCCAGTGACTCCAAGTTCCCCCAGCTCCCTCCTTGCTCCACTGAGGCTGCGGAACCAGCATTCTGTCCATAGGTCTGTCTGTAGGTCTGTCCCACCCCCTGTGCCCCAGAGCAACTCACGAGCAGATTTAAGGACAACAGCTGCATCTGTCTGGGTTTGACAGGCAGTTGAATCAGAGCCTGCAGTTTCTGTTTGAAGAGCACGGGGAGACTCCGGAGGGAGGCCTGGAGAATGTGCAAGGAGATACCTACCAACGGCGGCGGGTTGACTTGCTGTCTGTCAAACACAGCCCCGCTGACAGGGCTTCGAAGCCTTAAGTGGTCAGTTCCCAACTGTTTCCGTGGAGCTGAGTCACTCAGACAATTTCCTCCTCCTTCTCCGGTTCGGTGCTGAGTTGAACTCTTTGGAGTATCGGGCCCGGTGACCGCTGGGCTTTCAGAGTGTCGGCCTCGGGCCAAATGTGGGGGTGCCAAATCTGGCCACCGATAGGATTTTTAGAAACTGACTTCTAAGTACACAAATGATAAATGAATACAGCTTCCTTTTTTTTTTTTTAGCCTCCCTTTTAAAAATTAAAGAACTGTGGGTAAAACCAAAGGCCCCGTTGAGCACCCCATCCCAATGCATTCCTTACTCCCAATCCCTCCCGCAGAACCCCCCCCCCCCAAAGATATGTGTTTGGTACAAAGATAGGCAATGTTGGACACAGGGATGTGTTTTCTGTTCTATAGATTGTGTCTGTGTCAGAGACTGTCCACCACCTACCCAATAACCAATGGCACCCCTTTCTTCCCTGCTAACAGAACCTGATATATTCAAGTAGTGGACAGAAATCTCTTGAGATCAGGAAGAATATATTCCTACCCGCCCCCCGCCCCCAGAGAATGAATCATGATTGCTCTAAACAATTTTTGATAACCTCATCCCTTTAACCAGAAAGGTCTAAAGGTTGGCAGGTGCCCCAGTTCTTCCTAATTAGATATAAAGGGAATTCTACTGTGGTGGGGAAGAAAAAGACAAAACTTTGTGAAGAAAAACCCTTTCACTTCTCCCTTCTTCCTGCCTTGAGTACAAATGTGATGTTTGGAGCCACAGTAGCCATTTCATGACCATGAGGCAATGAGCAGAAGAGAAAGCCAAAAGGATCTCGAAGGATGTATTGCTGAGCAGCTGACCTGCCTCCAGCAATTGCTACTTCTGGACTCCTTGTTATGTGAGAAAAAATAGACTCCTCTTCCTTTAAGCGATAGGAGAGTGGGTGCTTGGTTACTTAATGCAAAAATGGAAACCTGATTCAGAAGTACACTGTCTATGTCAATCTATGGCTTGCTATTTTCCCATTCAACAATAATTCTGAGATCCATCCATGTAAGTGCATAGGGATCATCTTTCCACTAGTAAGTTGTGTTCCCTTGGGGAGGAAACCATTATTTCAGTTAGCTATTCCCGAATGGGATTATTTTGTTTCCTTCTCATTTTTGTTTCACCATCAATGCTGGAACAAACATCCTGTCCATGTGCTACTGTTTCTTCAGGTAGGTTCCCTGAAGTGTGATGGCTGGGTCATAGGTGATGCACATTTTCAGGGTTAATTTTGGCTGAATTTCTATGGAAAGCGATTGTAGCAATTTATACTTCCATCCTGGTACAGACGGGTCCTAGCGCCACCCCCTTGTCTACTTTTCTTGGACCATAATAATGCTTGCGGTTTTGCCACTCTGATGATAAAACTGTCATTGTGTTTTAATTTCTCTGATTCCTAATGAGGGTGAGCATGCGTGCGCGTATGCATCAATCATTTGCGTTTCTTTTGTAAGATGTCTGTTCAAAGTATTTGCCGTCACTTTTCCATTGTGTCATTTGTCAATGTTCTGTTTGTAGCATGGTATAACAAACATTGGTCTGTAAACAAAACATGACGGGTTTGTAACCATTCCTGATATATTATGGATTCTGACCCTTTCTGGGCTGTGTCTGTTTCACGTCTTTTCCACCAGTGAGTTGCTCGTCTTCACCCCAGCCCTGCGGCAGCCAGACTGTTGCGGTGAGTCCCGGGACACAGAGTATGCGGTGGCGGAGCAAGGACTCGAGACCAGGTCACTTAACGTGAAGGAGAGTGTCATTTTTCTTCTTTCGGTCCTGCTGCCCCCCTGGTGTTCAAGGATAACAAGCTGCTTCTCCTCCTCCCACCACCTCCCTGGCTGTTCCCTCCTCCACTTTTGTCTGAAGTTTCCACCCTAGGGTCACTGCTCTGGGTAAAACATCAAAGAAAGGACATCATTTCTGAGATAACCTTGGGTTCCCCAGAAGAGGAGGAAAAAGCACATGAAGGGGTATATTTGGGGGGCGTCCTCTCTCTCTAGAGTCACAAGGATCTGGGGGGAGCCACGTGGTCTACCTCCCACGGTCCAGTGAAGATGGCAACTCCATGTCATCCCAGGTCCTTGACTGCAGTTCCCAGGACCACTGTTCCGGATGTCCACTCCTCCTGCCTCCCACAGCCTTCCCGTCAGAGATCCTTGGGGACTCTCAAGGGCCCTGCATGGGGCTGGGCTCTGGTCTCCATAGCCTCAGGTCCCTCACATACCCTTCTCTGCCCAGCCCGCAGGGCAGGGCGGTCTCTCCGAAGCTCCATCTCAACAAGGGCTCCCGCCCGTCCCTGAGTCATCCTCTCTGCTCTCCCCAAGTCACAGCCACACACGGTAGTAAGCATGAGGATCCTCTAACAGCCTTGGCTTTGGAAACAAAAAGTCCCCTAACCCAGTGGCATTAAGCCCCCTAAAGGGCTTCTCCTCCTTGGCCCTGCTCGCAGTCCTCGCCCATAAGATTAGGGCCAGAGCTCCGGCACTCCCAGCAGCAGAAGCCCTCCATTCAGCCTCCCCTTGGTCCCAGATCTGCTGGGTGTCCTTGGGCAGGCCGGTTGACCTCTCCGAGTTTCTCTGCTTCTGATCTGGAAAGTGAGGTTTCTGGTCTGCTTGCACTACCCAGGGGCCTCCTTCCCTGGGGTTCCCCAGATGCCTGGGAATGGAAGCCAGGGAACACTGTAGGCTGTGCCCTGCCGATGTCATGCTTCCCCTGTGGAACTCGAGTCTTTCCAGGTCGGCCTGAGACCCAGAGGCATCAGTGCCTTGGGATGTCTGCTCCTGGTTTGGCTTCTGGATCAAGTCCTAGTTCTTGGATCTTCCTCTGCCCCCTTCCTCTCCTTGCTGCCCCCAAGGATGCTGGAGCCTCTGCAGCAGCACCCGGCCTGAATCTCAGTCCCAGAGGCAGCAGCTCAGGTCAGAGGCCTCAGGGCCCTGCCCTGCAGGAAATCCTCCCCTAGTCTGTTGTGGGGCCCTGCCGCTGGCAAAACTCCTGACACGGGCCCCACAACCCCCTCGGGGCTCCCCTCTGCGGGGAAGCACGTCCAGCCACACCAAACCATCCCCCGCTGTCCAGACATGCCACGTTCATTCACACCTCCAGGTCCTTGCAAGAGCGCACCCTCTTTCCTAATACCCTCTGACACCTGTGTCTACCTGGAAAACTCCTACTAAGCATTTAGTACCTTGATTCCCAGTCTCCCCTCGCAACGGTCAGTCTGTCCTTCCTCGGCGTCTCCAGGCCAGTATGTAGAGTCCCGGCCCTGCCCACACTGTGTTTGATCACTTGTTGGCTCTATGTCAACTCCAAGCTCCAGGACGAAGTTGGCAACTTACCTATCTTTGTACTTCATTGCTTTCAAGACTATGACACAGCATGAGTAAATCTCAATACATGGAGACGGGGGGAGAGAGAGAAAGAGTGAGAGAGAGAGAGAGACAAAGAGAGAGGGAGAGAGAGAGAGATGATTCTTTAAAACCCTCATAAAGTGGGTAAAATATTCCCTAGTTTTCCAATAAGGAAGTGAATCCTAGGAAGGTCAAGTCCTACGCCGGACAGTCCCACTGCTTGAGGGTGGTGGGAACAAGGATTGGGTTCAGACGGCCTGACTCCAGGGCCTAGGCACTCTCCCAGAGTGCTCTGTGGCTCCTAAGGGATAGCCTTTTGTGGACTTAGGACTCGTGGTCCGGCCAGGTTTCTCTGAAGGGGGCCGAGAGGGAGCCAGTGTGGTCAGCTGTGCGCCCTGGGGCAAACCGCTTCACCTCTCTGGTCCAGCTTCCTTAGAGGCAGAGCAGCAGTTCCCATCTTGCATGGACGTCTTCCCAGGGCCTTACTTGGTTCATCTCAGACCCAGGCTTTGAAAAGTCTGCAGGGCCAGACTCCTGTGTGAGATTCCTGTTCGTAAACACACAGAGCAGAGCCGGCCAAGCCCAGACCCCATTTCCCCTCGTGGGAATCCACCTCTCCTCTCGTCCCCTGCCTGCTTTGGAAACAAGCAGGGTCTGGCCAGCCGCCTCCCTCCCTGCCCGGCCGCCTCTCTCTCTGCTAATGCACACGTGTTGTCACATTCGGGGATGTGGGCCCCAGGTACCCCGGAGGTTTCCACAGTCAGCCTGGGTCCTGGGTTATCTAGCTGGTGAGTGGGGAGAAGGTGCCAAACAGACACACACCCCCTTGCTAAGGCCGACCTGCCCCCGGGAGGCTCTGGCCCAGAAGGGAAGGAAGACACGGGGACAAGGCCTGGGAGGGTGTTTGACTGCAGTTCTCTACAGCAGGGGGTCTCGGGTCTGCCTCCTGAGGAGCTGTCTGTCCCACGTCCAGCCTCCCTGCACCCTCAGGCCTGGGCTGGCTTATTCCAGAAAGGAGGAGTGAGGAAGCATGGCCTCCTCCTTTGGTCGGTGGGCTCAGGCTGGGCAGGGATGGGAGGGCGCACTCATTCACACAATGAGCACTTGTGGAGCAGGCTGTGTGTGTTAGGCTGGGTGCTGGGCGCCAGGGCACGGGCATGGTCCCTGCCCACAAGCCGCTCCTGACTCTGTGGGTTAACTCTCACAGATGTTTAGGAAGGGAGCCCTATCGCAGCTCTGCGTGCTCGTACCGCTCAGAAACAGACTCTGCACTTGGACTTGATTTTGGATCATGTTCCTTTCCTCCAGCTGCGATCTTATTTTATTCTCTGGGTGACCCTGGGAGGAAAGCAGGGCAGCGGAGAGTCCCCACCTGGTACTAGTTGACTGGAAACACTGGAGTACTATGTTCAAAGAGAGCCTGATTTACATCTGAGCTCAGCATGATAGAGTGCTGTGATTGATTAGCGATGTCTGCAGCGGATGCTAGAAACCAGAGGGATAGTTATCTGCGCCATGGAGAAATCATCCCTGTACCAAAGTATGCCCTCCTCAAGGGCATAGATCAACTCTTGTTCACGAATGTTCCCACAGCGCCTGGCACGTGCCTGGCACAAGGCTGATGCTCAACAACTATGCATTGCATATAAAAGAAGGAAGAGCAGTGAAAATGTGGTGACCCAGAGTGAGGGGTGGGACTTGTCCAAGGACATGTGGTGAGGGCCTGTCTTGTCAAACCCCATGCCCTCCCCACCCCCAAGGGGTGTTTCTGTATCTCCATCTCAGGACAGTGATTAAAAGCCTCCATTCCCCATTCTTTTTTTAAAAAGATTTTATTTATTTATTTATTTATTTGAGAGTGAGAGAGAGCACAAGCAGGGGGAGCTGCAGGCAGAGGGAGAAGCAGGCTCCCCACTGAGCCGGGAAGCCTGACACAGGGCTCGATCCCAGGACCCCAGGATCACTACCTGAACTGAAGGCAGACACTTAACCGACTGAGCCACCCAGGCGCCCCTGCATTCCCCATTCTACACAGGACTTTGAAAGCCAAAGCTGCAGGTGACCCAGGCTGGGGGAGAATCTGGCTGGAAGAGAAGGTCGCTGTGCCCTACACTTTCAGGGAGGGCTGCTGGGATTGCACGTTGGGTCTGCTCTGGGCCAGAGAGAGACCAGAAACACAGAGTGGTTCTCTGCATGCAGAGAACTGAGAGGAAGGGGGGCCCATTCTCCTGGGGGTGTGTGTTGTGGGGAATCAGTCCCAGGATATACCATCTGCCCCTGGACAGGAAGGGGACAGACCTTCTCTGTTTTGTACAGACGGCCAAAAATATTTCAGATGGCATTCAGGCTTAGATCTGGCCAAAACAGTCCTAAAACAGACAGTTCAAGAATTTTTTAAAGAATCCTTCCTGGTGGCCAAGGGGTGGAGTGATCCCCATCCCCCAGCATTGTGCTAATGAGCATCTCTTGATGGGGTTCTTTATTCTTCTCAAAGTGCTCCCATGACCACTCTCTGAGTTAGAAGGAATCACAGAATGTTAATGCTGAAAGGATCCTTGGAGATCCTCAAACACTGAGACCCAGAGAGGGAAAGTGACTTGCTTGAGGTCACACAGAGAACTGGGCAGAGCTGGGCCAATTCCTGGCTGGGGCTCCCAGTCTTTCTTCACGTCTGTGACCAGGTGATGGTGCTGCAGGGTTCAGGTCTCTCTGGGAAGGTAGGAAGGGCTGGGAGCTGTGACAACAAGGGGGGGGGGGGTGGCGTGGTGCAGCTGGAGAGAGCCTTGGGGTCAGGTCCCAGCCCCACTCAAACGTTTAATCCCCAAGATACTGGCCGGTGGCTGCCCCATCTGCCCCAGATCCTACCCATGCAGCCCACAAATGATTTCTCATTCATTCATTTATTTTCAAACATTTTTTGGGTTTGTTTTCCATCCTTTATGTTTACAAGGAGAACTATATAAACAATCTCAGAGAGAGGCCACCAGCTCCGACCAGCTGCTTGGGTTAAGGGCTGAAGTCAATATTTTTGGGAAATGGGTCTTCCTCCCCGCCCCCTCCTCCCCCATCTGGACTGGAGGCCTTATGGTTTTAGTGGAACACTGGGCCAGGGCAGGGAGAACAAGGCAGGCAAGAGTGCTATACTGTACACACCCTGGTTCCACTGGCCCGAGTCACCCAGTCCCCCATTTTGCTGATGGAGAAACTCCTAAGCCCAAGGTCACATGATAGGCCAGTAATTGGCAGAGCCAGATTCAAACCCAAGCAGTCGAGAGTTTAAATTCTTGCCCCTCTGCTAACGGGGCCTCCTCAAATGGAGGCAGGCTACAGGAAGGAGGGAGATGGGAGGTGAGGGGAGAGGGGTGGGGAGAGCAGGGTTGCTACTCCCTTCCAAGGAGGGGCCTGCAGGGTGGAAACCTACCCCCACCCGTGTTCCTGGGAAATACTGTGTGGTATGTATACACAGCGTGACACACACACACGGAAACACACAACCACCTTACAAGTATCCACACACGATCACGCACAGATACGGACCCCATGCAGCAGTGCAGGCCACAGCCCCGGGACATAGTCTTCACCTGGAGACTTGAAGCGGCTCCTAGACGCTGGCCCTAGCTCCCTGGCAGCCTCAGCCTGACTTCCTCCACCCTCCCCTGAGTCTGGGCAGGAAGCAGGACTCACATTATCATGGCCAAGAAGTGTCTCACTTGCCCTTTACTTCGGCAGTTCCTCCCTTTTTCTTCTTATGCAACTGCCCACCGGCCACGCGCAGGTGAGGAAACTGAGGCCAGACAGGGAAAGTGACTTCCCTGAGGCCACACGGTGGGGCTTCCTTTAGTCTATATTTCAACACTTCACTAGCTTGGGATCCTCCTTGGCCTTGATGAGAAGGATTAACAGAGACTCCCTGGAATTGGGGGTAAGCCAGGCCTGGAGAATGTTTGCTGAGTGAGGAAGTGAATGGATGGATGGGTGAGTGGATGGATGGGTGGGTGGATGGATGGGTGGGTGATGGCTGGGTGGGTGATGGCTGGGTAGGTGATGGCTGGGTGGATGAATGGGTGGGTGGATGGATGGGTGGGTGATGGGTGGGTAGGTGATGGGTGGGTGGATGGATGGGTGGGTAGGTGGGTGGATGGATGGATGGGTGGGTATGGGATGGATGGATGGGTAGGTGATGGGTGAGTGGATGGATGGGTGGGTGGATGTGTGGATGGATGGGTGGATGGATGGATGGATGGATGGAGGTATGGATGGATGGATGGATGGATGGATGATGGCTGAAGTGAATGTGGAGTGAGTGAATGAAGGAAGGGAGGGAGGACTGAATGAATGGTGAATAACACATCCAGATCCTCCAGGGTTTGCAATTCATTCACGTGGAAATAGCAGACACAAGAGCATACTCTGCCCTCATGGACTTGTATTTTCATGGGGAAATTTGATAATATTTTTTAAATGCAAAAATAGAAAAAGGACCCACTGAGGAACCACACTCTACAGCATCCTTGCTGCCCAAGAGCCAGACTTTTGGGAAGATTACCGGGTAGTCACCCCTGCCACCATGATGCTGACTTGGCATGGGGGGAGGGCACTGTCTTCCATCTGGCATCTGACCCAGGGGTAGGCTCACCATCCCCTTTGCTTTCCTGTAGCATGGCTGAGAGGAGGTTCATGTAGACAAGATTTTACTATAGGCTTGAAGGTACTAATAGAGAAATAAACCCAGAGGCTGGCATGGACCTTCATTAGGGTTTCCAGGTTCCTGGCATTCGTGTCCATTTTGTCCTATTCTGGTAT